>NC_092337.1:447735000-448054166 GCF_046630445.1 Rutidosis leptorrhynchoides | reverse complement strand
ATCTTAAAAGTACAAGCACACTACAATACATATATTACACAGCATGATTACAACTCTTTATTCCGACTCACTCGTTTCTTCTTCTTCGGACTTGGTTCGTTTGGCTAATTTCCTAGGGATACATGGTGATCCTCTAATACGAGCCGTCATTTTCACAAATGGTTTAGAAAAACCTGGTGGCTTAGATGTTCCCGGATCATTGTTAAGATTTAAGAAACGAGTTGGGGTAATTTCTATAACATCATCGGAATCCTCGTCGGGATCCGATTCATCAGAAAATTGGTAATTTTCCCAATATTTTGCTTCCTTGGCGGAAACACCATTGACCATTTTTAACTTTGGTCCATTGGTTGAGGATTTTATTTTATTTAATCGTTTTACTGTAGGTATTAATATTTCTTCCTCCAGAACCTCTTCTTCTTTCGGTTCCTCTTCTTCCAGTTCCTCTTCGGGAACTTGTGAATCTTCCCAAAATATATTCGACTCTTCATTATTATTAGGTGAGTCGATGGGATTTGTACTAGATGTAGACATCTATAACACAATATCAAATACGTTAAGAGATTAATATATCACATAATATTTATATGTTAATAATATGTAGTTTCTAAAAAAAAGTGTTAAGCAATCGTTTTTAAAGAAAACACGGTCGAAGTCCAGACTCACTAATGCATCCTAACAAACTCAGTAAGACACACTAATGCAACTTTCTGGTTCTCTAAGACCAACGCTCTGATACCAACTGAAATGTCCCGTTCATAGCGATTATAAACGTTTCATATTAATTGATTTCTTTTAGGTTTTGACCTCTATATGAGACGTTTTTCAAAGACTGCATTCATTTTTAAAATAAACCATAACCTTTATTTTATCGACAAAGTTTAAAAACATTATGATGATTATCAATAATGATAATCTGAAATATAGTGTTTTCACACGACCATTACATAATGGTTTACAATAATATTACACATCAACTTAAGTCTTCAAATGCAGTTTTTAAACAATATTATACAAGCATGCAGACTTCAATCTTGTCTTTATTTAGCATGCAACAGCGGAAGCTCTTAATAATCACCTGAGAATAAACATGCTTTAAACGTCAACAAAAATATTGGTGAGTTATAGGTTTAACCTATATATATCAAATTATATTAATAGACCACAAGATTTCATTTTTCGTAGTTAACTGCAGGAACACTCATCTGTAAAAGAATATAATACATGAACACTCCTCTGTATAAAAATCATGTAACATCCCGCGTTTTTCCGTTAAATTTATTTTTAACACCGTCTTTTTTTTTAAATAATATCTTTCGCTATTTAAATTCCCAATTTCCGTTGACTAACGTTTATAATATTCTCGTTATTTAATTATAACATCACTCGTCTACTCGAGCGTTTTTAAAATATTTCGTTTGGTTAAATCCCGCACCCGCTTCTAAACTCGAGGGACTAAAATTGACACGGGGCAAACTAGTTGACTAGGTCAACTAGTCCACCCCAATCACCACCATTCAACCATCTCCCTCTCTCTCTCTTTCTCTCTAGCAAGAACACACCCACAAACCCCAACTTCATAGAATCATCATCTAAATTCGGGATTGGAAGCAAACTTCAAAACAAATTACATATTTGGAATCCTCTCTTCATCCTCTACAATTTGATACCAACTTCATCTCGTTTGGGTAACATTTCTAAAACTCTAGATTTCTCTAAATTCGTGTTTTTGATTTGAAATGGTGTTAGTTAGTGTCTATGGCTCAAGTCTAACATGAATATATGTTTGGTTTGCTCGATTTGTTGTTTTTGGAGTAACTAGCATGAACTTGAAATGGGTGTGCTTAATCCTTGATTTTGGATGAGTTAATGTTGTTAGATTGTTAAAGTGCATGTTTTAATTGTGTTACTAGTATCACTAGCTTCGTTTTGATGCGTAGGTTGATTAAGAAAACTTCAAAAACATGAATATTGATTTTGTAATGTTTGACTAGGGTTTGATAGTTCTTGACATGAACTTTTGATGCTTGAATGCCATGGAATGTTAATTGTTAGTGATTAGTTGTAATGTATGCTTAATTACCTTCGAAACGGCATATCGTATGTGTAAATTGGATTCCCGAATCATAAAATACGTTTTACGAACTTGAAACTTTGAAAATAAACCTTTCTTGATCAATTAACGAGTTTTCGGTTATTGTAAATGATGTTTTTGATTGATGATATGTGGTTAGTTGTATTCCTCGTCAAAATACCTTTTCGACGATATATGATAGGCATTATAAGTGTTTGCGGGTCAAGTGTTGTGTTAGAAAAGGTTTTGGTTCGTGCACACTTGGAAAAACTGACCAGAATTCTCTGCCCAGGTAGTGGCGCGGCGCGCCCCATCCCCGCGCGGCGCGCGGATTGGCCTGGCCAGATTCTGCTCACTTTGTCACATTTCACGCGAAATGTTTGACTAGCTACCGACCTCCGATTCACATGAAACTTGTTTAAATATACTTGTATATGAATATTTAGCATAGAAAAATAGTTCGGGACCCGACCCGAACGCGTTGACTTTTTCGTTGACTTTGACCAAGTTTGACTTTTAGTCAAACTTAACCAAACTTTTATACAATCATTCTAACATGCTTTTATACTTGTTTCTTGTATGAAACTTGACAACGTGATTCACATGCTATACTTAATCGAGTCGTAATGAGCCATAGGACTAATTGAACACATTTCACCCGACCTTGTGTCGTAACCGGTTAATTGATACAACTTATTTGTTTAGGTCAAGGCTAAACAACTTTCATGCACACGTTTACTTTGTGAAGTACATTTATACTCGTGCACTCGAGGTGAGATCATAGTCCCACTTTTTCAACAACTTTTTATACTTTTAAATTGTGGGCTGAGAAACATATACTTTGTTACATTTTGTACTACTTGCTTTTATACTTTGAACACAAGTACAAGGAAAACAAACATTCCACAGCGAGTTAGAACAAAAATCCTCAATTCGATTATCATTAGTTACACTTGCAGGGTGTAAGCGAGAACTTATATTGTGTGGCCATACGGGTTTGACAAACCCTCATTACGGACGGTTCGCTACCGTCTACGGATGAAATATATTTTCGAGAAACAGTGTATGTTCTAACACTATTGTGATGGGGTTCTATGGAAGGAAACGTTAAGTCTTGATAATTGGGTGCTCGCGAACCAACTTTTGGAATGCAACTTTTGGATGATCAATTTATGGAAATACTAAATCTTGTGGTTCAAAATATAACTTTTATTAATACACCTATGATTTCACCAACGTTTTTCGTTGACAGTTTTCTATATGTTTCTCAGGTTCATACATGGCTATTTGATACATGCTTCCGCGTACATTCATACTTGCTTGGGGTCAAGCATACATGCATACACTCTGATTTCATGCTTGGAGTCAAGCATACATACGTGCATACGCTAGTGATAGCACCTTTGGATTCAAACATATTGTTTACATACTTACGCTATTTATAGCAACTGTGTTTTTAAACTAATTATGTCGCAAGTTATTTCATTTATACTTTATGACTTTTGTAAACTTAGACTTGTTGTCGAATGGTTTTGTAAACTAAACTTTCAAGTCTTGTACCTTTCAAATGAATGCGACATAATTTTGGTCAAACGAGTCTCATATAGGGACTACGACCACGCAACGGGACCTAAGTTAACAGCGCCGTCAATAACGGTTTTGGTCGGGTCGTTACAAGTGGTATCAGAGCGTTGGTTGTAGGGAACTAGGACGTGCATTAGTGTGTCTAACAGAGTCGTTAGGACGCATTAGTGAGTCTAGACTACAACCGGATAGTTAGCATTTGCATTCTGACATACATTTGCTATAGATAGCACTTACTTGACTACTTGTGCATTATACTTGAATCATTCTTAGGAAAACTTTTTAATGGTACCCAACCTTCATTATACGAACTCGTATCCTGCCACTTTAGTTCGGGAACTCTGACTCCTTGGTTGTTATTTCCCCCGTCTCATCTTACTATCCATGAATATTGTAAAGTCACTGTCACTACTCTAGATGAGTATCGTCATCACCATTTATCGCTACGGTTGCGTATTACTTGTTATCATGACTCGTTACTCTTTTCATACCTGAATACCTTATTGTCTGACTCGAACCACATTGACGTGAACAATCATTTATACACTTCCCTCGGGGAACGCTTCTTTATAGTTGCACTAATTCTTTCGATTCAATACGAGTCACGTTAGAGACGTTGTTACACTTTGTTTATTTTAAACTTCACGATTACACGAACTTGAATCCATAGAGTGATGTGGGAATGGAGGTATGAGTTAGCGTAATATAACGACACTCGATCAACGTGGTTATATTACGGTAAGACATACCAAAGTTCTAGTGACGCGTGATGGTGGTTAGACTCGATCAACCTAAACACCACCATGTGCCATGTACATGACTTCATCTTTTCAGGTTTGGACATCCGAAAACTCCGAGAATATTTATAACAACCATACCGGGGACACACCTTCAATTATTGTCAAATTATATTTATGCTTCCGAATGAATTACCGATTCCATTCGACTTCAACCGTATGTCACACGGGTATACTAGCTCGTCCTCGCACAGTCTTATTGACTTATTACAATTTACTCGTTATGCTCACATCGGGGCGGAAACTTCTCTTGCATCACCCTCGTACTTCCGGTTCAGGAGGTCCTTATTCTAAATTCTCAATGGAGAGAGACTCTTCACGTTATGCTAGTATTCGCCTCAAGGGTGAATAGTCCCGACGAACGTTTTTGGAAACCGATAAATCTTCCGCAACGCAAATTTCTTGAGAAACTTGTTCTAACTAACGTTTTCGAGTCCTAACGGATTTGTTCAAATATACCTTACGAAATGTACTCCGTTTTGGACCGAGATCCTCGTTTCATTTCTAGACTTCGGAGTGCCTCACAAAAAGCCTCGGGACCACGTTTAGACATGAGTACCGCGTACCATCCGCAACCCGACGGACCGAACAAACATACGATTTAAACCTTAGAATCAATAATACGAGTTGTATTACTAACTTCAAATTTACTTGAGAAAAGTATTTTCCTTTAGCTTAATCCTCGTACTACAATGATTTTCATTCGAGTTTTAACGTCACCCCTTTTGAAACCACATGTGACCGGAAACGTCATTCTCTTTTGTCGAACCAAGTAAACGATGATCAATTCACCTGGGCCGAGGTTATTCATGAGCAACCGAGAAAATTTATTCATATTCAGGTAAAACCCTACGCGACTCGTAATCACCAAGAGCTACGCCGATATTAGACGTAAACATTTCAAATTCCACGTGGGAAACCGCGTCACGTTAAGAGTCGCACCTTGGAAAGGTGCAATCCGTTTCGGGAAAACGTAGGAAGCTAAATCCGCGATATTTTGATCCTTTAAATTCTTGGGGTGTTTTGGACCCGTCGCTAGCCGTTTAGACTTTTCCGACTCATTTTGGGTCTCCGTTTATGCTACATTCGATGTATCAACTCAAAGACGTGTTTTGCGAAACAAGAACTTGTCATTCCTTTTCGATAAGCTTACTATCGACGATAAACTTCATTCCTAGGAGGACCGGTTGAAACCATGAATCGTGAAACCAAACTTCAATCCAACGTAAAAATCCCGACCGTCGAAGTTCGTTGAAATACCCTAGGACGTACTTCTCCCTCACTCGTAGAATTTACAACGCAAGATCTCGAGTAAGATTCAACAACTACTACTTCCAACTAAATTTCGGGACGAAATTTCTTTTGAGGTGTGGATAATGTAACATCCCGCGTTTTTCCGTTAAATTTATTTTTAACACCGTCTTTTTTTTTTTAAATAATATCTTTCGCTATTTAAATTCCCAATTTCCGTTGACTAACGTTTATAATATTCTCGTTATTTAATTATAACATCACTCGTCTACTCGAGCGTTTTTAAAATATTTCGTTTGGTTAAATCCCGCACCCGCTTCTAAACTCGAAGGACTAAAATTGACACGGGGCAAACTAGTTGACTAGGTCAACTAGTCCACCCCAATCACCACCATTCAACCATCTCCCTCTCTCTCTCTTTCTCTCTAGCAAGAACACACCCACAAACCCCAACTTCATAGAATCATCATCTAAATTCGGGATTGGAAGCAAACTTCAAAACAAATTACATATTTGGAATCCTCTCTTCATCCTCTACAATTTGATACCAACTTCATCTCGTTTGGGTAACATTTCTAAAACTCTAGATTTCTCTAAATTCGTGTTTTTGATTTGAAATGGTGTTAGTTAGTGTCTATGGCTCAAGTCTAACATGAATATATGTTTGGTTTGCTCGATTTGTTGTTTTTGGAGTAACTAGCATGAACTTGAAATGGGTGTGCTTAATCCTTGATTTTGGATGAGTTAATATTGTTAGATTGTTAAAGTGCATGTTTTAATTGTGTTACTAGTATCACTAGCTTCGTTTTGATGCGTAGGTTGATTAAGAAAACTTCAAAAACATGAATATTGATTTTGTAATGTTTGACTAGGGTTTGATAGTTCTTGACATGAACTTTTGATGCTTGAATGCCATGGAATGTTAATTGTTAGTGATTAGTTGTAATGTATGCTTAATTACCTTCGAAACGGCATATCGTATGTGTAAATTGGATTCCCGAATCATAAAATACGTTTTACGAACTTGAAACTTTGAAAATAAACCTTTCTTGATCAATTGACGAGTTTTCGGTTATTGTAAATGATGTTTTTGATTGATGATATGTGGTTAGTTGTATTCCTCGTCAAAATACCTTTTCGACGATATATGATAGGCATTATAAGTGTTTGCGGGTCAAGTGTTGTATTAGAAAAGGTTTTGGTTCGTGCACACTTAGAAAAACTGACCAGAATTCTCTGCCCAGGTAGTGGCGCGGCGCGCCCCATCCCCGCGCGGCGCGCGGATTGGCCTGGCCAGATTCTGCTCACTTTGTCACATTTCACGCGAAATGTTTGACTAGCTACCGACCTCCGATTCACATGAAACTTGTTTAAATATACTTGTATATGAATATTTAGCATAGAAAAATAGTTCGGGACCCGACCCGAACGCGTTGACTTTTTCGTTGACTTTGACCAAGTTTGACTTTTAGTCAAACTTAACCAGACTTTTATACAATCATTCTAACATGCTTTTATACTTGTTTCTTGTATGAAACTTGACAACGTGATTCACATGCTATACTTAATCGAGTCGTAACGAGCCATAGGACTAATTGAACACATTTCACCCGACCTTGTGTCGTAACCGGTTAATTAATACAACTTATTTGTTTAGGTCAAGGCTAAACAACTTTCATGCACACGTTTACTTTGTGAAGTACATTTATACTCGTGCAATCGAGGTGAGATCATAGTCCCACTTTTTCAACAACTTTTTATACTTTTAAATTGTGGGCTGAGAAACATATACTTTGTTACATTTTGTACTACTTGCTTTTATACTTTGAACACAAGTACAAGGAAAACAAACATTCCACAGCGAGTTAGAACAAAAATCCTCAATTCGATTATCATTAGTTACACTTGCAGGGTGTAAGCGAGAACTTATATTGTGTGGCCATACGGGTTTGACAAACCCTCATTACGGATGGTTCGCTACCGTCTACGGATGAAATATATTTTCGAGAAACAGTGTATGTTCTAACACTATTGTGATGGGGTTCTATGGAAGGAAACGTTAAGTCTTGATAATTGGGTGCTCGCGAACCAACTTTTGGAATGCAACTTTTGGATGATCAATTTATGGAAATACTAAATCTTGTGGTTCAAAATATAACTTTTATTAATACACCTATGATTTCACCAACGTTTTTCGTTGACAGTTTTCTATATGTTTCTCAGGTTCATACATGGCTATTTGATGCATGCTTTCGCGTACATTCATACTTGCTTGGGGTCAAGCATACATGCATACACTCTGATTTCATGCTTGGAGTCAAGCATACATACGTGCATACGCTAGTGATAGCACCTTTGGATTCAAACATATTGTTTACATACTTACGCTATTTATAGCAACTGTGTTTTTAAACTAATTATGTCGCAAGTTATTTCATTTATACTTTATGACTTTTGTAAACTTAGACTTGTTGTCGAATGGTTTTGTAAACTAAACTTGTAAGTCTTGTACCTTTCAAATGAATGCGACATAATTTTGGTCAAACGAGTCTCATATAGGGACTACGACCACGCAACGGGACCTAAGTTAACGGCGCCGTCAATAACGGTTTTGGTCGGGTCGTTACAAATCATTCATATGAAGAACACCTGGTAACCGACATTAACAAATGCATATCGAATATCCCCAAATATACATGTACACTCATCTGTATATAATAATCGAAGTACTAAAGCATTCATAACCTGGATGGGGTCTGTTAGGCCCAATAGATCTATCTTCAGGATTCGTGTTAATAAGATATTCTTAGGTTACCAAGCAAAAAGGGTGATATTCAATAAGATAATTCAATCATAAAATGTAATTTTTAAGCACTTGTGTCTATTTTTTAAATCATTTATAAAAACTGCATGTATTCTCATCCCAAAAATATTCGATAGTAAAAATGGGACTATAACTCACTTTCACAGATTTTTCCTTCGTCGAAAAATAAGACTTGGCCACTGATCGATTCACGAACCTATAACAAATATATACATATATATCAAAGTATGATCGAAATATATTCACAACATTTTTTATTACGTTTTAACGATTTAAGTTTGTTAAGTTAGCAGTCCAACGTTAGTAATATACAACTAGTTGTCCACAGTTAGATGTACAGAAATAAAGCAATATATATTATCTCGAATCAATCCACGACCCAGTGTATACAAGTCTCAGGATCGATCATAACTCACAGTATATATATTATTTTAGAATCAACCTCAACCCTGTATAGCTAACTCAAGCATTACTGCATATAGAGTGTCTATGGTTGTTCCGAAATATATATATATATATATATATATATATATATATATGGGTCGATATGATATGTCAAAACATTGTATATGTGTCTATGGTATCCCAAGATTACATAATATATGTTAGAATACATGTATAATACAATATAAGTTAGTTAAGTTATGATTTGTATAGATTTGTTACAAATTTCACGTAGCTACAACAAGCAAAATTATCCAATCTTGTTTTACCCATAACTTCTTCGTTATAAATCTGTTTTGAGTGATTCAAGTTGCTATGGTTTCATAATGAACTGAAATTTATGAAACTAAACAGAAAAAGTATAGGTTTATAGTCGAAAATACAGGTTAAAAGTCATTTTTGTAAAGGTAGTCATTTCAGTCGAAAGAACGACGTCTAAATGACCATTTTGGAAAACATACTTCCATTTTGAGTTTAACCATGACTTTTGGATATAGTTTCATGTTCATAAGAAAAATCATTTTCCCAGAAGAATAGCTTTTAAATCAAAGTTTATCATAGTTTTTAAATATCCAAACCAAAACAGCCCCCGGTTTTACTACGACGGCGTATATCCGGTTTTACGGTGTTCTTCGTGTTTCCAGGTTTTAAATCATTAAGTTAGCATATCATATAGATATAGAACATGCGTTTAGTTGATTTTAAAAGTTAAGTTAGAAGGATTAACTTTGTTTGCGAACAAGTTAGAATTAACTAAACTATGTTCTAGTGATTACAAGTTTTAATCTTCGAATAAGATAGTTATATATATATATATATATATATATATATATATATATATATATATATATATATATATATATATATATATATATATATATATATATATGAATCGAATGATGTTATGAACATCATTACTAACTCAAGTTTAGTAGGTAAACCTACTTTAAGTGACAAGAAATGATCTAGCTTTAAAGGATCCTTGGATGGCTTGAAAGTTCTTGAAGTAGAATCATGACACGAAAACAAGTTCAAGTAAGATTTTTACTCGAATTAAGATAGTTTATAGTTATAGAAATCGAATCAAAGTTTGAATATGAATATTACCTTGAATTAGGATGATAACCTACTGTAAATAATAGAGAGTTCTTGATCTTAGATGATTACTTGGAATGGATTAGAAAGCTTGGAAGTAAACTTGCAAACTTGAAAGTATTCTTGATTTTATGAAACTAGAACTTATAGAATTTATGAAGAACACTTAGAACTTGAAGATAGAACTTGAGAGAGATCAATTAGATGAAGAAAATTGAAGAATAAAGGTGTTTGTGTGTGTTTTAGGTCATTGGTATATGGATTAGATATAAAGGATATGTAAGTTTGTTTTATTGTAAATAATTCATGAATGATTTATCATATTTTGTAATTTTGTGTAATCATTCATGCTAGTTGCCAAATGATGGTTCCCACATGTTTAGGTGACTTATTAAGGCTGCTAAGAGCTAATCATTGAAGTGTATATACCAATAGTAAATACATCTAGAAGCTGGGTATTGTACGAGTACGAATACGAGTGCATACGAGTAGAATTGTTGATGAAAACGAATGAGAATGTAATTGTGACTAACTTTGATAAGTATGAGTGTTTTGATGTGTCTTGAAGTCTTCCAAAAGTGTATTAATACATCTTAATACACTACATTTATATACATTTTAACTGAGTCGTTAAGTCATCGTTAGTCGTTACATGTAAGTGTTGTTTTTGAAACCTTTAAGTTAACGATCTTATTTAATGTAGTTAACCCATTGTTTATTATATTTAGTGAGATGTTAAATTATCATATTATCATGATAACATGGTGCATGAATATATCTTAATATGATATATATATATATATATATATATATATATATATATATATATATATATATATATATATATATTAAAATGTCGTTACAACGATAATCGTTATATATATAACTCGTTTCGAAACTCTTAAGTTAGTAGTCTTGTTTTTACATATGTAGTTTTTTTGTTACTCACTTAAGGATATATTTAATTATCATTTTATCATGTTAAACATAGTATATTAATATCTTAATATGATACATATGTATTTAGTAAGACGTTGTTATAACGATAATCGTTATATATATTGTTTTCGAGTTTCTGAATTCACTAGTCTCATTTTTATGTATATAACTCATTGTTAATATACTTAGTGAGATATTTACTTATCATAATATCATGTTAACTATATATATATATATATATATATATATATATATATATATATATATATATATATATATATATATATATATATATATATATCATGTAATTGTTACAAGTTTTTAACGTTCGTGAATCGTCGGTCAACTTGGGTGGTCGATTGTCTACATGAAACCTATTTCAATTAATCAAGTCTTAACAAGTTTGATTGCTTAACATGTTGGAAACATTTAATCATATAAATATCAAATTCATTTAATATATAAACATGGAAAAGTTCGGGTCACTACACCTATTAATATTATCATTATTGATTTAATACATACACTTATGTTATAATACTTTAATGACTAAATTAATCATCTATTTACTCTAAGTCTTAATGTTATGAGACTCTTGACATGAGCTCTAATAATTAACCTATTAACCATATTGAATTGCACTTATTAGTCTTAATGGGAGACTATTGTGTCTTGATGGGAGACTATTGTGTTGCATACTCCTTAATGCATGGAGTTGATCCCTTACTTGACCTCTCATATAAATAGACGATTATGAACACCTCCTAATAACATCCCTACTTTGTGCTTATGGCTTCATCATCTCTTAACACAAGTAATCCTAATATCTTATGTCTTAATATTATGTTAATGAATTACATGATGATTATGTTATGTTTAACATGTGGTATCAAGAGCGAATAAATCTCATATATTAAAAATCCGAATTATGTACATTTCATAAACTAAAAGTAAGTTTTCTACCATGATCATATGTACATGTTATTTAAAGATGTTATGATAGCATTCGGATAGTTATATAATGATGATCTATAATGTTATAATCATGTAATTCATTATTGTGTACCATGATATTCTTTTATGTCATGCATATGTACTAGTTTTTTTTCTTCTTCATTAATTTTCATATTATTAAGATTAAATCAGATTTTAATCAAAATGTTGAGACAAATGCGAAGTATGAAATTTATTGACCATTGACTTATAATAAATTTCCTTTTTGCACAATCTGTTTATTAAGTTTGACTCCTACTTGATGTGGCTAATCTTGATAAACTATCATGTTTTGGTAAATCACATTAAAAAAGAAAAATTGGTGAATGAATGTGCGGTTATGTTTTTATTTATTTTTGCTTATCGTGTAACTTTTTGTTTATCATGGGTCAAATTCAAAGAATAATTGTTAATCTTCTATAGTTAATATTAAATTTTCAATCTTATGATGTCATAAAAAGCAATTATCCTTTTCCTTTATAAAAATAAATCAAAAGAAAAAAGAAAAAAATTAGAAGACATCTGGATGATGTCATAAACACTAATCAAAATAAATTAATAAAAAAGAGTAATTATTTATCTTCTACTTTTTAGTAAATTATTTTTTCATTTTCATAATAACAACTAAATAATTATTCCATATTATTTTATAATGAACGTGATTATCTTCTGCATCATATCTTATTCTTTTCCTTTATTCAATCATAGCAACTAAATAATTTGTGTGGCTAAAATGCCAAGTCAGAGTGTGGCTGATATTGTGTGATATATTTGTATGGGAATAGTAAATCTCTTATAACATACTTAAAATAAAATTTCTTAAACACAACAAAATATCATTCATTAGTCAACTTTTTAAACACAAAATACCAATTGTGTGTTTTTTTACGGGATTAATTACGTTACATATGTATACAAAATACACGTCTCAATAATATGTTGTAATGTAGACTTTTATAACAAGGAAAATAGCAATTGTGATGAAAATTGGAAGAAGGTCGTGGAAGAATAAATGTAGTTCATTTATTCTGACCAAGTTAAGTATATCAATATATATGTAAAAACAATAACAAGTTTCTTAGTCGGAATCCGTGGTTCCACGTGTCATTAAACTAAATGACTTTAATATTTACATTCACTAAATACCTAAAACATATCATTAAACTATTTTACTAAAACAAATCCGTGGTTTCACGGGTCATTTCACTAGTTCATTGTATATTACTATTATGCACTATGAGTGTTATTAAGTGCAATACCTACTCATGTGGAATTTATGTTTCGAGTAACTTAGATGGATTCTCATCTTGATAGCCCATGATTTTACACTTACGTTTGAATTGATTGTGCTCATGGAATTATAAATGCTTATGTGTAACTTAATTAATATTTTAATTATGAGAATTTAATTTATTTATTATGAAATTGTAACGTTTGTAACTTCATTGTTACATTAATATCATGAAGACTTATCTTATTAATTATAAAATTTGTGACGCCTTAAGTGAAAATTATTTGTGTCAATTTATTTTAATTTGATTCTTAAATTATGTCACTGATAGTTCTAAAATGTTTGAACATTAATTTAATCAATTTCGCAGTTATTGATGTAAAGCTATTTTAATTTCAAAGTTTTTTTTGACGAATTAAAAGGGCATCACGGAACATGTTATATATATATATATATATATATATATATATATATATATATATATATATATATATATATATATATATATATATATATATATTATTAGCATGTTTAATGACTACCTAATTATTAAGATTAGTTGTCGGCCTAACGGAAGACTACTAGTTGAAATAATTATGGTGAATGAAAAGTCATATTACGTTACATTTGGTGTCTAAGGATTGAGGGATAGCCCAACGGTGACCCATAATTTTGAGACATCGTACGGTATTTAGAAAATTACTTATAATTAGTTTACTTATATTTCTGCCCAACGGTGATATATTTGTAAATTAATTTTGCATTACTTAATTAAGAAGTTATAAGTGTATTGTTGATGGAACCAACAAGAAGTCAACAATTTCACCCAACTTCTTTATTAAATTTAATTTTGTGTTGTGATTAAATTTATATTTACCAACTTTTGCCCTATAGTTGGTGTTATTATTATTATTATTATGTCCCTAATGTAGTCTTATTTTATAAATTTATTTTTTGATGTACCATGGAAACTATTATAGTCCTTAATGAGCATTACATTTTAGCTTTGACACCCACTGCTATTACAAACTGTATTTCTGGCATAGAACGCTTGAACGAAACTAATTTTGCATCGTGGAAAGATCAAATTAAGATTTTCCTCGGCATAACTGATTTGGACTATGCTTTAAGATTTGATCAACCTGCACCTCTTACCGACGAAAGTACGTTTGAACAAAAGAGGACTTATGATATATGGGAAAGATCAAATCGCGGGTCCCTAATGATAATGAAGAATTCTATATCACCCGCTATTCGAGGAGCCATTCCTGACTCCGAAAATGTTAAAGAATTCTTAGAATTTGTCGAGGAACAATTTAAGGGCTCATCTAAATCTCATGAAAGTACCCCCTTATTCTTAAGATGCTTACCACGAAGTATGATGGTGTTAGTGGGGTACGTGAGCACATCATGATGATGAATGACATGACCTCAAAACTAAAGGGTATGGACATGGAAATATCTGAAGGTTTTCTCGTTCACTTCATTATGACAACTCTCCCTTCTCAGTTTGGTCCTTTTATGATCAACTATAACACTCAAAAGGAGAAATGGAAGATGAGCGAGTTGATTTCCATGTGTATCCAAGAAGAGGAAAGGTTGAAAATTGAAAAACTCGATGTTGCTCACCTCACCACCGCTAAGACTACTAGTAAGAAAGTTTTCAAAAGTAACAAAGGTTCAAAATGGGAGAAAGGAAGTTCCGCAAAAGAAAGTTCATTAAAGGCAAGTGCAAGTAAGGGCAAGGAAACGGGTCCAAAATGTAAGTTTTGTAAGAAACATGGACACATTAAAAAAGAATGCCCAAAGTTTCGAGAATGGTTAAACAAGAAAGGTCCATATATATCCTATATTACTTACCATGAAATTTTTTCGATTAATGTTCCCTCTAATACTTGGTGGGCTGATAGTGGTGCTATGGTTCATGTTACTAATTCATTGCAGGGATTCCTTTCAAAGAAGAAGCTACAAAAGGGGGAAAGAATCATTAAAGTTGGTAACGGAGATGAATTACATGTTGAAGCTATTGGGACTCTCTTATTAGTTTTAGAGGGTGGTTTCAATTTGTACTTAAATAATACACTTTATATTCCATTAATGACTGGGAATCTTATTTCTGTTTCTAAATTTGATCGTTTTGGTTATGATTTTAAGTTTGGACCTAATTGTTTGGAAGTATACTTTGATTCTCATGTTATCAGTACTGGTTCATTAGAAAATGACCTCTATAAGCTTCATTTAGACAACAACTTTGCGGAATCCCTATTGATCATGGACGTAAATGTAATTACTAATGGAAAAAGGAAAAAACTAGAAAATGAAAATTCCTCAAGATCGTGGCATAAACGTTTAGGTCACATATTAAAAGACATAATACAACGTCTAACTAAAGAAGGAATTCTTCCTACTCTAGATTTTTTCGATTATAGTCAAAGTATTGAATGTGTTAAGGGAAAATTTGTGAAAACAAATAAGAAAGGGTCCACAAAAAGTAAAGAACTTCTTAAAATTATTCATACTGACATTTGTGGACCTTTCATCACTGATATAGGAGGACATAAGTATTTTATCACTTTCATTGATGACTATTCTCGTTATACTTATGTTTACTTAATTAAGGAAAAAACTGAATCTCTTGATGTTTTCAAAATCTATAAGGCTAAAGTTAAAAATCAACTTAAATGCAAGATTAAGATTGTGAGATCGGATAGGGGTGGAGAGTATTATGGTAAACACTCTGATGTTGGACAAAGCCCTGGTCCATTTGCCTTATTTTGTCGTGAACATGGAATTATAAATCAATTTACTATGCCGGGAACCCCACGACAATATGCTGTTGCCGAAAGGCGTAACCGAACCCTTAAGGATATGGTTCGAAGTATGATTTGTAATTCAAGTCTCCCAAAGTACTTATGGAGTGAGACATTAAAAACGGCCACTCATATCCTAAATAGAGTGCCTTCTAAGTCTGTCCCTAAAACACCATTTTAACTTTGGATAAAAAGGACACCTAACTTGAACTATTTTAGGGTATGGGTTTCTCCAGCCGAGGTTAAAGTTTTCAATCCTCAAATAAAGAAACTCGACTCTAAAACAATTAGTTGTTATTTTATCGGATATCCTGAGCGTAGTAAAGGTTATCAATTTTATTGCCCTAATCATACTACAAGAATTTTCGAATCAAGAAATGTTGAGTTCATTGAGAATGGTGAAAATAGTGGGAGTGGGGGAAGAAATATTGAACTTGAAGAGAGTGTAAATGTTCATAATTTTGATATTCAATTACCACCATGTTAACTACACCATCATTGGCTCAAAATGAGGATGGTATCCCTGTTGTTAATGAATCACAACATAATGAGTTACCACATGACACTCCCATCATCAATGAACAATCACATAATGAAGAAGAAAATCATGAACTCGATACTCAACTGATGGAATTTGACAATCTTTTAAAGAAACATGTTCTACATTTTAACAAGTTCATAAAACCCATTTCATGAAGATAATGTGAGCGGAAGCATGCATAGTTCATGTTATATTATAACCATTTTAAAAGACAAATTCCATAAATATATCAAGTCTTGAATAATATGCTTACATACAACAAGTGGGTTTAGAGTTTTACCTCCTCAAGCTAGTTGAGGGTTGTGGTTCTTAAATGGATGATGAAGATGATGAAGAAGATGATGAATGCAAGCTCCTTACTTGAAGCCTCAAGCTTTGTATACCCACAAGCTTTTACCCAACACCACCTTGAAGTTGGTTAGGATTTTTAACACTTGAAATTTCTTAAAACAAAACAAGAACCCTCTCCTTTTTTTTGTGAAATTTCGGCCAGCAAACACACAAGGAAGAAAGGAGAGTTTTTGAATTACTTGATGTGGTTTTTGCATGTGTAAGTGGCTCAAATATGGACTAGATACATGCCTTGGAAGAGTGAAGTAAAGTAGCCAATAAAAGGGTGCCTTGAGCTAGCCAAAACCACCTTCCCAATGCCACTAACTATTTTAAAAAAAATAGTTTTATAAAATATAAATTATATATAAACTAAATTATAAAACTTCCATTATTTGTTATGCACATTTTTATTTTATAAAACCAATTTTATAAAATGTAACATAACAAAATTAATTATTTAACCTATAAATAATTAAATCCACATTGTATAAATTATTCCATAATTTATATCCACATCAAGTTATATTATTTTAGAAAACCATTTTTCTAAAATCCAAGTGTCGCGTATTTTAATCCACGATCCAATCGTTAAGATCAAATACGAATAAGGTGTCGGTAAGCTTGTTATTGGGTATGACCCGACTTGGATCATAACATGTTAGCCACATTAATTTAATATGTCTCTCGGGCATATGAAATACCTTCAATCTCCCACTTGCACGAGAAACATAAGAAATTAATGCAAGTGATGGATACCACCTAACGACCGTCCATCACCCCTAATATGTCATGACTTAGTGCCATTCAATAACATCATCCCTTTCGAGTTCCCATCTCGAATATGATTAGGTGAATCTTTCAATATATCCTTTTGTCCTAGATGTCATGCTAAATCCAAGAGACATAGAATGATCACTCTCTTATAGATTTAACTTTATCAGGCCTTAGACATCTAACTCTCAACGAATAAGAGGGACAAATTCCATCTTGACTACATACGTTCTATTCACTACACTTAGTACCATACCTGAAGCCTCCCATATGAGCTACCTTTTCAGAATAGCGAAGGAAAGAATCAAGGCACAATATTCGGTGAATATCTGAACCCAATATGTGTCTCAGGTCAGAGGATATAATGACATTCTCCTTTACTCAAGATTACATGTGATCAACCACAAAGGCTCCATACAGTAAATCTTGAGAGCGGGTCTTCCAATATTTGTGTCCCACAAATATCTATGAACCTTGGTTGCAACCATGCCCCACATTCACCATTTGAATGTTAACCATTCCAAGTTCATAATAGTCTAGACCTCACACTTGTTCCCACAAATGTGATCAACTACGGAATTTAGAATAATTATTTATTCATGGATAAAATATGCAAAATTGGAACATGACTCAAAATTAAATTAATACCATAATTATATTAATGAGTTTGAACTAATTCGTTCCGTTACAATACATAAAATAGATCATTTCCAATCACTAGAATATCGAAGCCCTAATGCACAAACATGTCCCTCATGTTTTAGCCCATGTAAAAGCTTCGTGAGTGGATCCGCAACATTTTGATCTGTGTGAACTTTGTGAATACATATCTTTCCCTTTTCAACTTCATCCCTGATGTAGTTAAATCTCCGCTCAATGTGACGAGTCTTTTGATGAGCACGAGGTTCCTTGATTTGAGCAATCGCACCCTCGTTGTCACAAAAGATCTCAAGAGGGTCCTGAATGGAAGGGACCACTCCTAAGTCGTCGATGAATTTCTTCATCCATGCAGCTTCCTGAGCTGCCAGTGAGGCAGCAATGTACTCCGACTCTGTAGTGGATAACGCAACAACATCCTGTTTTGAGCTCTTCCAAGAGACTGCTCCACCATTTAACATGAAGACATAACCGGATTATGATCGAGAGTCATCTCGATCAGTTTGGAAACTTGCGTCCACGTAACCTTTTACAGCGAGTTCCTCCTCACCAGACCCATATATTAGAAACATATCCTTAGTTCTCCTAAGGTATTTCAATATACTTTTAACAGCAATCCAATGACTGTTTCCTGGGTTATTCTGGTATCTACTTGTCAAGCTTAGAGCGCATGACACATCCGGTCTAGTACATATCATTGCATACATGATAGACCCAATAGCAGATGCGTATGGGACTTTCTTCATTCTCTCTTGTTCATCTTTCGTGGTAGGACACTGAGATGAACTGAGAACGGTTCCTCTTTGAATAGGTACCAAACCTTTCTTAGAGTTTTCCATCTTGAACCTTTTCAAGATTTTATCAATGTATGTACTTTGACTTAAACCTATCAATCTCTTGGATCTATTCCTATAGATCCCTATCCCCAATATATATTGTGCTTCTCCAAGATCCTTAATGGAGAAGCAACTCTTTAGCCAAGTTTTGACTTCTTGCATTGTGGTAATATCATTCCCAAATAATAATATATCATCCACATATAGCACAAGGAACATAACAGAGCTCCCACTAGCTTTCTTGTATACACAAGCTTCATCACCATTTTTAATGAAGCCAAATTTCTTTGCCTCTTCGTTAAAACGATGATTCCACATTCTAGATGCTTGTTTCAATCCGTAGATTGATTTCTTTAACTTGCATACCTTTTTAGGATTTTTCAGATCAACAAAACCTTCGGGCTGTACCATATAGACATCTTCCTCAAGATATCCATTTAGGAAAGCGGTTTTGACATCCATTTGCCATATTTCGTAATCATAATGAGCAGCAATGGCAAACAATATCCTAATAGACTTTAGCATTGCCACAGGCGAGAAAGTTTCATCATAGTCAACCCCTTGAGTTTGAGTGAAACCTTTTGCTACAAGTCTAGCTTTGTATGTATCCAAGTTTCCATGTATGTCGGTTTTCTTCTTGAAAAGCCATTTGCAATCAACTAGCTTGGAGCTAGGAGGTTGCACAACAAGTTCCCAAACTTGGTTTTCATACATGGATTGCATCTCGGCGTTCATGGCTTCCTGCCATTTGTCTTTATCAATCCTTGATAAAGCATCTTCGTAGTTTGTTGGTTCATCCAAATCAACCGTATAGCAACCATCCACGAGAAAACCATATCTCTCAGGAGGATTACTAATCCTACTAGATCTACGAACGCTCTGTATACTTTGATCATCCACATGATCATTTTCAACATCCTCATGTTGAGTGCTAGTGTCAACCATTTGTGTATCATCGGCTTGATCTTGAACCTCTACAAGATCTATTTTCCTTTCACCATCACCTTCCATAAGGAATTTGGTTTCAAGGAATTCCGCCTTTCGTGCAACAAATACATTTTGCTCGGTCGAATCATAGAAATAGTATCCCATATCATCCTTGGGATATCCTATGAAAATACACTTTGTGGATCGAGCATGTAACTTATTAGCAACATGGCGCTTAGGATAAGCTTCACATCCCCATACTTTCAAGTATGATAGAGAAGGAGGTTTTCCAAACCACATCTCATGAGGAGTTCGTTCCACTTTCTTGGTTGGGGCCATATTTAAAATACGAGCCGCGGAGCTTAGACAATAACCCCAAAATGATAGAGGTAACGAGCTTCTTGCCATCATAGATCGAACCATATCCATTAGGGTTCGGTTCCTCCTTTCAGAAACTCCATTAAGTTGGGGTGTTCCGGGTGGAGTAAGTTGTGAGATGATTCCACAACTCCTAAGATGATCTTGAAAAGCATCGCTTAGGTATTCACCTCCTCTATCGGTACGAAGTACCTTAATTGTCTTATTGAGTTGATTTTGTACTTCGTTTTGATATTCTTTGAATGCTTCAAACGTTTCGTCCTTGTGTCTTAATAAGTAGACATATCCGAAACAACTAAAGTCATCAATGAAAGTAACAAAGTGTCTTTCACCATTCCTTGTCATGGGCTTAAAGGGTCCACACACATCCGAATGTATTATTCCCAATAAGTCTTTAGCCCTTTCATAGGTCCCTTTGAAAGGTGCTTTAGTCATCTTGCCTTGTAAACAAGACTCACATACATCAAACGAATCAATTTCTTTTGATTTCAAAAGTCCATTCTTTTGAAGTGTATGCATTCGGTTCTTGTTTATGTGACCAAGGCGACAATGCCATAAGTAGGAATCACTCAAATCCCTTTTGAGTTTCTTGGTGCTTGTATGGTACATTGAGCTACTAGATGATGTGTCATCATGAACCAATTCATAAATTCCATTTGAAGGCGAAGCCTTGAAATAGAATACATTATCTAAATAAACATGGATATCATCATTAACAAAATTAAGATTAAAACCACATTGTTTCAAACGGGAAACGGAAATAATGTTTCGACATAAATCGGGTGCATACAAAACTTCTTTCAAAATAAGTTCCAAACCACTTGGAAGCTTTAACACAAAATCTCCTTGAGCCTTCACTTGCACTTTGGCTCCATTACCCATGTAGAGACTTGATGTTCCCGTTTGCTTGCTACTTCTTTTGAACCCCTGCAATGAATTGCAAATGTGAGTTCCACATCCAGTGTCTAATACCCATGTATTAGAAGAAGTAATACTAAGCTCTATATATACCATATATATATTACCTGAGGATTGCCCCGCATCCCTCTTTTCCTTCAACTCCTTAAGGTAGACTGGGCAGTTTCGTTTCCAGTGACCCATCTCACCGCAACCGAAGCACGGGTCTTCCTTGGGGTTTGCCTTTTCCGCAACCTTTTGCTTTTTATTCTTGTTCTTGGTTGGGGTAACCATCTTCCCCTTTCCCTTGCCTTGATAGGTGGGTCCTTTCCTCTTAGCCACCTTAGGCTTAGAGGTGTTATTACCTTTAGACCCACCATCATTGATCATTAGCACTGGTGAAGCCCTTTTACCCATGCTAGTTTCGGCCGTCCTTAACATGCCATGTAGCTCACCAATGGTCTTATCCATCCCATTCATATTGTAATTAATTACAAATTGGTCAAACCTCTTTGACAAGGAGTTTAGGATAAGATCGGTGGCTAGCTCATTAGAAATGTTGAGATTAAGACGGTTTGCACGATCAATGAGGCTTTTCATTTTGAGGACATAAGAGGAAACGGATTGGGTGTCATCCATACGACATGCATGTAGCGCTCGAACCGTTTCGAAGCGCTCGACAAGTGCTTGTTGAAGGAACATCTCCTTCAATTGCGTAATCATGTCATATGCACTATGATGTTCGAAATCCTTTTGGAGTTCGGGTATCATAGTCCCAAGCATTAGACAAGCTACTTGCACCGAATCGGCACAATACTTGTCATAATAAGCCATGCCCTCTAAGTCTTCCTCATCCGGTTGGTCGGGAATAGGGTCCTCCAACACATACGCTTTATCCTCAAGTTTGAGGACAATCCTAAGATTACGGAACCAATCCATAAAGTTCGTATGGTTGAGTTTGTCTTTCTCGAGGAGAGACCTTAACGATAGGTTGTTTAGGTTAAGTGGTGCATTTTGCATGTTGTGGTTATTGGCGGCCATCTACAAAATTCAACAAAGTTCTTTTAAGTATCGATTTTAAATTTAATAAACAATACCCCTTTTATATTATAATTGACTTATTAAATATTAGAATCTAACGGTAAATCAAATTTCAGTTAGGTGACCTTTATCCCGTTATTTGATTTAGCTAGGTAGTCATTTATATGACAATTGCAATTCTTTTGCAACTTCTAAATTATGGGATCATGCAATCCTTTTGCATGGCATATTTATCCCATCAACGCCTATTTGTTCCTCATGCTTCGGTGACCCTAAGTTCATGATTCTCAAATCAAGTCGTCCTACTTGTGTAAACATGTAAAATCAACATACAAGTGGTTAGATGACCTTTATCCCACAAGCATGCAAATGTTACCTTAACCATATTAGTTAGCATCATAATGGTTAGGTGACCTTTATCCCATTATGAGTTCCCTATTATGTTCAAGTGTTCCCACAAAAGGATGGCGTTTAACTTGTTTACCTTGTTTTAGTTAAAGGGATTTTAAGTTTTCATAAATTCTAGTTTAAGAAAACACTTGCCATACACCAACATGCATTTGGTGTATAGTACATAATGAAAAACCTATTTTCATATCAATTGTAATAAAACCAATTTTATTAAATATAAACCATTTTATATGTACTTTCATCTAGTACCTAATAACCATTTATTAGTGTCTTTTGTTGTTTTAATTATAACCATTTATAATGCCATTTTGCAAGTTGTTACCATGTGTTAATCCTTGTATCAACCAACCACACAATCACATCAAATCATACAAACATGCAAAATAAGAAAGTCCACAATCAAGCCATGGTGGTGAACACTTGTTTAGCCAAAACAAGTGTTACCTAAAGGGTTAAAACAAAGTATGAGATTTACAAATCTCCCACTAGCTCTTGCATCCTTATGCTCCATCTTGTAATCTTCATTCATCTTCTTGAAACTTCACTACTTTTTACAAAAACAAATATATAACCTAATACATTTTTTTTCTAGAAAAAGAAATTACAACCTAATCTATTTTACATACCAAAATAAAATAAAATACATCACCAAAATTACAAGATTATTACAAACCAAATGAATGAATATTACAACCATCAAAACACAACCAAATCATGCACAAATCCAACCACAAGGTCAAGGCTTGATTGTGAACCATAACAACAACAAAACTTGGCCAAACTTGAAGCTCCAAACCCATTTTGGAAGCCCTAAAATTCGGCCAAATGGAGAACCCACCCAAAATCCAAAAATTTTTACATTCTAATTTCATGCATGTTACTAGATTGTAAGATTAGTGGATTTAAAGTCATAAACAAGAAGCATATTTCAAAGACCTTGGCTCTAGATACCATTGATGGAATTTGACAATTTTTTAAAGAAACATGTTCTACATTTTAACAAGTTCATAAAACCCATTTCATGAAGATAATGTGAGCGGAAGCATGCATAGTTCATGTTATATTATAACCATTTTAAAAGAAAAATTCCATAAATATATCAAGTCTTGAATAATATGCTTACATGCAACAAGTGGGTTTAGAGTTTTACCTCCTCAAGCTAGTTGAGGGTTGTGGTTCTTAAATGGATGATGAAGATGATGAAGAAGATGATGAATGCAAGCTCCTTACTTGAAGCCTCAAGCTTTGTATACCCACAAGCTTTTACCCAACACCACCTTGAAGTTGGTTAGGATTTTTAACACTTGAAATTGCTTAAAACAAAACAAGAACCCTCTCCTTTTTTTTGTGAAATTTCGGCCAGCAAACACACAAGGAAGAAATGAGAGTTTTTGAATTACTTGATGTGGTTTTTGCATGTGTAAGTGGCTCAAATATAGACTAGATACATGCCTTGGAAGAGTGAAGTAAAGTAGCCAATAAAAGGGTGCCTTGAGCTAGCCAAAACCACCTTCCCAATGCCACTAACTATTTTAAAAAAAAATAGTTTTATAAAATATAAATTTTATATAAACTAAATTATAAAACTTCCATTATTTGTTATGCACATTTTTATTTTATAAAACCAATTTTATAAAATGTAACATAACAAAATTAATTATTTAACCTATAAATAATTAAATCCACATTATATAAATTATTCCATAATTTATATCCACATCAAGTTATATTATTTTAGAAAACCATTTTTCTAAAATCCAAGTGTCGCGTATTTTAATCCACGATCCAATCGTTAAGATCAAATACGAATAAGGTGTCGGTAAGCTTGTTATTGGGTATGACCCGACTTGGATCATAACATGTTAGCCACATTAATTTAATATGTCTCTCGGGCATATGAAATACCTTCATCAACAACCATTACGAAGATCTACGAGAGCTAGAATATCTATCAACTATGATGATTTAAGCAAAGTTGAAGATCCTACTTCCTATAAAGAAGCCATTACGAGCAATCAATCAACTCAATGGCTTGAAGCCGTGCATGATGAGTTGAAATCGATGAAAATAAATGATATCTGGGAACTTACAGAATTACCAAATGGTGCAAACCCTGTTGGGTGTAAGTGGGTCTTCAAAACAAAATTAGACCCGAAAGGCAACATTGAACGATATAAAGCACAATTGGTTGCTAAAGGCTACACTCAAAAGGAAGGAATAGATTATAATGAAACTTTTTCTCCTGTTTCGATAAAAGAATCGTTAAGGACCATTATGGCTTTAGTAGATCATTATGATTTATAATTGCATCAAATGGATGCTAAAACTGCATTCATAAATGGTAACTTACATGAAGATGTCTATATGACATAACCCGAAGGTTTTAAGGTTAAAGGCAAGGAACACATGGTTTGTAAGTTGAAAAAATCCATATATGGGTTAAAGCAAGCTTCTCAACAATGGTATCTAAAATTTCATGAAGTTATTGATAAGTTTCAGTTCAAGAAATATGCAGTGGATCAATGTATATACCTTAAGATCAGTGGGAGCAAGTTTGCTATCCTAGTATTATACGTTGATGATATTCTTTTGGCATGTAATGATAAAGATATGTTGTATGGGACCTAAAGATTCCTTTCAAGTAATTTTGACATGAAGGATCTCAAGGAAGCCTCTTACGTAATTGGCATTGAAATACACCGAGATAGGTCTCGTGGCATCTTGGGTTTGTCACAAAGGGCTTATATTGATAAAGTCCTTAAGAAATACAAAATGCATAATTGCTCACCATCGGTTGCCCCTGTTGTTAAGGGTGATCGATTTGGCTCATTTCAATGTCCCAAAAATGATTTAGAACGTGAAGAGATGAGACTTATACCGTATGCTTCGGTTTTTGGAAGTCTTGTATACACTCAAGTTTGTACGCGTCCTGATATCGCTTACATTACGGACATGCTTGGACGTTATCATTCCAATCCAGGAATGAATCATTGGAAAGCGTCCAAAAAGGTTTTGCGATATCTTTAAGGAACTAAGAATTTAATGTTAACTTATCGAAGAACGGATAACCTTGAAGTCATAGGTTACTCGGACTCTGATTATTCCACATCTAAGGATGATAAGAAATCCACTTCATGGTACATTTTTATGCTTTCAGGGGGTCCCATTTCATGAAAGAGTCATAAGCAAGAATTAACCACCACTTCTACCATGATGGTTGAGTATGTTGCATTCTATCGCGCTACTAGTCATGCTATTTTGCTCAAGAACTTAATTCCTGGACTCAAGGTGGTTGACTCCATATCACGACCCATTAGACTATAATGTGACAATAGTGCTGCTGTTAGTTTCTCAAATAGCACTAGTTCTAGTAGAGCTAGTTTGTATCTCGACACTAAGTACTTGTACGTTCGAGACAGAGTTGAAGAAAAGATCATTACCATTGAGTATGTACGCACTAATGACATGTTGGCTGATCCACTTACAAAAGGTTTACCTCCCAAGCTCTTTCTAGAGCATGTTGCCGGCATGGGATTATGTAATAACCTAGTTCAAGGATTACGATCTTTTCTATTATGTTTTATCCACATTATGTCGAAGTTTGTTATTCTCTATTTTGTGCACATTATGAGATATTATTAACAAACAATTATTAATGGATCATTATTGGTTATCACTTATGTTCTAATTACCATTCGAATTCATTATGGATTATGAAAATTATGAATGATGTGAATGACTAACTGTATAATTGATAGGGGACCTGTATCAAAAATGATACAAGCGACTATATCGGTTTGCGTTAGAGATTCTACCTAATGACACTTATTTTTTAAATCAATTAATTGGCCAATATTTTTTATGAAATATTAATAGGTATACGGCCAAGTGGGAGAATGTCAGAATTATTTATTATATTCCCTAATAATGTTGTCCAAACCTATTAATATTATCATTATTGATTTAATACATACACTTATATTATAAGACTTTAATGATTAAATTAATCATCTATTTACTCTAAGTCTTAATGATATGAGACTCTTGACATGAGCTCTAATAATTAACCTATTAACCATATTGAATTGCACTTATTAGTCTTGATGGGAGACTATTGAGTTGCATACTCCTTAATGCATGGAGTTGATCCCTTACTTGACCTCTCATATAAATAGAGGATTATGAACACCTCCTAACAACACACTATCACAACAACACATCATTATATTCTTACTCTAATTTCCATCCTCTTTATGAGAGGTTCAAGAAGAAGATCAACCTCCATACTTTGTGCTTATGGCTTCATCATCTCTTAACACAAGTAATCCTAATATTTTATGTCTTAATATTATGTTAATGAATTACATGATGATTATGTTATGTTTAACATTTTCATCTTAAATTGCCACTCTCACAATATGATACACTAAGATTTAATGAGTTGTATACGTTCCTAGCGAGTTTTAATTTAACTGATGGTGAGGCGGATCGTGTTATATGGATAGCAGACCCATCTGATTCGTTTTCTGCTTTGGATGCAATTAGGCTAATGTTACAATCCTCCAACTTCGTTCTTCCTATTTGGCCAAAGTGGTTTGGGGAAACAATGTCACATCCAAGATTATGTTATTTCATTAGTTAGCAATTCGGAATAGTATACCAGTTAAAGACGTATTATCACAAAGATACATTTTTCCTTCTAATCTCTCGACTCTTTGTGTGTGGTGTATGGTTGAGGTCGAAACCACGAACCACCTCTTGTTACATTGCAAGTGGTCTTATCATATATGGGCATATTTATTCAAATGGTGGAACATTCGTTGGATTATCTCTTAGTCACTTGAAGCATTTTCCTTTGATTAGTTTCATGGTATGGGCATTAAAGCTTCAAAGTATTGGAAGTTGATCGGTCCCACAACTATTTGGACCATTTGGATGGATAGAATTGACTTCATTTTTAATGGAACGTTCACTTGTCGTTCGGTTATCGTTAGGAACATCAAACTAAAGGTTTTTCTTTGAGCTACAAACCTCAAATTTTGTCACAAGCTACACTCTTATGTTTAGGAATTCAATCCTCTATTATTATGTTACTAGGCCTTAGCGCCTTTTCATGTAATTTGGTCTTCTTGGCCGAGAGTTCATCTCCGTCATTGTAAAGCTTATTTTGATTCATTCATCGTTTTGATGAAGATATCTCTATTAATACAAATCATCTTTTTACCAAAAAAATAAAAAGAAAAACAAAGATATGCTCAATATCTTAGGAGTAAACAAACTTCCAAGAAATAACTCGTCAACTCAACACATTTAAGTAATCCGCGCTATCAAATAATTTCTCAAACTTTAGCATTAATTGTTTTCAACATCTTATTATCTGAAAAGACATACTATAAGTAGTTACAAGATCATTTACACAACTGATCCTTTACTGCATAGGCGTAGCTATTTAATAGCTTATGGGGTGCCTGTGAAACAAGTGACAATGGACTAACAATGGATTTAATGTGCAAATTTGTGGGCTTTTATATTAGTGACACCGAACTTTTTTCATTGTGACACTATCCATTTTTAGTTTTTTTTTTTTCTTTTTTTTTATTAATTTTCTTTTAACTCAAGTTAAAATGTATGAATAATCCAACAAGGTGTTAAATGTTTTTGTGGTTGGTTGACTATACAGGAGGTAATAAAAGGAATCTAGAAAGAATTTATTAAATTAAAATTACATTTAATTACTCCTTCATTTCCAAATTAATTATCTAGTATTATTTTTTGGAATCTACGAAATTAATTTTTCACTTTTAAATTTGAAAAATTAATTTAATGAAGTTTACAATGTTGTTTATAATGAATTAATTTAATTACAAAAGTAAGAGGGTTTTTTATTAATTGATTAAGTGTAAAACTGTAAAGTTAGAAAAAAGTACATAAAAGGTACAGTGTGATAATGAAATTTCTTAAACTATGTAAACAACTAATCTGGAACGGAGAAAGTATTTTAACTAGAATTTTCCGAACAATAATTTTAAGGATTATTTACGTGGAGGAAAAAAAGAAAAAATGTCCAGATATCAATTGGGATGATGAGGAAGATTTATTATTCTTCGGGGTATAGTACGGAGATTATAGATTCGAATGATTTTTCCGGGAGCGACGAGTTTGTTTATTATTCTGATGAACAGATGGCGAGTCCAGATAGTGAGGATGAAGGGTACAAGCCTGATGATGAGTTAAAACCAAGTGGTGGATTATTCCAGTAGTGGTTTGCCGGAGAAGAAGGAAGTTAATCAGTTACCGTTGGGGGATGAGGATGTGGAAGATCAAGGGTCGATTTTTTTTGGGATCCGGAAACTGTTTGAAGAAAACGAGGATATCGAGGCAGTGTCAGTGACAAAAGGTGGTAGTCATTATTGTAACCCTAGTTCCAAAACCAAAAATAACGGCATGAGAAGAGAAGCATGCGAAACATCATCAAGTGACTCGGATAACAAGTCAGTTAAATTGCCCAATGAAAGAAGAAATAAATCCAGTGTGAAAAATCAAAGCCCATCAAATTGTAAATGGTCATCGAGCCCAAATTCAAATTCAATTAGGCCTGGTGATTCCCATTTTCAAAACGACTTTATTAATGGGCCTCATTTAAAAGTTGGGCCTGGCAACACACAAACGGTGTTGGGTTAAATGAGAATTCTGTTAAGGGAGTTGGGCCTCATAACAGTCATTATTGTAATCCTCTACACGTATCTCCTTTCAATATTGCTTTTTGGGTAAAATCATGAAACCCTAGATTTTAAATTATATGATTTTAATCATGTATGATAATATAATCATTTCTAATGCTCGAGTCTTGAATTGTATGCATGTGTTTGTATGTTAATTTTATCGTTTTGTGACTTTTTGTTAAAAACGAATTTGATACTGATGATTCGATGAGTATATATCTATATATGATTATGATATGTTTATAAATGAATTTCTTTAAAAAATTAATTAACTTTTCATATAGATAAAGCGTGATTTCGCTGAACGGATTAAAGGATATGGCTAATATATGATTTCTGAAAAACTTCACAAACCGCTATTAACGTTTGTTGTTACTGGGTCTGTTCTGGGTCGAACCATGTTATGGGAATTTTTATGTTGGTTTACTACTTGAAAACGGCGCATCTCCAAATGGAGGTAACTGAATTGGAGTTACTGATATTATTCAATAGATTACAGAAGTTACTGTTGTAAATCAAAATTTAAAGGGGTTTTTATATAATGTATTATGTTATAAAAATCTTGGTTAGTGTATATGACTCAAGGTTGAAAAAGACGTGAGACGGGGCCGAAACGTTAGCGACCTCATAACGTCGCAGCGGAAAAAACAGGGTCGAAACGGATGTTGACTAACGTTGACTTATATATAATATATATATATATATATATATATATATATATATATATATATATATATATATATATATATATATATATATATATATATATATATATATATATATAAAGTTGACTGTTTTTTCCGTTTTTTCCGTCTTTGACCGTTTTTTTATCGTTTTTAGCGTTGTTGACCGTTTTTTAAGCGTTGACCGTCTTTTTTGCCGTTTCAAGGCCCGTTGCAACGATACTAAGGCAAATCCGTTGCGGCGTCCGTTGCAGCGCCCGTTTCGGCCTTTTTTTACAACACTGATATGACTTGAGACTTTTTGTGTGAACTTATTAACTACATATTAAACTGTTTTAGGTAATGTTAGGTGTTTTTAAAGTTGTATTTTGTATAAGTATAAAACGTATTATTTATATAATTAAACCGAGTAAACATTATGAAACTTTTGAATACAACTGTTAATTAAATTAAGGGGTGACGTTTTTGAACCATATGAACTTTATAAAGTCAAAATGTATCTTATGATTGGTATTTGGTCATGTCAAATGAACTACGTGTATTTTGGAAGTAGTGTCAAGTAGTGTGACATAGGGATGAGCAAAATCTTGAAAAATCGAAACCGAACCAATACCGCTACCGAAATCGGTACCAATAGAGATTCTGTTTAGGTTCTTGATTTTGGGTAAATTCGGTTTTGATACATTCAGGATTGGTACCGATTCGATACGGGAAAACCGAAAAAAGGAACCAAAATATGAAATGTCTAAAGTTTATCAAAGCCCTAATCGGTTGATAAAAAGAGGATGTGAACATACTTTCTGTAATGTATGAATGGATATGAACATATTCCATGATACTTCGTAATATATGATGGTAGATATATGCTTTCGCTATTAAGATGAACAGAATGTACAACATGTTTCCTATATTATACGTATGGATGGATATGAGCATGCTTACATATAAACATTTGACCTAAGTTGTTGGCATAAAGCATACGGAGTAATACAGTAAACTTCCATATAAACATTTCACATAAAGATGAGTTGTCATAAAAAATATAATAACATTTGTGCGCTAACAAGATTGCTATTAGCATAAACTAGCATATATCATGCAATTTTTTGTTCATAAGTCTAAGCACAACGAATAAGCCCTCAGTTGAAAATTCGTTATATACAAACACGTATAATCGTATATGTTTGTATGCTTTTTACGGTGGTTCAACTCATAAATATGTATTTTGTACTTGATTTTCGGTTCCATTCGGTACTATACCAAAAATACCGGTACCGGTACCGTGTTCTTAATTCGGTACGGTATTCGGTTCTTGATTTTAGAAAATATCGGTTTTGGTACGGTATCCGTACCGATCTCATCTTCAGTAGTGTCACTACCTAGTTCAACTAGTGTCACAGTGTGACACTAGTTGAACTAGGTAGTAACACTACTGAGCACTGTCACTAGTTAAATTACGTTTTATGAAATGACCTATGACTGGATGTCTATTTTGTCACCCAATATCAGTTGACTTATTCATTTGGTCAACTTTATGAGTCAAAGTAAATTGTTAAACTTTACGTGCGTGTTAAATACTTAATGTTTAACAACGAATTTTATACGATGTAAAAGTTGTACATTTGCGGTCAAACATGGGTTGTGACTACTTTTTGAAAGTTTTGACTTTTATTTGGAAGGGTTGACTTCGGTGGAATATTGGTTGACTTTTATTGACATTTCGTGTCATACTCGAGCAATAGAAATATGATTATATTATGACCCGACTTAATCTGTTTGACACTTTTTGATCAACTTATATATCTAGGTTGTCACGTCTGTTTTTTGTGATCACTTTGGCATTCTATGTTGTGAGATTTTTGATGTGCCTTCAAGGTGAGTTGTAGTCCCGTTTTAACTTTACATTTTTGAGATGAAAAGACATATGCTTTTCTTTTACGCAATAGACACAAATGCTTAACTTAACTAAACACTAAGTTTGATTCAAAAAAAACGTTAGCTTTGGTAACTAGTAACTGCTGGTTTTTGAACCGGTGGGGGCGAATGCGTATATATGGATCCGTAGGGATTGACATCCCATTCGGGTTGGTCGCGCCAACATTTAACGAACGTATAGTATTTGAGCGGTACACATGAGTCGGTGTATTTAATTATAGGGGTACTTATTATTAACGTTAAGTTTAGTTACCAGGTGCTCAATTTTGTAGAATCTTTATACTATTTTGGGACAACTGAAAATCTTGTGGTCTACTTTATTTACTGTGCGCAATACTTGAACCTATAACTCACCAACATTCGTGTTGACTTTTGAATTTGTTTATTCTCAGGTCCGTAAAGTGCTTTCGCTGATTGACTGGTTATTTGCTCAAGGTGTTGCATCGAGTCTTGTATGTCATGTTTTCAAACGATATTGCATTTACGTGTTTATTACTTTATACATTATAGTCAACCTGCTATTTATGGAAGTTTTTATTTTAAGAAACTTACTATTTTGGAAGTCCGTTATTCTTGGTAACTTATTACTTTTGGGAACCGGATATTCTTAGCAACTTCCTAATTTTGGAAAACTTTTTAATAATGAATGCATACTTAAAACGTTTATATAGAGGGTATAGCCTTGCTGTGAGACTGTTTATTAATGTACTACGTCAATAGCGATTTTGGCGGGTCATTACATTCATACTATGCCTCATTATTTGTGGTCGCAAATTCAAAGCGAAGGGCATAAATAAATTCTTTTTCTTCGAGGTTTACTAACATTAACCCTGCTCCGGACTCGTCGAAGCTTGATGCTCCGTCTGTATATAACTTCCATTTTTCTTTTTTCATATTTGGGATTATGACTTGTGTGGATACCGTAGTGTCTTCATCATTATTTGTTGTCCCCGCAATGAAATCATCGAGTATCTGCCCGTTAATCGAGTGTCTAATTTGAAATTCAATATCGTGTCCTCCCAATTCAATGGCCCATTTGGCCATTCGACCTGGTTTCTCAGGCTTCGCAAGTATCTAACAAATCGGTTTGTCATTTAGTACAATGATATGATGGGCTTGGAAGTACTTACGTAGCTTTCGAGCCCTGAGCACGGGTGTATCTACTTAGAGTCAATCCTCTTGGATCAAGATTGCTTGTTAAACCCATTTTAACTCATTTATGAGACTAGTGACACCCTGATTATCTTTCGATTCTCACGATATTATTAACTAGTCTCTTAAGCGTAATTGTCGTTAACTTAATCGTCTAATCAATTCACAATAATATTACTAAGCTTATAATTCAACTTAAGTTGTTCCGGTTTCCCTACACAACTTCACAATCATCCTAGTAGATTTATAGTTTAATTGTTAATTGTCTAACTATATTGGTTTCCCGCATATAATTCTACGAAGTCTTAAGTCATTCATATTTAATAACCTAGTAAAGATTATTAATTTACATAACTTTCGTTACATAATCAATAATCTCCGCAATTAAAGCTAATCAATTAACCTAGATAATAGTCATTCTTATGTTAAACATAAACAAAGAAATTTAATCAATTGAGCAAAATCTAAAGATAACAATCCATCACCAAAGTTCAATCATCTAAGTGAATACTGAGAATTTAGCCGATCATTATCATGAAAAGATCAATTAAACACAATGATTGAACAATCAAAACCATTGTATTAATCAAAATAAGAATAAAGAAATTACTGAGTGATTAAAACTAGCCACAATTGAATCCTAAGTGTTGAAATACTTAAAACAATGATAAAAACCCTTAACAATTCGTAAGTATGCCATTGGTGGTGAAAAATTCATAAATAATGAGCTGGTAACATAATTGAGTTTTAACCCGTCTATTTATAGTGTTTCTTAAAAAGCTGAAACCGCCCATGCTCGTGTTCCACGATGCCACCTCGCGTTCCGCAACATCATGAAATGCGAAATCTTCACTCAAAACGCGAAAGAACTGGTAGGACTGAAAATCTAAAAAACTGGGATTGTCATGTTCTGGTACTAGGCCTCGCGTTCCGCGATATTCCTTGGACGCCAAACTGGTGTTCAGGACGCGAGATTCTTCTGATATTCCCTTGTTTTTTCGATGAAACTCTAACTTTCTTTGACTTGCTTTCTTTTTCCAAAAACTGGATCAATAAACATCCTCTATCCTCTAAAGCTCTCAAAAACCAACTTTCTTTCAGTAAGCTTGATCTTTCTTCATTTCTTGATCAAACCATAACAATATGAGATAGATATTGCAATAATTTAACGTGTAAAATATGTTTAGATTTGGATATATCACTCGCTTTGCCCAAGGGGTGAGTTGTACTTTGATAAAAAACCATGTTGACAATACAATTTTCTTCAACGAAACAAAAATAGTTTTGATATATATTTTTATTATTCGGGGTTTGAAACCTAGTCAAGCTAGGCGGCTCATCCTCACGCTAATTATTCTTATTATTTAAAGCAAGAAAAAAAGTTGAGAAACGTAGTCATGCTATGAAGATATGGCTAGGTGGTTGTCAATGAGAGAGGTGGTTCAACCTGGATCATACACATATGTATACTTGCAAAGTGGCTATGCCAAAGGACTACTAATAAAGAAATGACATAGGCTCGAAACTAGAAAGCGCGACCTTACCCGCTGTTTAAAACCAAGTCAAACCAAACTAAGAATAAGAAAGCAGTCATTGAAACCACTCTAATCCAACCTACGAAATACAAATCCAACCAACACTAATCCGACGCCAAACAAACCAAAAACACGAAACACAAGGGGCACCACCCTCCTGGGGAATCTTCTTTATTATCCAATCAAGGGTCTCTCGATCGATTCTTTTATCGTTACGATTAAAAATTTTATAGGTCAAAACATTTTCATTCTTATCACCAACCAAAACCGCCATAGAGAAGCGATAATACCGCGATCTTCGATATCTTGGAAAAACTTTTTTCGACTGATCATGCATATATTTTCCAAAAGGGTAAATATGCACGCTCAATACGTTTAAGGAGGTTTAAGGATCTTAGAACTTAGCTCTCCGGTCCGGCTAACGTGAATAACCCTGGCCGACATGATGATGTCGGCGGGGTCGTCGATCGGAAGGCCCTAAGTAAGGTTGTAGGCAACAGTTGCAAGAGAACTAACATGTTAACCTTAGAAGATAAGAGGGATGATGATAATAGCTGATACGTAAGGTGTGTGTGATGTTAAGAATGCCGATTAGGGTTAGTATATATAAGTAAACCCTAATTCTAGAATCATCCGTGATTGTGGTAATCCTTTCCATAACCAACTCCCCCGTATCTCGGATATAATTATGGAAAAGATCACCGAACTTGGCCAACAAGTAACCGCCCTACCGGGAACAAAGTATTCAATGCGCTACCGCATACCGCAGAGATTCCATGCGCATGCGCATACTAGTGCTTGCCCACGTACGTATAGCATGCGCTTGCGGGTCGCGGTATCATTATCAACGATGTGTTGCCCGGTGTCCAAAGAACCGACCCCACGCTCATCCATACTTGTGATGTTAATTATCAATATTGGGTTTTGCTTGTGATTGTATGATGTATTCTAAACACATACTCCCACATATCTACATGCAAAACACCCATCCAACAACAAAAAGTATCAAATGAAAACCAAACACAACCGACAACTCCACAAGACGAGAAAACTAACGATCAGAGATCACCATCGCAGACCTTGGCTAGAAAAAAGTGAGAAAAATCCGGAAAGCACAAAATGTGAGGTTGGGGAAGACAGACAAAGCATATGCGATGGAGGATGCAAGAAGAAAAAAAAGAACAACTACGATCGGAGAAAAAAACTCACTGTACTTTATTTAAAGATGTGAGATCATATATGCATTCTTGATTTCATTTTACAAATACAAGCTTAGTTTAACTTATATTTACAATTTACAATTCATACTCCGTAAACTAAATGATAACACACAAAAAAAAAAAAAAAAAAAAACAAATTTAAAATAATTAATGAAAAAATGATACATCAATCGTGCACTCTGTTTAAATAATATTCAAAACTTATAATCTTCAGCAATTAAATATTAGATTTACTTATTACGGGATAATTTTTTTGATGATTCTAACTAGAAACGAACAATGAGATAACTACAAATTAAATTGATAACATTTATAATTTGTAATTGGTTGATATAATCTCTTTTATCTCTCAAAAGAGAAACATTATCTCTCCTAATTAAACAAGATAGCCCCCTTATGATCATAGGATCATTACTAACTTTTAATCACAGCCATCCATTTAGGGTATTAGCTAAAAAAAAAACTAGATTAGCTAATCATCCAGTTAAATAACTAAAATACCCTCTTATTAAATTGTAATCTACAACAGATACCACTCAAATATCCTACAGATATTGAATCAGAAAACCTAATCACTCTTTCAATCTCTCTCACGATCTTTCTCATTACACAAATTATACACCGTACTAGATCGTTCAATAAATGGAATTAACAATCAAATGATCGATTGTTAATGAAATTCATAACATGCGACTAATCAATCATCATAACCTGTTTCATTGTCTATTCCAAAAGCCATAAATTCAAACAGGTGAAACCCTAAACCCAATAATCAATTATTTTCAAATCGATCATGATCCTCATACGATTAAACGTTTGCGTAAGAAAATTTTCACAGAATCAATCTATTGCGGAAGGTCGGCATAATCTCACTATTATATGTTGGATTCAGTTTCTGAAAGTTAAGTTGTCGTGTAATCGATCATCAGGTACGTCATCATCTAATTTGATATGCAGAATAAATTGATTCTTATAATTTGAAATTTTGATTTGACGCTTATATTATATCGATCTACCAGTTACGTCATCTTCTATTCTAATTTTATGTAAAATTCAATTTGATGGGAAAATTAATGGTCTGCATAAACGACGCTTTGGAGATCAAAAGGTTAGGGTTTCCAATCATATCTCAACACACTTGTATTTAGTTAAATGATTTGATTAAAAATTAATGGGCTCTAAAAACATTATTTTGTTGTCGCTAATGGGTGAACTTAACTCTTGTTATATCAATAAACATTCTTCCTTTTAGGTGTAATGGGTCCAGTTTAAACTTTTGAAATTTTGATTGTTATTGCTTATGGGTCACTTTAATTTGTAACTTCAGTTTCAATATAATAGCTGAAATTCTGGAGGCTTGATAACTGAAAATTTGTATATATTTACGTTACATATGAAAATGATCGGGGTGGGAGAGTTGGAAAAAACTCAAAATGTGTTCATGTTAAGATAGGTAATATCGGGTTCTTAGTTGAAATGGGTCAGAGTTACGAATGATCAGTAACTCTGTTTTGTCGTAGAGTTATAAACAACCGACAAATATTTCTATTGTATCAACAATATGATTATAAAGCAAGATACAAACTTAATGACAATCTACTTTACTATAAGAGTTTAGGACGTTGTAAGCATTTAAACGAACGGTTCAAAAAATGTGTAGGACTAGGAATATTAAAAAGTCAATTTTGACTTTTTTGTTATATTAACTTTTATTAAAAAGTAAGGTAATTTAAATAGGATTGGATTGTGTATATACATGTGGGTCACCATAATCACAAATTGGCAACTTTAGCATGTGTTTCGTTTGCGTTTGTCATCTTGTCTTTGTTGTTCCTTTTTGTTCTTGAAAATATATAATAATGCTACTAAATTTTACTATAGTTTTTGTCAGTCTTTAAGAAAATCTTGATTAGTTATGTTTTTATACTCATTATTTTATTTATTAAATCATTTTCAGGCAAGAATTGTCGAAGTAACCATATGGCTTTTTATGCAGTAAATGATTAAGATACCAGAAAACAATATTGGAAATGGGGCAGAAAGTCAGATGTGTTAGTTACTTGTGTTGGTGGATGATCAACTTCCTTGGAGAGATTGTTGTCTTTCATGGTGACATGAGCTACTGTATTTTCACATGAGTGCTAGACAATTGAGTTGTATTCTTCTATTGAAGAATTTTCTCACATAAATTATTATAAGCATCGACATGAACTAAAGTTATGGGTAAAAGTGGGTAACAAGTGGTATGGGCGGGGTAATGTATAGATTGAATGCTATACGTATATTCACTAATAGGTATACTAAAAAAAGTTTAAGCATTAGTGGTTAATAAGTCAATCTCATCTCTCTTTTCTCTATATATTATAACAAAACCAATCTGCAAAGAAGATTGACTTTAAGCCTACATGTCAAATGGCATACCCTTATATTACAAGGTAAGATTGAATAACAAACATCAGATCAAATGTTATTCCATTATTGGCCAATGTACGTATAGTGGCCAATGTATAGTGTCTAATGCATGAAAACGACGTGTACAAGAGAATTACCCCTTGGACATGTATATATTCGTAGGAAAAAAAAAGGAAAACAGGTAACTTGACACAAGTTGCCCAAAGTGTATTTTGTAATTCCTTATCATGTTATTTGGAAATTACCATTGGAATAATAAAGGAAATTATTAGTCTTATTTAGCGTATGAATTAGTTATAAACATAGAGTGTTTTGAATCATTTATATATAACATATTTACTTAACCCGCCCATTTGTCATCTCTGTTAGCATTCTTCTAATATTTATAGTTTTGTGAAATAACCAATTCTTTTGGGTTTTTTTTTTAACGACGCTTTTTTGGCATCAGTAGTTCATTTAAGTCAACGACCCTCATCATTTAGCTAGGGAAAACAGGTAACTTGACACAAGTTGCCCAAAGTGTATTTTGTAATTCCTTATTATTTTGGTTTGGAGAATTACAGATTATACATGGAAAACGATTTAGCTAGGGAGTTGATCAAGAGGCAAGATTGGACTGCACTTTGAGAGTTAGCTCATCTACGACTAGAATTAGGAGACGATGGAGTGTTTCACGGGTGGAGAGAAGGAAACTTTGAATTCGCACCTACTTATAAGTAATGAAGATTTAATTGCAACTGCTACTTGGGTACCCCCTTACTATCATACCAGGAGAAAAACAATGAACACCAGCATGGTATGCACATCTTCTATATATATATATATATATATATATATATATATATATATATATATATATATATATATATATATATATATATATATACCTCATTAATGTCAGTACAATATTTAAATTTAAACAAATTATGTTAAATGATAATAGAAAGTTTTTTAGTTCAATGCATACATATGAAGGAACGCCAAAGCTGAATACATTTTGTTGCAAGTAAACGAGAGTGGATATTTTAACTTTTGGATTGGAAACAGACACAAGGGAGTTATACAACAACTAAACTTGTAGTTTTTGACACTTTTTGATGAGTTTTTAACGTTTAAAAATGTGAATACAAGTTAGAAACGTGGAAAAATATAGCGTCAAAATTTTGATGCATGATAAAATGCTGCGTCAAAATTCTAAATGTTATTAACTTTTTGACGCTTTTAAATGTCATTGGATTCTACTTTTTTGACGTTTTTAAGTGTCAAAATTTGTTTGACCTTTATATGTGTCAAAAACATTATTCACGTTTTAAAGTGTCAAAAATGAAGAAAACGTTAAAAAATGAAAGTTTTATTTGTAGTGAGGTTGGAATTATTGCCTGTTAAAATACAATGCAAATTTAGAATAATATGGAATTAGTAAATGTATATGGGTAAAATATCTAGATATTAATATGTATAAGAAAATATCTAGATATTAGAATATGAGAGAAAAATCTAGAAATTGAAATGTAAAAGAAAAATCTAGATATTTGTAGGTTGTAGAAATATCTAGATATTTATATATCCATGGAAATATCTAGGTTCTAGAATGTTCCATGGAGTAGTATAAATATGGGAGGAGATTTCATTTGTGTTGTGTGAAGTAAGGTGTGAAATAAGAAGAGTGTGAGTTAGAGAGAGCTTATAAGTAGAGAAAAGAAAACTTATAAGTAAGTAATACTGTAATTATATTTTTGTATTAATAAAAGTATTCTTTGTTAAGTTTCCCGGTTAAGCCTTAGTTTGTGTTTAAGTTCTTAGTGCACTTGTGTTGTTCTTATTATATGGTCGGCTCTGCCGCCTAAGTGATATATGGTCGGTTATACCGCCTGAATGATATATGGTCGACACTGTCGCCTAAATATTATTGTGCACTAAGGATTCATATAATTAAAGGCTAACCAACGTCAAAGTGTTGGTGTAGTGAGTGAGTATAACCTAGGTCCTCAATAGTGGGTGTGTTAGGCTCGTCGAAGCTTCCAACAATAATTGGTATCAGAGCGGGTCGTTCGGGACCATTGCTAGTGGAGGTACTCATCGGTAAAACGTTGGACGTTTACATCGACTTGTTAACACCAAGGCCCTAAGGAGATTTTGTCGGAGCACAGTTAGGAACTGTGAAAGCTCATCGGTCAGGGACCAAGCTTATTGGACGTTGGACGTCATGATGGCAGATCTTGCAAGTACGAGCAGTGGAATCAAGAGTCTCAATAACCACAACTATGGTTATTGGCGGACTTGTATAGAATCCTACCTACAAGGACAGGATTTGTGGGAAATAGTTGCTGGCAGTGACACAACGTCTCCACCGAAAGAAAATGCCGAAGCCTTGAGAAAATGGAACATCAAGGCCGGGAAGGCTTTATTTATATTGAAGACTACAATCGAGGAGGATCTATTGGAGCACATCCGTGACGAGAAAACACCGAAGGCAGCTTGGAAAACTTTTGACAAGTTATTTTCAAAGAAGAATGAAGCACGCCTCCAGCTCTTGGAAAATGAGCTCGCAGGTATCTCACAAGGAAGTCTGTCTATTTCTCAGTATTTCACCAAGGTGAAATCAATTTGCCGTGAGATATCTCAACTTGCTCCTGAAGAGAAAGTGAGTGATGCAAGGATGAAGAGAATTATCATCCATGGCTTAAGGTCCGAGTATAATGGATTTATAGCCGCTGTGAGAGGATGGCCTACTCAACCATCATTAATAGAGCTGGAGAATTTGTTGGCTAATCAAGAGGCATTAGCCAAGCAGATGAATGAAGTAACCATAAAAGACGGAGAAGATGCACTCTTCACCAATAAAAAGAAAGCAACATCTCGAAGACAAGAGGCGATGAAAGAAAGTAAGACATATGGGTGGAAGGGTCACCCAAAATCAAAAGGCAACGCTTCAGGGGGAGCTCAACAAGGAAGAAGAGATCATCGCCAACAATACGGGGAAAATGATAAGAGAAAGAATGGCGAATGCTTCAATTGTGGCAAGAAGGGTCATTTTGCTCGAGAATGTAGATTCCCCAGAAGGCGAACTTTCGAAGGAAATGTGGCCGCCGCAAGAGATGAGAAGAAAGAGGTCACATTCGAAGCAACCATTAATGAGGAAACATGGGATGCAGAAGCAGGACTCTCCGTTGAAGCTGACATGAATGATCAAGCTCTTGCAGCAACCTTAAAGTCAAAAATAAACTACAAAGATGATTGGATCATTGATTCTGGGTGCTCAAATCATATGACCAATGATGAGACGAAGCTGCAAGAAATGGAGGATTACAAAGGAAAGAGAGTCGTGTTGACAGCCGACAATTCAAGGTTGTCTATTTCTCACATTGGAAAGACAATAATTCCAAATGAAGGCGACTCTCATAAGCTCCAACTCGAGAAGGTGTATCTTGTCCCTGGCCTAAAGAAGAATTTACTGTCAGTATCACAATTGACAGCAGAAGGGAACTATGTGCTCTTTGGACCAGAAGATGTGTCCGTATTCAAGAGAGTGAAGGTGGTTGGCAATCCAATTATGCAAGAAAGAAGAATAGAGTCGGTCTATGTACTATCTGCTGAAACAGCATATGTGGATAAGACTCGAAAGAATGAGACGGCTGATCTTTGGCATGAACGTCTTGGGCATGTGGGCTACAACAAGTTAAAGGAGATGATGGTGAAACACATAGTAAATGGCCTTCCTCAAATTGATATCCGAACAGATACAATATGTGCTGGATGTCAATTTGGCAAAGCTCACCAATTGCCATTCAAGGAGTCAGAGCATCAGTCCAAGACACCACTAGAGCTCATACACTCAGATGTCTTCGGCCCAGTGAAACAAACATCACTTGGAGGTATGAAATATATGGTGACATTCATTGATGACTTCTCAAGATATGTGTGGGTTTACTTCATGAAGGAGAAGTCGGAGACTTTTCTGAAGTTTAAAGAGTTCAAGAACAAGGTAGAAAGTGAGCTAAATACTAAGATCCGGTGCTTACGCACAGATAATGGAGGAGAATATTTATCGACTGAGTTCAATATCTATCTTGAGAAGCACAAGATTAGAAGACAATTAACTTGTCCCAATACTCCACAGCAGAATGGAGTGGCGGAACGCAAGAATCGTCACCTTGCCGAAACTTGTCGAAGTATGCTTCATGGTAAGAATGTACCAGGCAGATTTTGGGCCGAATGTATGAGGACGGCATCGTACGTGATTAACAGACTCCCACAAACAAAGTTGGGATATATTTCACCATATGAAAGATTATGGAAGATCAAACCAACCGTCAACCATCTCAAAGTTTTTGGATGTGTATGCTACGTCTTCGTGCCAGATCATCTACGAAGCAAATTTGAGAAGAAGGCAATTCGGTGCATTTTTGTCGGTTATGATGAATCAAGAAAAGGATGGAGATGTTGTGATCCAAATACCGGATAGTGTCATACTTCAAGAAATGTGGTATTTGATGAAGCGTCTTCATGGTGGTCACCTCAAAAGATAGAGCTTCCAGAATCTCATGGATTAGAAGAAGGTCCAGAAGAAAAAGAAGAACATAAAGAGCACATATCGGATCCAATTAAAGAAGGAGATGGATCGTACTCTAAGGAAACGAGTCCATGGAAAACTGGGGTACATCAATCTACATCCGAAGAGGTTCGTCCAAGCCAAATGGATGCCGAGGAGCATGTGCAAGAATTACGGAGATCAACAAGGTCGAGGAAACCTAATCCGAGGTATGCCAATGCTGCTCATGTGGATGAATCAATACCTATTGAGCCTTCCACTTATGAAGAAGCAGCACAAAGTCAAGAATGGCAGAAAGCGATGGAAGAAGAAATTAATGCACTAAAAGAAAACCAGACATGGAGTTTAGTTTCAAAGCCAAAAGATGTAAAACCAATATCTTGTAAATGGGTTTACAAGGTAAAGACTCGATCAGATGGCTCCATTGAAAGGTATAAAGCTCGACTTGTTGCTAGAGGTTTTTCTCAACAATATGGGCTGGATTATGAAGAAACGTTTAGTCCAGTGGCAAAGATAACAACAATTCGAGCTCTACTAGCTTTAGCTGCTAACAAATCTTGGAAGTTATGGCAGATGGATGTCAAGAACGCTTTCTTACATGGAGAACTTGACAAAGACATTTATATGGAGCAACCAAGAGGCTTTGAGAACAAGATCCATCCTGAGCATGTCTGCAAATTAAAGAAAGCACTATACGGCTTGAAGCAGGCTCCAAGAGCTTGGTACGGGAAGATTGGCGAGTTCTTAGTACAAAGTGGTTTCACAGTTGCTCCTTCAGATTCTAGTTTATTTGTGAAACAAGATCAAGGAAAACTAGCCATAGTGCTAGTATATGTGGATGACTTAATCATCACGGGAGATCACTATGAGGAGATCCAAAGAACAAGGGAGAATCTGTCTATCAGATTTCATATGAAGGAGCTTGGAGAACTCAAACATTTTCTTGGACTCGAAATAGAGCAGAAAAGAGAAGGATTATTTCTGGGACAACAGAAATATGCGCGAGATCTTTTACAAAAGTACCGAATGCTTAATTGCAAACCTATCTCAACTCCGATGGATCCGAATACAAAACTACGAGCAGATGAAGGAAAATGTCTTCAAGATGTTACCATGTATCGAAAGATGGTCGGAAGTCTTATTTATCTCACAATAAGCCGGCCAGATATATCTTACGCAGTTGGAGTGGTTAGTCGATACATGAGCAATCCGAAGAAGCCTCACCTTGATGTTGTACGATGCATCTTAAGGTATGTTAAAGGCACTATTAACTTTGGTATTTTATACAAGAAAACAAAAGAATGTCACGTGACTGGATATTGTGACGCCGATTACGCTGGAGACTATGATACACGACGGTCAACAACTGGATACATGTTTAGTCTTGGATCGGGAGTAATATCATGGTGCAGCAAGAGACAACCAACTGTATCCTTATCAAGCACTGAAGCAGAATATCGATCGGCATCATCAGCAACACAAGAAATTACATGGTTGAAACAACTAATGGAAGATCTTCATCAATCAACAGATTATCAAGTAAATCTTCTTTGCGATAACCTATCAGCTATACGACTAGCAGAAAATCCAGTCTTCCATGCAAGAACAAAACATATAGAAGTGCACTATCACTATGTTCGTGAGAAGGTCCTTGAAGGAAAAATCAAGATGGTGCCAACAAAGACAGATGAACAGGTTGCAGATATATTCACCAAGAGCCTAAGTAAATCAAAGTTTGAAAAATTCAGAGAAGCACTTGGAATGGTCTGCAAGACATCGTTGGAAGGAAATTTGCATTGAGGGGGAGTGTTAAAATACAATGCAAATTTAGAATAATATGGAATTAGTAAATGTATATGGGTAAAATATCTAGATATTAATATGTATAAGAAAATATCTAGATATTAGAATATGAGAGAAAAATCTAGAAATTGAAATGTAAAAGAAAAATCTAGATATTTGTAGGTTGTAGAAATATCTAGATATTTATATATACATGGAAATATCTAGGTTCTAGAATGTTCCATGGAGTAGTATAAATATGGGAGGAGATTTCATTTGTGTTGTGTGAAGTAAGGTGTGAAATAAGAAGAGTGTGAGTTAGAGAGAGCTTATAAGTAGAGAAAAGAAAACTTATAAGTAAGTAATACTGTAATTATATTTTTGTATTAATAAAAGTGTTCTTTGTTAAGTTTCCCGGTTAAGCCTTAGTTTGTGTTTAAGTTCTTAGTGCACTTGTGTTGTTCTTATTATATGGTCGGCTCTGCCGCCTAAGTGATATATGGTCGGTTATACCGCCTGAATGATATATGGTCGACACTGTCGCCTAAATATTATTGTGCACTAAGGATTCATATAATTAAAGGCTAACCAACGTCAAAGTGTTGGTGTAGTGAGTGAGTATAACCTAGGTCCTCAATAGTGGGTGTGTTGGGCTCGTCGAAGCTTCCAACATTGCCCACTCGGGTAAGCCAAAAAGGAAAATACCTTCTAACTTTTATGACTTTTTAAACGAAAGTGGATATTTTTCCTGGGACGAATAAAAATGAAAAGATGAACAGTGAAATTGGGACGAATTCATGTCTTATTGGTGATGAAGCAGGTGTGACAGGATCTTATGGTACGGGAAAGGAGTAAAGCAACATTCTCACGGTGAGAGTGAATTATCAGATCAAGTTAAAATAAAAAAACTTGTCTGCTGAAGTCTAAAGTTCATGTGGCTTATTTTGGAAATAAAAACTTGAAGGGTGTTTTCTGAACATTTGGTGACAGTTTTGGCCAAGTAATTGATAACCCGATTGAATTGATTTAGGTTTTGCTTAACCCATCATTCATTCATCTATCTGATTCATCCAAATCCTTCTCTAACCCTAATCATCTAGCACGCATCACTCTTCCACACTTTCTTTGATTCTCCGTGTTACGGTTCTTCAAATCTACCACGTATCACTCCGATTATCTGATTCATCATCCCCGTACGGGCGATCAGGTACAAATTCTATTCATGTTTGCTCGATTAGGTTTAATGTGTAGGGAAAAAGTGAATTAAAAAAAGTTTTCAAGAAATGTAATTTATTTATTTCGACACAAATTGAAGTTGTGAAATCTAACTATTCAAAAGTGGCTCCGCTTCAACCTGATGCACTAAATAGCATTTCCTTTAACGTATTGTAAGTACTCCATCATGCTTGTGCTATATGGTAATGGATGAATGGGCCTATATGAAAGGGAGTTGATAGTACACTCCTTATTTTGATCCATCTACACTGTTTTCCAAAGTGTTATGGTGATAACTATAATAACACCATTTCTTCATCTATCCAAACAAACAAACTACAAATTTTAATTTGCAGTATATTTTATTAGCAACAACCAGTACAAACCTCAAATAAAAACGTTTAGTCGTCGTTGGTTGTTTAGAAAGTACAAGTCAAAAACTCGCTTATCATCTCTTTTCAAGCAGGTTGTAAACACCATCTTCCAGAGTTAATTCACATTTGGTCATTTTTTAATGTTTCGTTTAGTGTTAAAATGACGGTTGTGATATTTCAGTTAAGTCTGGAGATGAACATGATGATAAGGATGAATCTTTTATGTCACCGGAGATGGATCCCTGTGTTTTAGCCAATGAATTACGGTAATATAATTAACTATATTAACTATATGTGTAAAGTAAATATGAGGTCGTTTTGACCATTTTCAATTAATTAATCATATGTTCAACTAGAGTAGTTATATTAGTAGAAAGCGTCTACATATGGTGTTTGAATGTGGTGGAGTTTATCTTGGTGAATGCTATCTGTTCATTTGTGGTCAATATGCTTAGATCGGGTCAATTATGGTACAACACTCTTGACCACGAATAAACGGATATAACTATCGTAGTTTAACTACCTCAAATCAGTTGTCTATTGCAAGTAGAACATACTTGATTTGTATAATTAATTGTTCTATTGTTCGAGTCTTAACCGGGTGGCTGAGGTCTATGGCTGACATAGTACTTGAGAGCATTAATGTATCTTGCGAATAATATCTTTTGTAGATCGTAAACTCCGATGACATTTATTCAACTAAAAAAATTAGTGTTATCTTCTAAATGCCCCAGTGATGGTAGCAACCCGTTATTGGTCCGTTCTTTTCAGCTCAGATTGTTTTGTTAGTGTTGAGTCCCCAAAATAATTAAGGATTTAATTTTGACAAAACAGAATTTATTTACACTAAAATGTAATGTGCAGCTAGCACAAGTTTGTTCATGTATAGACAGCAGATATTGCTGTGTCGAGTGATTAAGTATGCTGCCTAGTCTACCAGCATAAGGTAGACAGTATTCTTCAGTTAGCACAGGATGTGTACTCAGCAATTCAGGAATATCAAGTGACTTAGCAATGAAGAACCATCATAGCTGGAATGCAGCTTACTACACAAGACAGCTATGCTCCATTACAAGCATAGTGGTTTCCTGAGTGGTCTACATCAAGTGTACTATTCAACAGAAGTCAAAGACAAAGTTGAACAGAAAAGGACACGCGTCGGCGGCTGACAAGTGACCTTACAAGACCACGTGGAAATGCAAAAGTTTAACGCATGTGCAGACATGTGTTATACTTTGTCAATGCCTAGGAAACACAACATTCTATTTGTTTAAACAAATAGTGGTGCCAAACCGAATTGGGGTGTTCCTGCAAATAGCTACCAAAGAGGAAACAGGAGAGCACGCTCTCTGATGCAATTGTCCCCACAAGTACAGACATCCTATGTACCAGTGGATAATAGAACAATTACACGGATAATAGGAATAGTATAAATTGATGTATCCACTATTGTAAAAAGTGGTGTGGGTTTTATTATTTAGAGTCCAAAACGTGTAATAGCTTTAAGTTTATCCTCATAGCTATAATCTAGGTAAATCTGTATCAACCAATTATTATTCCGCCAAGGATAGTTGTAATTCTTTGTGATTCAATCAATAAAGAATAAACCGTTGAAAATTACCTTTGACTCTACATAATTTACTTACTTGAATACTGAATCGTGTTTAACTGAATTCTCTCATGGCTGCATATTCAAATACGGCTTACCTTGAAAATGACTCATCCAATAGACCACCCAAATTCGATGAAGATGAGTATGAAACTTGGAAGGCAAGGTTCATGCTTCACCTTGAGTCTATTGACCCACTCATGCATGGTATTGTCACAGATGGTCCATTTGTCCCAACTGAGACTCTTGATAGTATTTCAGCTACAGCTGGCACTCCTGCCATTCCTGGCAGAGAAGTTGTTATCAGTCCATCAAGATGGAATGCTGAGGATAAACGTCGTGTTGGACTTAACCCTAAGATCAGAACCTTGTTAGCTATAACATTACCTAACCACTTGTTCAAACTGATCAAGGGAAAGCTAAATGCTAAGCTTATGTTAGACTATCTAGATGTTACCTATGATGGCATGGATGAGGTTATGCAGAACAAGATCATTGCTTTGAAAAGAGAATATGAAATGTTCTTTGCCTATAAGAGTGAGACCCTTAAGAAAACCTTCATTAGTTTTAACTCCTTAGTTGCTGACCTGATTACTTTAAAAATCACAAATACTGATTTTGAACAAGTAAACAAATTCATTGACTCACTGCCTGCTAAATGAAAACCTGTTACTGACCCTTTAAGAATCACCCAGACTTTAAAGAGCTTTAACATATCTTCTCTCTATGGTACACTTTGGAACCATAAGAAGGCAGAAGCTAAACTTGAACTGAATTTGAAAGAAAACTTTAAGTCTGCCCCCACTACTTCAAAATCCTCTAAAACAGATAATACTGCTCTTATTGCTGCTGCTAAAAAGAAAGTTCAAAAAGCTTTACTGGTTCAAAAGATAATAGCAGAAGAAGAGTCAGATAAAGATGATGTGGATAGTGTTACTGGGTCTGAAGAAAGCAGTGATGATGAAGATGATGTGGAAGGGTTTGCTGAAGGTATGGTTTTGCTGGCTAGGCAATTCAAAAGGTTAAATCGTAATAGAACCAGCAAGTCATACAAAGGGAGTAAGAAACCGAGTGCTAGGTATAGCAGCAAATCAGTCAAGGGTCCTAAATTTTGAGTGTTACAATTATGGGAAGGTTGGACATTTTGCTGCTGAATGCATGTCCAGGAAACCCTCTATCTCACATGCTAACTCTTTCTCAAAAGCTGACAAGTACAAGAACAAGTACAAGGCTATGAAAGCTCAGATGAAGGAAAGTGCGAAGGCTGATAAGAAGGGAAAGAAGCCAGGAAAGGTTCTAGTTACTGAGCATCATGACTGGGATGAAACCAGCTCCTCTTCATCGTCTGACAGTGATACTGATGATGATTGTGCTGGCTATGCTTCTGGTAGAAAGCTGTGTTTGATGACCAAAGAGGTCGAGGAGTCTGATGAGGATGATAATGGTAGTACATTTGTGGATGATATGAGGGAAGCTGACCTGAAGAAGGATTCGCCTCAATGGAAATCTGAAATGTTGTATAAGGTTGATAATTTTCGAACTTATACTGATGATGAAAAAGCTGAAATGTTTGACTACCTAAGAGTTGATTTATGTAGAGGCAGTAAACGTGAAGAAGTTTTGAAAAATGATAACAAATCTTTAAATGAAAAACTTAAAGGCAAAACTGATGAAATTAAGATCTTAAAGGATGAACTTTCAAAACTTGAAAAACAAAATTTTGCTTTAAAGTCTCTTCACGTTGAGGCAGCAGATGTTAAGAACCAGCTAAACGACCTCAAAAAGGTTGTTGCTTGTGGTGTACATCTGCTCGACGCACAGCTAAATGTGTAAATGAGTAGGTGCCTGCCCAAGTTGAAGCCTTCTTTGCTGGTGATTATGCTGCTGCTGCTGCTCTTGCAGAAATTACTTTTATGGACCCCATTCTTGAAACCGATCCTGAAGCTGTCTTGCCAAATACTTTTGCTAAAATAGTTAAGGGTAAAAAGGTCTTAGCTAATAAGTTTGTCAGACCTACAGAGACCCCACCACCGTCCATGAAAGAAATCTTTGCGAGTGAAGTAAAAGCTAAGGAAACCAGTTCTTCAATTAATGAAACTACCGATCCTTCAAGCATTTACTATATGACTCCCAAAGAAAGACGAATCAAGAAGGAAATAACTGAGAATAACAAGAGAAATCTTAAGTCAATTAAAACTTCTAGCTGTCTGACTGCTGAGCCTATTGCTGAAAGTCATACTGTAGTGACCCGAACTTTTCCATGTTTATATATATTAAATGAAATTGTTATCTACATGATTAAATGTTTCCAACATGTTATGAAATGTCCCGTTCTTATTGATTAAAAACGTTCCATATTAATTGATTTCGTTGCGAGGTTTTGACCTCTATATGAGACGTTTTTCAAAGACTGCATTCATTTTTAAAACAAACCATAACCTTTATTTCATAAATAAAGGTTTAAAAAGCTTTACGTAGATTATCAAATAATGATAATCTAAAATATCCTGTTTACACACGACCATTACATAATGGTTTACAATACAAATATGTTACATCGAAATCAGTTTCTTGAATGCAGTTTTTACACAATATCATACAAACATGGACTCCAAATCTTGTCCTTATTTTAGTATGCAACAGCGGAAGCTCTTAGTATTCACCTGAGAATAAACATGCTTTAAATGTCAACAAAAATGTTGGTGAGTTATAGGTTTAACCTATATATATCAAATCGTAACAATAGACCACAAGATTTCATATTTCAATACACATCCCATACATAGAGATAAAAATCATTCATATGGTGAACACCTGGTAACCGACATTAACAAGATGCATATATATAAGAATATCCCCATCATTCCGGGACACCCTTCGGATATGATATAAATTTCGAAGTACTAAAGCATCCGGTACTTTGGATGGGGTTTGTTAGGCCCAATAGATCTATCTTTAGGATTCGCGTCAATTAGGGTGTCTGTTCCCTAATTCTTAGATTATCAGACTTAATAAAAAGGGGCATATTCGATTTCGATAATTCAACCATAGAATGTAGTTTCACGTACTTGTGTCTATTTTGTAAATCATTTATAAAACCTGCATGTATTCTCATCCCAAAAATATTAGATTTTAAAAATGGGACTATAACTCACTTTCACAGATTTTTACTTCGTCGGGAAGTAAGACTTGGCCACTGGTTGATTCACGAACCTATAACAATATATACATATATATCAAAGTATGTTTAAAATATATTTACAACACTTTTAATATATTTTGATGTTTTAAGTTTATTAAGTCAGCTGTCCTCGTTAGTAACCTACAACTAGTTGTCCATAGTTAGATGTACAGAAATAAATCGATAAATATTATCTTGAATCAATCCACGACCCAGTGTATACGTATCTCAGTATTGATCACAACTCAAACTATATATATTTTTGGAATCAACCTCAACCCTGTATAGCTAACTCCAACATTCACATATAGAGTGTCTATGGTTGTTCCGAAATATATATAGATGTGTCGACATGATAGGTCGAAACATTGTATACGTGTCTATGGTATCTCAAGATTACATAATATACAATACAAGTTGATTAAGTTATGGTTGGAATAGATTTGTTACCAATTTTCACGTAGCTAAAATGAGAAAAATTATCCAATCTTGTTTTACCCATAACTTCTTCATTTTAAATCCGTTTTGAGTGAATCAAATTGCTATGGTTTCATATTGAACTCTATTTTATGAATCTAAACAGAAAAGTATAGGTTGATAGTCGGAAAAATAAGTTACAAGTCGTTTTTGTAAAGGTAGTCATTTCAGTCGAAAGAACGACGTCTAGATGACCATTTTAGAAAACATACTTCCACTTTGAGTTTAACCATAATTTTTGGATATAGTTTCATGTTCATAATAAAAATCATTTTCTCAGAATAACAACTTTTAAATCAAAGTTTATCATAGTTTTTAATTAACTAACCCAAAACAGCCCGCGGTGTTACTACGACGGCGTAAATCCGGTTTTACGGTATTTTTCGTGTTTCCAGGTTTTAAATCATTAAGTTAGCATATCATATAGATATAGAACATGTGTGTAGTTAATTTTAAAAGTCAAGTTAGAAGGATTAACTTTTGTTTGCGAACAAGTTTAGAATTAACTAAACTATGTTCTAGTGATTACGAGTTTAAACCTTCGAATAAGATAGTTTTATATATATGAATCGAATGATGTTATGAACATCATTACTACCTCAAGTTTAGTAGGTAAACCTACTGGAAGTGACAAGAAATGATCTAGCTTCAAAGGATCTTGGATGGCTTGAAAGTTCTTGAAGTAGGATCATGACACAAAAACAAGTTCAAGTAAGATTTTTACTCGAATTAAGATAGTTTATAGTTATAGAAATTGAATCAAAGTTTGAATATGAATATTACCTTGAATAAGAAATATAACCTACTGTATATAACAAAGGTTTCTTGATCTTAGATGATTACTTGGAATGGATTAGAAAGCTTGGAAGTAAATTAGTAAACTTGAAGGGATTTTTGAAGTGTTCTTGAAGTGTTCTTCCTATGATGATTATAGCTTGATTCTTGAAGTGATTTTTGATGAAGATGATGATTAACTACTGAAAAAATACGTTCATAATAGTGTGTGTGTGTTGAGAGAGAATTAGAAAGAGAATTGGAAGTCAAATGGAGTGAATGATGAGTGGTAATTGGTGAGTGGTGAGTGGGGTTAAAAGGAGTTCTAGTTAGTTGACTAGCTCATGGTAGAAGTTAAAATTGATTAGTCATACATGACATAATCAAGAGTGGAATCCCATGCTAGTTCCTATTGGTATATACTCATAGTAAGTACGTTTTGAAGCTGTGTATAATACGGGTAAGAATACGACTAGAATTCTTGATGAAAGAAAAGAATGGAAAAGTAACTGTAACCATTTTCGTTAAGTATGAGTGTTTTGATATATGTCTTGAAGTCTTCCAAAAGTATTTTAATACATCTAAATACACTACTTGTATATACATTTTAACTGAGTCGTTAAGTCATCGTTAGTCGTTACATGTAAGTGTTGTTTTGAAACCTTTAAGTTAACGATCTCAATTAATGTTGTTAACCCATTGTTTATTATATCTATTGAGATGTTAAATTATTATATTATCATGATATTATGATATATTAATATATCTTAATATGATATATATACATTTAAATGTCGTTACAACGATAATCGTTACATATATGTCTCGTTTCGAAATCCTTAAGTTAGTAGTCTTGTTTATATGTATATAACTCATTGTTAATATACTTATGGAGATACTTACTTATCATAATCTCATGTTAACCATATGTATATCCATATATATATCGTCATGTCGTTTTTACAAGTTTTAACGTTCGTGAATCGCCGGTCAACTTGGGTGGTCAATTGTCTATATGAAACATATTTTAATTAATCAAGTCTTAACAAGTTTGATTGCTTAACATGTTGGAAACATTTAATCATGTAAATATCAATCTCAGTTAATATATATAAACATGGAAAAGTTCGGGTCACTACATGTTAAGCACTCAAACTTGTTAAGCCTTGATTAAATGAAATAAGTTTCATATAGACAATTGATCACCCAAGTTGACCGGTGTTTCACGAACGTTACAAAATTGTAAAAACTACATGTTGTGGTATATATATAGACATATATATATGGTTGACATAAGATTATGATGAGGAAGTATCTCACTAAGTATATTAACAATGTGTGATATACATAAGAAATGAGATTACTAAGTTAAGAAACCCGAAATGATATATATAACGATTATTGTTATGATAACGTCTACTAAATACATATGTATCATATTAAGATATTGATACACTATATTTAAAATGATAAAATGATATTTAAATATATCATTAAGTGTGTTAACAATGAACTATATATGTAAAAACAAGACTACTAACTCAAGAATTACGAAACGAGACTTATATGTAACGATTATCGTTGTAACGACATTTAAATGTATATATATCATATTAAGATATATTAATATATCATAATATCATGATAATATAATAATTTAACATCTCATTAGATAAAATAAACATTAGGTTAACAACATTTAACAAGATCGTTAACTTAAAGGTTTCAAATCAACATTTACATGTAACGACTAACGATGACTTAACGACTCAGTTAAAATGTATATACATGTAGTGTTTTAATATGTATTCATACACTTTTGAAAGACTTCAAGACACATATCAAAGTACTTCTACTTAACAAAAATGCATACAATTACATCCTCGTTCAGTTTCATCAACAATTCTACTCGTATGCACCCGTATTCGTACTCGTACAATACACAGCTTTTAGATATATGTACTATTGGTATATACACTCCAATGATCAGCTCTTAGCAGCCCATGTGAGTCACCTAACACATGTGGGAACCATCATTTGACAACTAGCATGAAATGTCTCATAAAATTACAAAAATATTAGTAATCATTCATGACTTATTTACATGAAAACAAAATTACATATCCTTTATATCTAATCCATATACCAACGACCAAAAACACCTACAAATACTTTCATTCTTCAATTTTATTCATCTAATTGATCTCTCTCAAGTTCCATCTTCAAGTTCTAAGTGTTCTTCATAAATTCCATAAGTATAGTTTCATAAAAATCAAGAATACTTCCAAGTTTGCAAGTCTACTTCCAAGCTTTCTAATCCATTCCAAGTAATCATCTAAGATCAAGGAACCTTTGTTATTTACAGTAGGTTATCTTTCTAATTCAAGGTAATATTCATATTCAAACTTTGATTCAATTTCTACAACTATAACAATCTTATTTCGAGTGAAAATCTTACTTGAACTTGTTTTCGTGTCATGATTCTGTTTCAAGAACTTTCAAGCCATCCAAGGATCCATTGAAGCTAGATCCATTTTTCTCATTTCCAGTAGCTTTATCCAGAAAAATTGAGGTAGTAATAATTTTCATAACATCATTCGATTCATACATATAAAGCTATCTTATTCGAAGGTTTAAACTTGTAATCACTAGAACATAGTTTAGTTAATTCTAAACTTGTTCGCAAACAAAAGTTAATCCTTCTAACTTGACTTTTAAAATCAACTAAACACATGTTCTATATCTATATGATATGCTAACTTAATGATTTAAAACCGGAAAACACGAAAAACACCGTAAAACCGGATATACGCCGTTGTAGTAACACCGCGGGCTGTTTTGGGTTAGTTAATTAAAAACTATGATAAACTTTGATTTAAAAGTTGTTCTTCTGGGAAAATGATTTTTCTTATGAACATGAAACTATATCCAAAAATCATGGTTAAACTCAAAGTGGAAGTATGTTTTCCAAAATGGTCATCTAGACGTCGTTCTTTCGACTAAAATGACTACCTTTACAAAAATGACTTGTAACCTGTAATTCCGACTATAAACTTATACTTTTTCTGTATAGATTCATAAACTTAAGTTCAATATGAAACCATAGCAATTGGATTCACTCCAAACGGATTTAAAATGAAGAAGTTATGGGTAAAACAAGATTGGATATTTTTTGATTATTTTAGCTACGAGAAATGTTTAACAAATCTATACAAATCATATCCTAGCTAACTTATATTGTATTATACATGTATTCTAATATATTATGTAATCTTGGGATACCATAGGCACGTATGCAAATGTTTTGACATATCATATCAACCCATGTATATATATATTTTAGAACAACCATAGACACTCTATATGCAGTAATATTGGAGTTAGCTATACAGGGTTGAGGTTGATTCCAAATATATATATATACTTTGAGTTGTGATCTAGCCTGAGACGTGTATACACTGGGTCGTGGATTGATTCAAGATAATATATATCGATTTATTTCTGTACATCTAACTGTAGACAACTAGTTGTAGGTTACTAACGAGGACAACTGACTTAATACACTAAAATCTTTAAAACATAATAAAAATGGTTGTAATTATATTTTGATCATACTTTGATATATATTTACATATTTGTATAGGTTCGTGAATCGATCCGTGGCCAAGTCTTATTTCCGAGGAAGGAAATATATGTGAAAGTGAGTTTCATTTGCCTTTTTACCCTTTATATTTTTGGGCTGAGAATACATGCGCAATTTTTATAAATGTTTTACGAAATAGACACAAGTAATTGAAACAACATTATATGGTTGAATTATAGAAATCGAATATGCCCCTTTTTAGTCTGGTAATCTAAGAATTAGGGAACAGACACCCTAATTGACGCGAACTCTAAAGATAGATCTATTGGGCCTAACAAATCCCATCCAAAGTACCGGATGCTTTAGTACTTCGAAATTTATATCATATCCGAAGGGTGTCCCGGAATGATGGGGATATTCTTATATATGCATCTTGTTAATGTCGGTTACCAGGTGTTCACCATATGAATGATTTTTATCTCTATGTATGGGATGTGTATTGAAATATGAAATCTTGTGGTCTATTGTTACGATTTGATATATATAGGTTAAACCTATAACTCACCAACATTTTTGTTGACTTTTAAAGCATGTTTATTCTCAGGTGAATACTAAGAGCTTCCGCTATTGCATACTAAAATAAGGACAAGAATTGGAGTCCATGTTTGTATGATATTGTTTAAAAACTGCATTCAGGAAACATATGTCGATGTAATATATTTCTATTATAAACCATTATGTAATGGTCGTGTATAAACAGTATATTTTAGATTATCATTATTTGATAATCTACGTAATGTTTTTTTTTTTAAACCTTTATTGATAAAATAAAGGTTATGGTTGTTTTAAAAATGAATGCAGTCTTTAAAAATGTCTCATATAGAGGTCAAAACCTCGTAACGAAATCAATTAATATGGAACGTTTATAATCAATATGAACGGGGCATTTCAGTTGGAATCCGAGCGTTGGTCTTAGAGAACCAGAAAATTGCATTAGTGTGTCTTATCGAGTTTGTTAGGATGCATTAGTGAGTCTGAACTTCGACCGTATTTTTCTTCAAAAACGATTGCTTAACATTTTTTTTGTTGGAAACTATATATTATTAACATGTAAATATTATGTGATATATTAATCTCTTAACGTGTTTGATATTGTGTGATAGATGTCTACCTCTAGTACAAATCCCATTGATTCACCTAATAATAATGAAGAGTCGAACATATTTTGGGAAGATTCACAAATTCCCGAAGAGGAACCGGAAGAGGAGGAACCGGAAGAGGAGGAACCAGAAGAAGAAGAGGTTCCGGAGGAAGAAATATTGATACCTATAGTAAACCGATTAAATAAAAGAAAATCCTCAACCAACGGACCAAAGTTAATAATGGCCAATGGTGTTTCCGCCGAGGAAGCAAAATATTGGGAAGATTACCAATTTTCCGATGAATCAGATCCCGATGAGGATTCCGACGATGTTATAGAAATTACCTCGACCCAATTTAATAAAGCGAAAGAAAATAATAAGGGAAAAGGTATAAAAATAGAGAAACCCGATTTCAAACCCGATGAACTTTATATGTATCGACAACATCCGTATTTCCTAAAATGTAACAATGACCCGGGAACCTCTAAACCACCAGGTTTTTCTAAACCATTATGGAAAACGACGGCTCGTATTAGAGGAACACCATATATTCTTAGAAAATTAGGAAAACGAACCAAGTCCGAAGAAGAAGAAACCAGTGATTCAGATTAGAAGGTTGTAATCATGTTGTGTATTATATATATTGTAGTGTGCTTGTACTTTTATGTTCTATGTAAGAATTGCTTGTATTGTTTGTTAATTATCTTTTACGAATCTAATCCTTGTCTATTTTACAGTATAAAAACAAAATGGACGTTAAGGGTAGACAACCGAATATTTTAGAAGACCTATCAGAGGATATGATTGAGGAAATCTTATCTAGAGTCGGTCAGAATTCATCAGCACATTTAGTTATGTCGAAATTAACTTGTCAAACATTTGAAAGACTTTCCAGAAATGCCTTAGTTTATAAAAGGCTTTCCTTTGATAGGTGGGGTATATCACATTGGAGAGACCGTAAGTTACGCCGTGTTTTCTTTAAAGCATTAAATGCGGGGAACCCAACTGCAATTTTACGCTACGGGTTAAGAACCTATTTTGACTCAACATATTCCAACATAGGATTTTGTGAATTAGAAAGAGCTTCTAACATGCAACATAAAGAAGCATGTTATGCTTACGGGTTAGTGATGTTCGCTTCTTACCAAAGTGAGAAAAAGAACATCGGATTGCAACTTTTAAATAAAACCTTCCTACAAGTGACGGATTCAGTAGTTGGGGTGAGAAACAAGGTTTTTAGATTATTACGGGGCTGTTGGACATTACGAAACCCTCGTCCTTTTGACGACATTACAACATGCTGCCTAGCTAATGGTCATAACGATTATTTTCCACAAGACCAAGAATGGAAAGTCGTCTTAGTAAAACCAGAATGCATGACTTGTTTCTGGACTTATGAATTACGTGTCTTTATTTTCTTTGCTGAACAACTTGCGTATTAACTAGATTTATCTTCAAAATTGTCCTGTATCATAGTGTACTATATTTCATGTTATACGTAATATAGCGAAGTTGTAAGTTTGAAGAATATTTGTATGTGATATATTATTATAATCAGTTTTTCATATGGAATTGTAGTAGTTGAATTGTATATTATATACTAAGTATGAACTTAACGGGTAGGTAGTACCCGAATTTAAAATTATAAAACGCTAATATGAAGAAAAAGCTTTTATAAATGAGTTCATATTATGCTACGAGATACTATTGACTACTCTTAATATTCTGTATGATTAAATTGTTTCATTTGACTATTTTGAAGGAAATGGCACCGACTACTCGACACACCTTGAATATGAGCGAAGAGGAATTTCGTGCCTTTCTTGCTTCAAACATAGCCGCAGTACAGGCCGCGCTACATACCAACAATAACTCTGAATCTAGCAATACAGCTAACAGCACAAGAAATCGTGTAGGATGCTCCTATAAAGAATTCACTGCCTGCAAACCTTTGGAATTTGATGGAACCGAAGGACCAATTGGATTGAAACGGTGGACCGAGAAAGTCGAATCGGTGTTTGCCATAAGTAAGTGTACTGAAGAGGACAAAGTTAAGTGCGCTACGCATACCTTCACAGGTATTGCGTTAACAAGGTGGAATACCTATCTAGAGCAAGTGGGACAAGATGCTGCTTACGCGCTACCGTGGTCAGCATTCAAGCATTTGATGAACGAGAAATACCGTCCCAGAACCGAGGTCAATAAGCTCAAGTCAGAACTTAGAGGGTTACGAACACAGGGATTCGATATTACTTCATACGAAAGACGATTCACAGAATTGTGCCTACTGTGTCCGAGAGCGTTCGAAGATGAGGAAGAGAAGATCGACGCGTTTGTGAAAGGGTTACCGGAGAGAATCCAAGAAGATATAAGTTCACACGAGCCTGCCTCCATACAAAAGGCATGTAGAATGGCTCACAAATTAGTGAACCAGATTGAGGGAAGAATTAAAGAACATGCTGCCGAAGAGGCCAACGTGAAGTTAGTCAAAAGAAAGTGGGAGGAAAACGGTGATAAGAGTCACCAAAACAACAACTATCCCAACAATCGCAACATCAATCGCAACTACAACAAACGGCACAACAACAACAACTACAATAATCATCCCAACAACAATAACAACCGCAACAACAACAACAATCAGAAGCAGCTATGCCAAAGGTGTGAAAAATATCACTCGGGGTTCTGCACCAAATTTTGCAACAAGTGTAAAAGAAATGGTCATAGCGCAGTGAAGTGTGAGGTCTACGGACCAGGGGTTAACAGAACGAAAGGAACAAATGGTGTCGGAACGAGTAGTGTCGGATCAAGTAGTGTCGGAGCAAGTTATGCCAATGTACTTTGTTATAAATGTGGAAAACCGGGCCACATTATTAGAAATTGCCCGAACCAGAAGAACACGAATGGACAAGGCCGCGGAAGAGTTTTCAATATTAATGCGATAGAGGCACAGGAAGACCCGGAGCTTGTTACGGGTACGTTTCTTATTGACAATAAATCTGCTTACGTTTTATTTGATTCGGGTACGGATAGAAGCTATATGAGTAGAGATTTTTGTGCTAAATTAAGTTGTCCATTGACGCCGTTGGATAGTAAATTTTTACTCGAATTAGCAAACGGTAAATTAATTTCAGCAGATAATATATGTCGGAATCGAGAAATTAAACTTGTTAGCGAAACATTTAAGATTGACTTGATACCAGTAGAGTTAGGGAGTTTTGATGTGATAATCGGTATGGACTGGTTGAAAGAAGTGAAAGCAGAGATCGTTTGTTACAAAAATGCAATTCGCATTATACGAGAAAAAGGAAAACCCTTAATGGTGTACGGAGAAAAGGGCAACACGAAGCTACATCTTATTAGTAATTTAAAGGCACAAAAACTAATAAGAAAAGGTAGCTATGCTGTTCTAGCACACGTCGAGAAAGTACAAACTGAAGAAAAGAGCATCAGTGATGTTCCCGTCGCAAAAGAATTTCCGATGTATTTCCGAAAGAATTACCGGGATTACCCCCACATCGATCCGTTGAATTTCAAATAGACCTTGTACCAGGAGCTGCACCAATAGCTCGTGCTCCATACAGACTCGCACCCAGCGAAATGAAAGAATTACAAAGTCAGTTACAGGAACTTTTAGAGCGTGGTTTCATTCGACCAAGTACATCACCATGGGGAGCTCCTGTTCTGTTTGTGAAGAAGAAAGATGGTACATTTAGGTTGTGTATTGACTACAGAGAGTTGAATAAACTTACCATCAAAAACCGTTATCCACTGCCGAGAATTGACGACTTATTTGATCAACTACAAGGCTCGTCGGTTTATTCGAAAATCGATTTATGTTCTGGATATCATCAAATGCGAGTAAAGGAGGGAGATATTCCAAAAACTGCTTTTAGGACGCGTTATGGTCATTACGAGTTTATGGTTATACCGTTTGGATTGACTAACGCACCAGCTGTGTTCATGGACCTTATGAACCGAGTGTGTGAACCATATCTTGACAAGTTTGTAATTGTTTTCATCGATGACATACTTATTTACTCAAAGAATGATCAAGAGCACGAAGAACATTTGAGAAAAGTGCTAGAAGTATTAAGGAAAGAAAAACTGTACGCTAAGTTTTCAAAGTGTGCATTTTGGTTGGAAGAAGTTCAATTCCTCGGTCACATAGTGAACAAAGAAGGTATCCAGGTGGACCCGGCAAAGATCGAAACCGTTGAAAGGTGGGAAACCTCAAAAACTCTGAAACACATACGCCAGTTTTTAGGACTAGCTGGTTACTACAGAAGGTTCATCCAAGACTTTTCCAGAATAGCAAAACCCTTGACTGCATTAACGCATAAAGGAAAGAAATTTGAATGGAAAGATGAACAAGAGAAAGCGTTTCAATTGTTAAAGAAAAAGTTAACTACGGCACCTATATTGTCATTACCTGAAGGGAATGATGATTTTGTGATATATTGTGACGCCTCAAAGCAAGGTCTCGGTTGTGTATTAATGCAACGAACGAAAGTAATTGCTTATGCGTCTAGACAATTGAAGATTCACGAACAGAATTATACGATGCATGATTTGGAATTAGGCGCCGTTGTTTTTGCATTAAAGACTTGGAGGCACTACTTATATGGGGTCAAAAGTATTATATATACCGACCACAAAAGTCTTCAACACATATTTAATCAGAAACAACTGAATATGAGGCAGCGTAGGTGGATTGAATTGTTGAATGATTACGACTTTGAGATTCGTTACCACCCGGGGAAGGCAAATGTGGTAGCCGACGCCTTGAGCAGAAAGGACAGAGAACCCATTCGAGTAAAATCTATGAATATAATGATTCACAATAACCTTACTACTCAAATAAAGGAGGCGCAACAAGGAGTTTTAAAAGAAGGAAATTTAAAGGATGAAATACCCAAAGGATCGGAGAAGCATCTTAATATTCGAGAAGACGGAACCCGGTATAGGGCTGAAAGAATTTGGGTACCAAAATTTGGAGATATGAGAGAAATGGTACTTAGAGAAGCTCATAAAACCAGATACTCAATACATCCTGGAACGGGGAAGATGTACAAGGATCTCAAGAAACATTTTTGGTGGTCAGGTATGAAAGTCGATGCTGCTAAATACGTAGGGGAATGTTTGACGTGTTCTAAGGTCAAAGCGGAGCATCAGAAACCATCAGGTCTACTTCAACAACCCGAAATCCCGGAATGGAAATGGGAAAACATTACCATGGATTTCATCACTAAATTGCCAAGGACTGCAAGTGGTTTTGATACTATTTGAGTAATAGGTGATCATCTCACCAAATCAGCACACTTCCTGTCAATAAGAGAAGATGACAAGATGGAGAAGTTAGCACGACTGTATTTGAAGGAAGTCGTCTCCAGACATGGAATACCAATCTCTATTATCTCTGATAGGGATGGCAGATTTATTTCAAGATTCTGGCAAACATTACAGCAAGCATTAGGAACTCGTCTAGACATGAGTACTGCCTATCATCCACAAACTGATGGGCAGAGCGAAAGGACGATACAAATGCTTGAAGACATGCTACGAGCATGTGTTATTAATTTCAGAAACAGTTGGGATCGACATCTACCGTTAGCAGAATTTTCCTACAACAACAACTACCATTCAAGCATTGAGATGGCGCCGTTTGAAGCACTTTATGGTAGAAAGTGCAGGTCTCCGATTTGTTGGAGTGAAGTAGGGGATAGACAGATTACGGGTCCGGAGATAATACAAGAAACTACCGAGAAGATCATCCAAATTCAACGACGGTTGAAAACCGCCCAAAGTCGACAAAAGAGCTACGCCGACATTAAAAGAAAAGATATAGAATTTGAAATTGGAGAGATGGTCATGCTTAAAGTTGCACCTTGGAAAGGCGTTGTTCGATTTGGCAAACGAGGGGAATTAAATCCAAGGTATATTGGACCATTCAAGATTATTGATCGTGTCGGACCAGTAGCTTACCGACTTGAGTTACCTCAACAACTCGCGGCTGTACATAACACTTTCCACGTCTCGAATTTGAAGAAATGTTTTGCTAAAGAAGATCTCACTATTCCGTTAGATGAAATCCAAATCAACGAAAAACTTCAATTCATCGAAGAACCCATCGAAATAATGGATCGTGAGGTTAAAAGACTTAAGCAAAACAAGATACCAATTGTTAAGGTTCAATGGAATGCTCGTAGAGGACCCAAGTTCACCTGGGAATGAGAAGATCAGATGAAGAAGAAATACCCGCATCTATTTCCAGAAGATTCGTCAACACCTCCAACTGCTTAAAATTTCGGGACGAAATTTATTTAACGGGTAGGTACTGTAGTGACCCGAACTTTTCCATGTTTATATATATTAAATGAAATTGTTATCTACATGATTAAATGTTTTCAACATGTTAAGCACTCAAACTTGTTAAGACTTGATTAAATGATATAAGTTTCATATAGACAATTGATCACCCAAGTTGACCGGCGATTCACGAACGTTACAAAATTGTAAAAACTGCATGTTGTGGTATATATATAGACATATATATGGTTGACATAAGATTATGATGAGTAAGTATCTCACTAAGTATATTAACAATGTGTGATATACATAAGAAATGAGATTACTAAGTTAAGAAACTAGAAATGATATATATAACGATTGTCGTTATGATAACGTCTACTAAATACATATGTATCATATTAAGATATTGATACACTATATTTAACATGATAAAATGATATTTAAATATATCATTAAGTGTGTTAACAATGAACTACATATGTAAAAACAAGACTCCTAACTCAAGAATTACGAAACGAGACTTATATGTAACGATTATCGTTGTAACGACATTTAAATGTATATATATCATATTAAGATATATTAATATATCATAATATCATGATAATATAATAATTTAACATCTCATTAGATATAATAAACATTAGGTTAACAACATTTAACAAGATCGTTAACTTAAAGGTTTCAAATCAACATTTACATGTAACGACTAACGATGACTTAACGACTCAGTTAAAATGTATATACAGGTAGTGTTTTAATATGTATTCATACACTTTTGAAAGACTTCAAGACACATATCAAAGTACATCTACTTAACAAAAATGCTTACAATTACATCCTCGTTCAGTTTCATCAACAATTCTACTCGTATGCACCCGTATTCGTACTCGTACAATACACAGCTTTTAGATGTATGTACTATTGGTATATACACTTTAATGATCAGCTCTTAGCAGCCCATGTGAGTCACCTGACACATGGGGGAACCATCATTTGGCAACTAGCATGAAATATCTCATAAAATTACAAAAAATATTAGTAATCATTCATGACTTATTTACACGAAAACAAAATTACATATCCTTTATATCTAATCCATATACCAACGACCAAAAAACACCTACAAACACTTTCATTCTTTAATTTTTTTCATCTAACTGATCTCTCTCAAGTTCCATCTTCAAGTTCTAAGTGTTCTTCATAAATTCCATAAGTATAGTTTCATAAAAATCAAGAATACTTCCAAGTTTGCAAGTCTACTTTCAAGCTTTCTAATCCATTCCAAGTAATCATCTAAGATCAAGGAACCTTTGTTATTTACAGTAGGTTATCTTTCTAATTCAAGGTAATATTTATATTCAAACTTTGATTCAATTTCTACAACTATAACAATCTTGTTTCGAGTGAAAATCTTACTTGAACTTGTTTTCGTGTCATGATTCTGCTTCAAGAACTTTCAAGCCATCCATGGATCCTTTGAAGCTAGATCCATTTTTCTCATTTTCAGTAGCTTTATCCAGAAAACTTGAGGTAGTAATGATGTTCATAACATCATTCGATTCATACATATAAAGCTATCTTATTCGAGGTTTAAACTTGTAATCACTAGAACATAGTTTAGTTAATTCTAAACTTGTTCGCAAACAAAAGTTAATCCTTCTAACTTGACTTTTAAAATCAAGTAAACACATGTTCTATATCTATATGATACAGTGTTGTAAAAAACGGAAAAAACGGGGGTGTAGACGGATTTTGGAGTGCCCCGTCCCGTTTATACATAAAACGTTTGAAAAAACGGAAATCGGCCAAAAAACGGTCAAAAGACGGTCAAACACGGTCCGAGACGGGAAAAAACGAGTTTTTCTGTTTTTTTTTTTTTTAATATTAAACGTTGTGCTATTACTTAGGGTTTCTTTTTTTATGTTTGAAATGTTGAAGTATTTAAACATGTGTGAAATGCTTATGTTTGGAATAATGTAATGTACAATATATATATAATATATAACATTTTTATTTAAAAGTCAACGTTAGTCAACATCCGTCTAGACCTCCGTCTCGACCCCGTCTCGACCGTCTCGACCGTCTCGACCTTTTTAGGACCCGACCGTCTCGACCCCGTCTCGCGTCTTTTGCAACCTTGATATGATATGCTAACTTAATGATTTAAAACCGGAAAACATGAAAAACACCGTAAAACCGGATATACGCCGTTGTAGTAACACCGCGGGCTGTTTTGGGTTAGTTAATTAAAAACTATGATAAAATTTGATTTAAAAGTTGTTCTTCTGGGAAAATGATTTTTCTTATGAACATGAAACTATATCCAAAAATCATGGTTAAACTCAAAGTGGAAGTATGTTTTTCAAAATGGTCATCTAGACGTCGTTCTTTCGACTGAAATGACTACCTTTACAAAAATGACTTGTAACCTGTAATTCCGACTATAAACTTATACTTTTTCTGTATAGATTCATAAACTTAAGTTCAATATGAAACCATAGCAATTGGATTCACTCAAAACGGATTTAAAATGAAGAAGTTATGGGTAAAACAAGATTGGATATTTTTTGATTATTTTAGCTACGGGAATGTTTAACAAATCTATACAAATAATATCCTAGCTAACTTATATTGTATTATACATGTATTCTAATATATTATGTAATCTTGGGATACCATAGACACGTATGCAAATGTTTTGACATATCATATCGACCCATGTATATATATTATTTGGAACAACCATAGACACTCTATATGCAGTAATGTTGGAGTTAGCTATACAGGGTTGAGGTTGATTCCAAAAATATATATACTTTGAGTTGTGATCTAGCCTGAGACGTGTATACACTGGGTCGTGGATTGATTCAAGATAATATATATCGATTTATTTCTGTACATCTAACTGTAGACAACTAGTTGTAGGTTACTAACGAGGACAGCTGACTTAATACACTAAAATCTTTAAAACATAATAAAAATGGTTGTAATTATATTTTGATCATACTTTGATATATATGTATATATTTGTATAGGTTTGTGAATCGATCTGTAGCCAAGTCTTATTTCTGAGGAAGAAAATATCTGTGAAAGTGAGTTTCATTTGCCTTTTTACCCTTTATATTTTTGGGCTGAGAATACATGCTTAATTTTTATAAATGTTTTACGAAATAGACATAAGTAATCGAAACTACATTATATGGTTGAATTATTGAAATCGAATATGCCCCTTTTTAGTCTGGTAATATAAGAATTAGGGAACAGACACCCTAATTGACGCGAACTCTAAAGATAGATCTATTGGGCCTAACAAACCCCATCCAAAGTACCTGATGCTTTAGTACTTCGAAATTTATATCATATTCGAAGGGTGTCCTGAAATGATGGGGATATTCTTATATATGCATATCTTTAATGTCGGTTACCAGGTGTTCACCATATGAATGATTTTTATCTCTATGTATGGGATGTGTATTGAAATATGAAATCTTGTGGTCTATTGTTACGATTTGATATATATAGGTTAAACCTATAACTTACCAACATTTTTGTTGACGTTTAAAGCATGTTTATTCTCAGGTGAATACTAAGAGCTTCCGCTGTTGCATACTAAAATAAGGACAAGAATTGGAGTCCATGTTTGTATGATATTGTTTAAAAACTGCATTCAAGAAACATATGTCGATGTAATATATTTCTATTGTAAACCATTATGTAATGGTCGTGTGTAAACAGTATATTTTAGATTATCATTATTTGATAATCTACGTAATGTTTTTTTTAAAACCTTTATTGATAAAATAAAGGTTATGGTTGTTTTAAAAATGAATGCAGTCTTTGAAAAACGTCTCATATAGAGGTCAAAACCTCGTAACGAAATTAATTAATATGGACCGTTTATAATCAATATGAACGGGACATTTCAGTTGGTATCCGAGCGTTGGTCTTAGAGAACCAGAAAATTGCATTAGTGTGTCTTATCGAGTTTGTTAGGATGCATTAGTGAGTCTGAACTTCGACCGTGTTTTTCTTCAAAAACGATTGCTTAACATTTTTTTGTTGGAAACTATATATTATTAACATGTAAATATTATGTGATATATTAATCTCTTAACGTGTTTGATATTGTGTGATAGATGTCTACCTCTAGTACAAATCCCATTGATTCACCTAATAATAATGAAGAATCGAATATATTTTGCGAAGATTCACAAATTCCCGAAGAGGAACCGGAAGAGGAGGAACCGGAAGAGGAGTAACCAGAAGAAGAAGAGGTTCCGGAGGAAGAAATATTGATACCTATAGTAAATCGATTAAATAAAAGAAAATCCTCAACCAACGGACCATAGTTAATAATGGTCAATGGTGTTTCCGCCGAGGAAGCAAAATATTGGGAAGACTACCAATTTTTCGATGAATCGGATCCCGATGAGGATTCCGATGATGTTATAGAAATTACCTCGACCCAATTTAATAAAGCGAAAGAAAATAATAAGGGAAAAGGTATAAAAATAGAGAAACCCGATTCCAACCCCGATGAACTTTATATGTATCGACAACATCCGTATTTCCTAAAATGTAACAATGACCTAGGAACCTCTAAACCACCAGGTTTTTCTACACCATTATGGAAAACGACGGCTCGTAATAGAGGAACACCATATATTCTTAGAAAATTAGGAAAACGAACCAAATCCGAAGAAGAAGAAACCAGTGATTCAGATTAGAAGGTTGTAATCATGTTGTGTATTATATGTATTGCAGTGTGCTTGTACTTTTATGTTCTATGTAAAAATTGCTTGTATTATTTGTTAATTATCTTTTACGAATCTAATCCTTGTCTATTTTACAGTATAAAAACAAAATGGACGTTAAGGGTAGACAACCGAATATTTTAGAAGACCTACCAGAGGATATGATTGAGGAAATCTTGTCTAGAGTCGGTCAGAATTCATCAGCACATTTAGTTATGTCGAAATTAACTTGTCAAACATTTGAAAGACTTTCCAGAAATGTCTTAGTTTATAAAAGGCTTTCCTTTGATAGGTGGGGTATATCACATTCGGCAGACCGTAAGTTACGCCGTGTTTTCTTTAAAGCGTTAAATGCAGGGAACCCAACTGCAATTTTACGATACGGGTTAAGAACCTATTTTGACTCAACATATTCCAACATAGGATTTCGTGAATTAGAAAGAGCTTCTAACATGCAACATAAAGAAGCATGTTATGCTTACGGGTTAGTGATGTTCGCTTCTTACCAAAGTGAGAAAAAGAACATCAGATTGCAACTTTTAAATAAAACCTTCCCACAAGTGACGGATTCAGTAGTTGGGGTGAGAAACAAGGTTTTTAGATTATTACGGGGCTGTTGGACATTACGAAACCCTCGTCCTTTTGACGACATTACAACATGCTTCCTAGCTAATGGTCATAACGGTTATTTTCCACAAGACCAAGGATGGGAAGTCGTCTTAGTAAAACCAGAATGCATGACTTGTTTTTGGACTTATTAATTACGTGTCTTTATTTTCTTTGCTGAACAACTTGCGTATTAACTAGATTTATCTTCAAAACTGTCCTGTATCATAGTGTACTATATTTCATGTTATATGTAATATAGCGAAGTTGTAAGTTTGAAGAATATTTGTATGTGATATATTATTATAATCAGTTTTTCATATGGAATTGTAGTAGTTGAATTGTATATTATCTACTAAGTATGAACTTAACGGGTAGGTAGTACCCGAGTTTAAAATTATAAAACGCTAATATGAAGAAAAAGCTTTTATAAATGAGTTCATATTATGCTACGAGATACTATTGACTACTCTTAATATTCTGTATGATTAAATTGTTTCATTTGACTATTTTGAAGGAAATGGCACCGACTACTCGACACACCTTGAATATGAGCAAAGAGGAATTTCGTGCCTTTCTTGCTTCAAACATAGCCGCTGTACAGGCCGCGCTACATACCAACAATAACTCTGAATCTAGCAATACAGCTAACGGCACAAGAAATCGTGTAGGATGCTCCTACAAAGAATTCACTGCCTGTAAACCTTTGGAATTTGATGGAACCGAAGGACCAATTGGATTGAAATGGTGGACCGAGAAAGTCGAATCGTTGTTTGCCATAAGTAAGTGTACTGAAGAGGACAAAGTTAAGTACGCTACGCATACCTTCACAGGTATTGCGTTAACATGGTGGAATACCTATCTAGAGCAAGTGGGACAAGATGCTGCTTACGCGCTACCGTGGTCAGCATTCAAGCATTTGATGAACGAGAAGTACCGTCCCAGAACCGAGGTCAATAAGCTCAAGTCAGAACTTAGAGGGTTACGAACACAGGGATTCGATATTACTTCGTACGAAAGACGATTCACAGAATTGTGCCTACTGTGTCCGAGAGCGTTCGAAGATGAGGAAGAGAAGATCGACGCGTTTGTGAAAGGGTTACCGGAGAGAATCCAAGAAGATATAAGTTCACACGAGCCTGCCTCCATACAAAAGTCATGTAGAATGGCTCACAAACTAGTGAACCAGATTGAGGGAAGAATTAAAGAACAGGCGGCCGAAGAGGCCAACGTGAAGTTAGTCAAAAGAAAGTGGGAGGTAAACGGTGATAAGAGTCACCGAAACAACAACAACTATCCTAACAATCGCAACATCAATCGCAACTACAACAAACGGCACAACAACAACAACAACAACTACAATAATCATCCCAACAACAATAACAACCGCAACAACAACAACAATCAGAAGCAGCTATGCCAAAGGTGTGAAAAATATCACTCGGGGTTCTGCACCAAATTTTTCAACAAGTGTAAAAGAAATGGTCATAGCGTGGTGAAGTGTGAGGTCTACGGACCAGGGGTTAACAGAACGAAAGGAACAAATGGTGTAGGAACGAGTAATGGCGGATCAAGTAGTGTCGGAGCAAGTTATGCCAATGTAGTTTGTTATAAATGTAGAAAACCGGGCCACATTATTAGAAATTTCCCGAACCAGGAGAACACGAATGGACAAGGCCGCGGAAGAGTTTTCAATATTAATGCGGTAGAGGCACAGGAAGACCCGGAGCTTGTTACGGGTACGTTTCTTATTGACAATAAATCTGCTTACGTTTTATTTGATTCGGGTGCGGATAGAAGCTATATGAGTGGAGATTTTTGTGCTAAGTTAAGTTGTCCATTGACGCCGTTGGATAGTAAATTTTTACTCGAATTAGCAAACGGTAAATTAATTTCAGCAGATAATATATGTCGGAATCGAGAAATTAAACTGGTTAGCGAAACATTTAAGATTGACTTGATACCAGTAGAGTTAGGGAGTTTTGATGTGATAATCGGTATGGACTGGTTGAAAGAAGTGAAAGCAGAGATCATTTGTTACAAAAATGCAATTTGCATTATACGAGAAAAAGGAAAACCCTTAATGGTGTACGGAGAAAAGGGCAACACGAAGCTACATCTTATTAGTAATTTGAAGGCACAAAAACTAATAAGAAAAGGTAGCTATGCTGTTCTAGTACACGTCGAGAAAGTACAAACTGAAGAAAAGAGCATCAGTAATGTTCCCGTCGCAAAAGAATTTCCCGATGTATTTCCGAAAGAATTACCGGGATTACCCCCACATCGATCCGTTGAATTTCAAATAGACCTTGTACCAGGAGCTGCACCAATATCTCGTGCTCCATACAGACTCGCACCCAGCGAAATGAAAGAATTACAAAGTCAGTTACAGGAACTTTTAGAGCGTGGTTTCATTCGACCAAGTACATCACCATGGGGAGCTCCTGTTCTGTTTGTGAAGAAGAAAGATGGTACATTTAGGTTGTGTATTGACTAAAGAGAGTTGAATAAACTTACCATCAAAAACCGTTATCCGCTGCCGAGAATTGACGACTTATTTGATCAACTACAAGGCTCGTTGGTTTATTCAAAAATTGATTTACGTTCTGGATATCATCAAATGCGAGTAAAGGAGGATGATATTCCAAAAACTGCTTTTAGGACGCGTTATGGTCATTACGAGTTTATGGTTATGCCGTTTGGATTGACTAACGCACCAGCTATGTTCATGGACCTTATGAACCGAGTGTGTGGGCCATATCTTGACAAGTTTGTAATTGTTTTCATCGATGACATACTTATTTACTCAAAGAATGATCAAGAGCACAAAGAACATTTGAGAAAAGTGCTAGAAGTATTGAGGAAAGAAAAACTGTACTCTAAGTTTTCAAAGTGTGCATTTTGGTTGGAAGAAGTTCAATTCCTCGGTCACATAGTGAACAAAGAAGGTATCAAGGTGGACCCGGCAAAGATCGAAACCGTTGAAAGGTGGGAAACCCCAAAAACTCCGAAACACATACGCCAGTTTTTAGGACTAGCTGGTTACTACAGAAGGTTCATCCAAGACTTTTCCAGAATAGCAAAACCCTTGACTGCATTAACGCATAAAAGGAAGAAATTTGAATGGAAAGATGAACAAGAGAAAGCGTTTCAATTGTTAAAGAAAAAGTTAACTACGGCACCTATATTGTCATTACCTGAAGGGAATGATGATTTTGTGATATATTGTGACGCCTCAAAGCAAGGTCTCAGTTGTGTATTAATGCAACGAACGAAAGTAATTGCTTATGCGTCTAGAAAATTGAAGATTCACGAACAGAATTATACGACGCATGATTTGGAATTAGGCGAGGTTGTTTTTGCATTAAAGACTTGGAGGCACTACTTATATGGGGTCAAAAGTATTATATATACCGAACACAAAAGTCTTCAACACATATTTAATCAGAAACAACTGAATATGAGGCAGCGTAGGTGGATTGAATTGTTGAATGATTACGACTTTAAGATTCGTTACCACCCGGGGAAGGCAAATGTGGTAGCCGACGCCTTGAGCAGAAAGGACAGAGAACCCATTCGAGTAAAATCTATGAATATAATGATTCACAATAACCTTACTACTCAAATAAAGGAGGCGCAACAAGGAGTTTTAAAAGAAGGAAATTTAAAGGATGAAATACCCAAAGGATCGGAGAAGCATCTTAATATTCGAGAAGACGGAACCCGGTATAGGTCTGAAAGAATTTGGGTACCAAAATTTGGAGATATGAGAGAAATGGTACTTAGAGAAACTCATAAAACCAGATACTCAATACATCATAGAACGGGGAAGATGTACAAGGATCTCAAGAAACATTTTTGGTGGCCAGGTATGAAAGACGATGTTGCTAAATACGTAGGGGAATGTTTGACGTGTTCTAAGGTCAAAGCGGAGCATCAGAAACCATCAGGTCTACTTCAACAACCCGAAATCCCGAAATGGAAATGAGAAAACATTACCATGGATTTCATCACTAAATTGCCAAGGACTACAAGTGGTTTTGATACTATTTGGGTAATAGGTGATCGTCTCACCAAATCAGCACACTTCCTATCAATAAGAGAAGATGACAAGATGGAGAAGTTAGCACGACTGTATTTGAAGGAAGTCGTCTCCAGACATGGAATACCAATCTCTATTATCTCTGATAGGGATGGCAGATTTATTTCAAGATTCTGGCAAACATTACAGCAAGCATTAGGAACTCATCTAGACATGAGTACTGCCTATCATCCACAAACTGATGGGCAGAGCGAAAGGACGATACAAATGCTTGAAGACATGCTACGAGCATGTGTTATTGATTTCGGAAACAGTTGGGATCGACATCTACCGTTAGCAGAATTTTCCTACAACAACAACTACCATTCAAGCATTGAGATGGCGTCGTTTGAAGCACTTTATGGTAGAAAGCGCAGGTCTCCGATTTGGTGGAGTGAAGTGGGGGATAGACAGATTAAGGGTCCGGAGATAATACAAGAAACTACCGAGAAGATCATCCAAATTCAACAACGGTTGAAAACCGCCCAAAGTCGACAAAAGAGCTACGCCGACATTGACAGAAAAGATATAGAATTTGAATTTGGAGAGATGGTCATTCTTAAAGTTGCACCTTGGAAAGGCGTTGTTCGATTTGGCAAACGAGGGAAATTAAATCCAAGGTATATTGGACCATTCAAGATTATTGATCGTGTCGGACCAGTAGCTTACCGACTTGAGTTACCTCAATAACTCGCGGCTGTACATAACACTTTTCACGTCTCGAATTTGAAGAAATGTTTTGCTAAAGAAGATCTCACTATTCCATTAGATGAAATCCAAATCAACGAAAAACTTCAATTCATCGAAGAACCCGTCGAAATAATGGATCGTGAGGTTAAAAGACTTAAGCAAAACAAGATACCAATTGTTAAGGCTCGATGGAATGCTCGTAGAGGACCTGCGTTCACCTGGGAATGAGAAAATCAGATGAAGAAGAAATACCCACATCTATTTCCAGAAGATTCGTCAACACCTCCAACTGCTTAAAATTTCAGGACGAAATTTATTTAACGGGTAGGTACTGTAGTGACCCGAACTTTTCCATGTTTATATATATTAAATGAAATTGTTATCTATATGATTAAATGTTTCCAACATGTTAAGCACTCAAACTTGTTAAGACTTGATTAAATGAAATAAGTTTCATATAGACAATTGATCACCCAAGTTGACCGGCGATTCACGAACGTTACAAAATTGTAAAAACTACATGTTGTGGTATATATATAGACATATATATGGTTGACATAAGATTATGATGAGTAAGTATCCCACTAAGTATATTAACAATGTGTGATATACATAACAAATGATATTACTAAGTTAAGAAACTCGAAATGATATATATAACGATTATCGTTATGATAACGTCTACTAAATACATATGTATCATATTAAGATATTGATACACTATATTTAACATGATAAAATGATATTTAAATATATCATTAAGTGTGTTAACAATGAACTACATATGTAAAAACAAGACTACTAACTCAAGAATTACGAAACGAGACTTATATGTAACGATTATCGTTGTAACGACATTTAAATGTATATATATCATATTAAGATATATTAATATATCATAATATCATGATAATATAATAATTTAACATCTCATTAGATATAATAAACATTAGGTTAACAACATTTAACAAGATCGTTAACTTAAAGGTTTCAAATCAACATTTACATGTAACGACTAACGATGACTTAACGACTCAGTTAAAATGTATATACATGTAGTGTTTTAATATGTATTCATACACTTTTGAAAGACTTCAAGACACATATCAAAGTACTTCTACTTAACAAAAATGCTTACAATTACATCCTCGTTCAGTTTCATCAATAATTTTACTCGTATGCACCCGTATTCGTACTCGTACAATACACAGCTTTTAGATGTATGTACTATTGGTATATACACTCCAATGATTAGCTCTTAGCAGCCCATGTGAGTCACCTAACACATGTGGGAACCATCATTTGGCAACTAGCATGAAATATCTCATAAAATTACAAAAATATTAGTAATAATTCATGACTTATTTACATGAAAACAAAATTACATATCCTTTATATCTAATCCATATACCAACGACCAAAAACACCTACAAACATTTTCATTCTTCAATTTTTTTCATCTAATTGATCTCTCTCAAGTTCCATCTTCAAGTTCTAAGTGTTCTTCATAAATTCCATAAGTATAGTTTCATAAAAATCAAGAATACTTCCAAGTTTGCAAGTCTACTTCCAAGCTTTCTAATCCATTCCAAGTAATCATCTAAGATCAAGGAACCTTTGTTATTTACAGTAGGTTATCTTTCTAATTTAAGTTAATATTCATATTCAAACTTTGATTCAATTTCTACAACTATAACAATCTTATTTCGAGTGAAAATCTTACTTGAACTTGTTTTCGTGTCATGATTCTACTTCAAGAACTTTCAAGCCATCCAAGGATCCTTTGAAGCTAGATCCATTTTTCTCATTTCCAGTAGCTTTATCCAGAAAACTTGAGGTAGTAATGATGTTCATAACATCATTCGATTCATACATATAAAGCTATCTTATTCGAAGGTTTAAACTTGTAATTACTAGAACATAGTTTAGTTAATTCTAAACTTGTTCGCAAACAAAAGTTAATCCTTCTAACTTGACTTTTAAAATCAACTAAACACATGTTCTATATCTATATGATATGCTAACTTAATGATTTAAACCCGAAAAACACGAAAAACACCGTAAAACCGGATATACGCCGTTGTAGTAACACCGCGGGCTGTTTTGGGTTAGTTAATTAAAAACTATGATAAAATTTGATTTTAAAAGTTGTTCTTCTGGGAAAATGATTTTTCTTATGAACATGAAACTATATCCAAAAATCATGGTTAAACTCAAAGTGGAAGTATGTTTTCCAAAATGGTCATCTAGACGTCGTTCTTTCGACTGAAATGACTACCTTTACAAAAACGACTTGAAACCTGTACTTCCGACTATAAACTTATACTTTTTCTGTATAGATTCATAAACTTAAGTTCAATATGAAACCATAGCAATTGGATTCACTCAAAACGGATTTAAAATGAAGAAGTTAGGGGTAAAACAAGATTGGATATTTTTTAATTATTTTAGCTACGGGAAATGTTTAACAAATCTATACAAATCATATCCTAGCTAACTTATATTGTATTATACATGTATTCTAATATATTATGTAATATTGGGATACCATAGACACGTATGCAAATGTTTTGACATATCATATCGACCCATGTATATATATTATTTGGAACAACCATAGACACTCTATATGCAGTGATGTTGGACTTAGCTATACAGGGTTGGGGTTGATTCCAAAAATATATATACTTTGAGTTGTGATCTCTGAGACGTGTATACACTGGGTCGTGGATTGATTCAAGATAATATATATCAATTTATTTCTGTACATCTAACTGTGGACAACTAGTTGTAGGTTACTAACGAGGACAGCTGACTTAATACACTCAAATCTTTAAAACATAATAAAAATGGTTGTAATTATATTTTGATCATACTTTGATATATATGTACATATTTGTATAGGTTCGTGAATCGATCCGTGGCCAAGTCTTATTTCCGAGGAAGGAAATATCTGTGAAAGTGAGTTTCATTTACCTTTTTACCCTTTATATTTTTGGGTTGAGAATACATGCGCAATTTTTATAAATATTTTACGAAATAGACACAAGTAATTAAAACTACATTATATGGTTGATTTATCGAAATCGAATATGCCCTTTTTTATCTAGTAATCTTAAAATTAGGGAACAGACACCCTAATTGACGCGAACTCTAAAGATAGATCTATTGGGCCTAACAAACCCCATCTAAAGTACCAGATGCTTTAGTACTTCGAAATTTATATCATATCCGAAGGGTGTCCCAGAATGATGGGGATATTCTTATATATGCATCTTGTTAATGTCGGTTACCAGGTGTTTACCATATGAATGATTTTTATCTCTATATATGGGATGTGTATTGAAATATGAAATCTTGTGGTCTATTGTTACGATTTGATATATATAGGTTAAACCTATAACTCACCAACATTTTTGTTGACGTTTAAAGCATGTTTATTCTCAAGTGAATACTAAGAGCTTCCGCTATTACATACTAAAATAAGGACAAGAATTGGAGTCTATGTTTGTATGATATTGTTTAAAAACTGCATTCAAGAAACATATGTCGATGTAATATATTTCTATTGTAAACCATTATGTAATGGTCGTGTGTAAACAGTATATTTTAGATTATCATTATTTGATAATCTACGTAATGTTTTTTTTAAAACCTTTATTGATAAAATAAAGGTTATGGTTGTTTTAAAAATGAATGCAGTCTTTGAAAAACGTCTCATATAGAGGTCAAAACCTCTTAACGAAATCAATTAATTTGGAATGTTTATAATCAATATGAACGGGACATTTCACATACTGACCAACCAACAACTGAAGACGAACCAGCAAATCAAAATGCTGGGAAGTCTAAAGTGAATTCTGCTGGTCAATCAGCAACTGAAAACAAACCAGTAACTTCCCACACTGGTAAGTTAAAACCCAAAGGCAAGGTAGCAGATCGCGTTAATGGTAATGGTTCCAAGCCAAAAGCTACCCATAAAGGAAATGCTAAAACAGTAGAATCAGGTACTGAGACATCCATTGTTGAGTTACTGACTGTGAAGCTCGACCAGCTGCTACTGGCAGTCACTCAAAGACAACATCAGAGCCAGTCACTGAGTACTTTTACTACAAACCAGCTACTGAGACCAAAAGTGAGAAAATGCTACAAATGTGGCAGCAAAGCTCACCTGTCCCATCAATGTACCCATTTTATAAACCCCGATGCTGCTACCCCTCAAACCAACCAAGCAGCAAGGAAGAAAGCATCTAAGATGACTCTTCCAGAACCCATCCTTGGATGGGTTTCCAAAAAGAACTAATCTCTAAGCTACTGTGTAGGGCATTCAAAACAAGCAAATATGGTATCTCGATAGTGGATGTTCGAGACATATGACCGGATGTAAGTCCCTGCTGATGGACTATCAAGAAAAGGATGGTCCAGTTGTATCATATGGAGATAATTCGTTGGGTTACACAAAGGGTTTTGGTACTTTAACAAATGGGAATGTTACATTTACAAATGTAGCATATGTCGTTGGGCTTAAACATAATTTACTCAGCATAAGCCAACTGACAAGCAAAAGTAAGATAGTCCAATTCAAAAGGAAAATTGGCACTATTTTTGATAAGACAGGGAAGCCACTGCTGATAGCAAAAAGACATTAGAACATGTATCAAATTGACATGAACACAGCCGTCACAACAACAGATACTTGTTTCTATTCAAAGGCAGTAGATGAGACGACGCGTCCTAATCCACCTGGACGAAGTCTTCAACTGTTGGTCCCATTGCGAGGTATTGACCTCTAAATGATACACGGTGATGACTTTGAATGCAATGTCTTTCAAAAATATGCCATGAAAGACTCCATGTATTGTCTTTTTCAATTATCAAATACACAGCGGAAGCATTATGTAATACCTGAGAATAAACATGCTAAAAAGTGTCAACCAAAAGGTTGGTGAGTTCATAGGTTTATCATAAATCAAGATTTCAGTAATAGTAATAGACCACAAGATTTCAGTTTCTATAAATATCCTTACACCGCAGTGTAATAAAAACATTCTACATTCATGGGCACCTGGTAATAAGCCTTAACAATAATAATAATAATAATAATAATGAATACCATGATGTATATAGTGCACCGAATCAAGTGCGATAATAACCTCGAAGTACTAAATATATGTTGACTGCTAGCGTGACTCGCCCGAATGGGGTTGTCAAACCCGATAGATCTATCAATAGGATTCGCGCATACCAGTTCAGAAACCAATAGATTAGGTTACCAAGCTAGGGGAATATTTGTGATTCTAACCCACGTAGAATTAAGTTTAGTACTTGTATCTATTTTGTAAAACAGATATAAAACATTGCATGCATTCTCAGTCCAAAAATATATATTGCAAAAGCAATTAAAAAGGGAGCTATGAAAACTCACGATACTGTATTTCGTAGTAATTACGCATATGATGGCACTGAACAAGTGCCGAGTTGACTTCGGATTCACAAACCTATATCATTTATATATATATATTAATATATATAATCGTAATTGAACAAGCTCATATATTATAACTTATATTATATATTATATATATTTAATTTGTGTATATATATATATTTAAAATGATTAATATTTATATAGTTATATTAATATATATTTAGTTAGTATTGTATTAAAAATACCTAATTTGTTATATATGAATATTCGTATAAAAAGTGTTAATATGATTAATACATCCTTATATGTAATATTACTTATAAATACGTTTTTATATACATAATATTTATTTAGTAAAATAATATTAATATTGGTAATCAAAAGTTGTATTTGATTATAATGGTAATATTAATAATCAAAATACTCATAATGATGATAATTATAACAATAATAATAGTAATAATAATAATAATAATAATAATGATACTAGTAGTAAAAATGATAATAATAATAATAATAATAATAATAATAATAATAATAATATAGTTTTAATAATAACAAAATAATAATTTTTGTAAAAATGATAATAATGATAATAATATTTAATAATAATAATAATACTAATAATGATAATCATATTAATAATTATAATAATGATAATATTAATAATAATACTTATGTTAATAATAATAATAATACTAATAATTACAAAATGATATTAATACTAATATAAATGATAATAATAATAAATTGCATTTTGATAGTAATAATACTAATAATACTTAGTGATAATACTTAGTAATAATAGTAATGATAAAAATATTAATTATACTAATAATCATAATAATAATAATAATAATAATAATAATAATAAATAGGAAGCACAACCTTTGAAGACAAAGCTTAAAAAAATTTTGCCAACGCCCAGGCTCGAACCCACGATGTCTCATTCACCCAAACACTCCCTAAACCATTCGTCTACCACTGTCTTTCTGATTTATATCCCGAATCCATTGTATATAACCCATAATAAAACTGTTTCTATTTTCTTCTTCTTCTTAAAAATTTACTCGATCCAAAACCCATTAATAATCACAACAGTTAATTTAAAGCTTGAATTAGGAGGTGTAAATGATACAGAAAATGATCAAATGTGGTTGTTTGTTTTACATAACAGAAAAAGAAAAAGAAAAAGGAAGCTGCAGCATCGCGAAGCTCATAAAAAAAATGAAGTTAGTAGTAAATCATTCCTAGAAACTTTAGGAGTTATCAATTTAACCTAAAACATCAAATTAAACTCGAATTTCTTGATGAACAAATCGGTTAACTTTTTCTAATTGAACTTTGACTCCAAAATTCGAACTTGATATAACGAATTCAAACCTGAGATTTTGCAGAAAGATTAAGTAAAAGAATCCTAACAAAACTACATTTAAGGAATTTGAAATGTTTTTCGAAATCGAGGTTTTAAAAAAATGAAACAAGAACAGGGCAATCGACATTTGTTCTTCATTTTTCTGCTAAATTCATTTAAATTAAAAACTGTAAAAGGTAACTGTAAGCGATATTTGATAATGTAAGTCGACTGGTTTTATAAACAACAAAAAGGTGATCGATTTTTTTGTTGGTAATGGCAATTTCTATTTGAGCAGGCAAACCAGGACAAAAAAAATAATAAAAGAAAAAGGAGATAACAATCTATAACTAATTTTGTAATCTATCTGTTTAATCTTATTATTGAATTGCATTTGATAGTGATTAGAATAAAGATCGACTGTCATCTGTAACAACTAACGCGTAATTGTCAGTATTTATGATTCTTCATATAATAAATATAAATATATTAATAATATTAATAATACTAATTAATAATAATAATATTATTAATAATAATAATATTATTGATAAAGATACTAATAATAATAATAATTTATATAAAAATAATAATATGAATATAACAACCATAATTTAACCTGTAATTAAATATTTTAATATTACAATTTATTAATTTTGTAATATTATATATTAAATAATTAAATAATAAAAAATATTTAATATTTAATATTTATAACTTTTATATATATTACAATATACATATAATATTAATTATGCATAGAAATCATATGTATGTATGTATGTATGTATGTATGTATGTATGTATGTATGTATATATATATATACACACATAATTGTTCGTGAATCGTCGGAACAGTCGAAGGATAATTGAATTCTTAAAAATAGTTCAAAAATTTTGATAGTCGGGATAACAGGCTATGCTTATCATGTAAGAAATATGAAATCATATATAGAATTTGGTTTAAAATAAGTCGAAATTTTCCAGGTCATTACAGTACCTACCCGTAAAAAGAAATTTCGTCCCGAAATTTGATCGAGGTCGTCATGACTAACAATAAAAATTTTTTCATGACGAATGTGAGTTGAAAAATAGAGTTTTATCACCATTGGGTAATATGGATGAAACGATTCGATTACAGGAGAGTATAAACGAAGCTTTCGTAAAATAGTGAAATGAGTAAATTAATTGTTCGCCTTAACTTTTGACGTAGTCACGATTGATTTCCAGAATTCAAGAAATTTAAAGAAAATCTTCGTAATCTTTATAAGATTTGATTCTCCGGTAATTAGGGAAATTTGGATTTCTTTGATTAAATGCGGTAAATTGCCTCAATTGTTGTGTCTGAAATTTCGCTATAAATTAACTTCTTTCATTTCATTATTTTCACCACTCCAATACTTTCTTCCTTAATTCATATTTCCAAAGATTGTGAAAATGCTTAATCTAGTTCTGATTCTTGATATTTTCCTGGCTATCGTATCCTTCATTCTTCTTTTTCATCTGCCACCGGAGGAATTTATTTTCTTCTACTATTACCTTGGGGTTTTAATGTTTTTAATTCTCCCGTGTCTTTATGTTGCTATACGTACTGATATACATGGTTTGTAATTTATGTGTTGTTGTCGGGCTTTATATTTTTCCTTATATGTCGGAGCTCCATGCTTTTGTTTTCTCTTCTCGACTTTAAGTAAAGCAAGTAACGGTCCAGAATTCGTAGGTATGAATTTTTGAATGATCATAATATACTAAGTAGAAAGAAATGTAATAGCACGATTTGACTTGTTAAATTACCAGAATCACTGAGGATAGAACTATCAAGAATATATTTTCTTGATATGTTCAGAGGTCAAGTAGAATGTAAGATTCGTGTAACATGGCACATGATGATTGTAAGGTCTGTGAGTCATCATGTTCCATTAAAAATTTAGCACGACTTACTGTAATATAATCACGTTGGCCTGACGTCATTATATTATACTAACTCATGCTTCAATTTGCAACACTTCTCCTGAAATCATTCATAATTTAAACTCAAATTTTACAGAAAATAGAAACTAAAACAGTTTCCTTTATGATGTAATACAGATAGCACGAGGAGATAAGTGATTTCAGACAAGAATAATTATGAAGGTATCTTCATAAATATCGAGGATATTTATACTTAAAGATAAGGTGATATCTTAGAATTTCTAAGATCGAAAGATAATGAAGAAAATTCTTCTGTAAGGATTTAAGATAAGTAAGGAGCAAGGTATTCACTAAGGATTTCATCAGATACTGAAATAACTGGATTCTTTGAATACAAGTTTAGTCCTTATGATTTATCCACAGTCTCCTTCATGATTTGCTCAATCCGTTTTTAGTACCAAATTTTCTATTGAGCGTTTCCAACACTTCATTCTTTATTATTAAGCTTTTGGACATTAAGACCATCTATAGCTTTTGCTGCTTCATCAGCATTCACAAAGTTAACATATCTGAATCATTGATTATCAATCCGAGGTGTGTTCAAGAATTTTGAAGAGTTTGAATGCAGATGGTAATCATCAAGATACATATGATGAAATCGTCTTGAATCTTGAATGATTCGAATATCTTTCTATGTTTTATGAATAAAAGTGATGTTCTAGTACAGTTTTGAATTCAATGTATGGTTTTGAAAGATGTAGGAATCTAAGAGTGATGTCCTCTGTTAAATCTAGACTTGGATTCTGATTTGTCCAAATCAGAATATGTAATCGAATTTGAATGAGAATGATTATTCTGATTTCTATGAAAGAATATATATCGTTGTGAAAGTAGTGAGTATGGTTAACAATTTTTGAATCAAAATTGAAGAATGTACGAGGTAACATATTAATTGTGAACTTATATATTTCTCAGGTATTACCTACCCGTTAAAAATTTCACAAGTAATTTTTTGTACAAGAGAATTTTTATTACAGTCTTTATGAAAATGTATATTTTCTGCAGATGTAATATAGATTTAATGAGTTAATATACTATTCAACTCATTTGATTTTAGCTGGAACTAGAAATGAATAATCCCTAAAACTTTAGAAATTACGTAATCTTTGCGAATTATTTCTTCAATGAAATTATGAATCAATACTTCATTATTCATTTTATTGATATTTCCCTGGTGAATGATGTTGATGCTCGTGGAATCCTTGTGAACTTCGCAAGGCACGAATAATGTTTTCTAAAAAGGTTTCGAGTACATCGAAAATGAAAGTATACAATCAAACATGTATTTCAATAATACACTTGGTTTATTATGAAATGGAATTTATTGAGTTGAAACAGAGATTATATTTAACGATAGTTAAGTCGTTAACGAAGGATGTACATCATAGCATATTAGTAATATGATTTAACCGAGTAGTACTTACCCTTTAAAATTAATACGTAATATCTTAGTACGTAAAGATACATTATGGTTTTTCCAAGGTTCATATATATATAATATATAAATTCTTTGGAAATAATGAGTTAATACTTCATAACTCGTTATTACAACATACTCATTGGTGATTGTGGTGTTGATATCTACAGTGATTTTGGAGTTTGCAGAGCTTGTGGTGCTGCTGGTGCTTACAGTTCTTGCGGTGTTGGTGGTGTTGGTGATACTGCTGGTGGTGTTGCTGTTGCTGATACTGGTTATGCTGTCGGTGCTAGTGATGCTGCTGGTGCTCGTAAATTTTGCACCATATTCTCCAAAGCCACTACTCGAGCGTGAAGCTCGTTGACTTCTTCTATTACACTGGGATGATTGGCGGTTCGGATGAGTGAATGAATAAGATCTAGAATTCTAGATATTATATAATCGAGGAGGGATATCCTGGAAATGAGGGTGAAAATGGTGTTCCGGATTGGTTCGCCGGTAAGTACTTTGAAATGTCCCGTTTATATTGATTATAAACGTTCCATATTAATTGATTTCGTCGCGAGGTTTTGACCTCTATATGAGACATTTTTTAAAGACTGCGTTCATTTTTAAAACAACCATAACCTTTATTTTATCGATAAAGGTTTAAAAAGCATTACGTAAATTATCAAATAATGATAATCTAAAATATACCGTTTACACACGACCATTACATAATGGTTTACAATAAGAATATATTACATCAAAAATAAGTTTCTTGAATGCAGTTTTTACACAATATCATACAAGCATGGACTCCAAATCTTGTCCTTATTTTAGTATGCAACAGCGGAAGCTCTTAATAATCACCTGAGAATAAACATGCTTAAAACGTCAACAAAAATGTTGGTGAGTTATAGGTTTAACCTATATATTATCAAATCATAATAATAGACCATAAGATTTCATTTTTATAACACATCTCATATCAGGCATTTCGCAAACTGCATAGAGATAAAAATCATTCATATGTTGAACACCTAGTAACCGACGTTAACTTAATGCATAGAATATCCCCAAAACAGAACCTCTCATCTGTATAATAATCTCGAAGTACTAAACCATCCAAAGCCTGAATGGGGGTTGTTAAGCCCAATAGATCTATCTTTAGGATTCGTGTCAATTAGGGGCCATTTCCCTAATTCTTAGGTTACCAGACTTGAAGGGCGATATTCGATTTAATAATCCAACCATAGAATGTAGTTTTGCGTACTTGTATCTATTTTGTAAAACATTTATAAAGCTGCATGTATTCTCATCCCAAAAATATATTAGATTGTAAAAGTGGGACTATAACTCACTTTCACAGATTTTTACTTTGCCGAAAATAAGACTTGGCCACTGGTCGATTCACGAACCTATAACAAATATGTACATATATATATCAAAGTATGTTCAAAATATATGTACAACATTTTTATTATGTTTTAATGATTTGAGTTTGTTAAGTCAGCAGTCTTCGTTAGTAACCTACAACTAGTTATCCACAGTTAGATGTACAGAAATAAAGCAATATATATTATCTTGAATCAATCCACGACCCAGTGTCTACGAGTCTCAGACTCGATCATAACTCAAAGTATATATATTATTTTGGTATCAACCTCAACCCTGTATAGCTAACTCAAACATTACTGCATATAGAGTGCCTATGGTTGTTCCGAAATATATATATAGATGGGTCGATATGATATGTCAAAACATTGTATACGTGTCTATGGTATCCGAAGATTTCATAATATGTATAATACAATATAAATTAGTTAGGATATGTTTAGTCTAGATTTGTTACAAAATTTTCATAGCTAAAACTAGCAAATTTATCCAATTTTGTTTTACCCGTCATTTCTTCGTTTCAAATCCGTTTTGAGTGATTCAAGTTGCTATGGTTTCATATTGAACTTAAGTTTATGAATCTAAACAGAAAAAGTATAAATTTGTAGTCGGAAATACAGGTTACAAGTCAATATTATAAGAGGTAGTCATTTCAGTCGAAAGAACGACGTCTTGATGACCATTTTGAAAAACATACTTCCACTTTGAGTTTAACCATGATTTTTGGATATAGTTTCATGTTCATAAGAAAAATCATTTTCCTAGAAGAACAACTTTTAAATTAAAGTTTATCATAGTTTTTAATTAACTAACCCAAAATAGCCCACGGTGTTACTACAACGGCGTATGTCCGGTTTTACGGTATTTTTCGGGTTTCCAGATTTTAAATCATTAAGTTAGCATATCATATAGATATAGAACATGTGTTTAGTTAATTTTAAATATCAATTTAGAAGGATTAACTTTATTTGTGAACAAGTTTAGAATTAACTAAACTATGTTCTAGTAATTACAAGTTTAAATCTTCGAATAAGATAGCTTTATATGTATGAATCGAATGATGTTATGAACATCATTACTACCTTAAGTTTAGTAGTACTGGAAGTGATAAGAAATGATCTAGCTTTAAAAGATTCTTGGATGGCTTGAAAGTTCTTGAAGTAGAATCATGACACGAAAACAAGTTCAAGTAAGATTTCTGCTCGAATTAAGATTGTTATAGTTATAGAAATTGAATCAAAGTTTGAATATGAGTATTACCTTGAATTAGAGAGATAACCTACTACAAGTAACAAAGGTTTCTTGATCTTGGATGATTACTTGGAATGGATTAGAAAGCTTGAAAGTAATCTTGCAAACTTGAAAGTGTTCTTGGTTTTATAAAACTAGAACTTATAGAATATATGAAGAACACTTAGAACTTGAAGATAGAACTTGAGAGAGATCAATTAGATGAAAAAAATTGAAGAATGAAAGTGTTTGTAGGTGTTTTTGGTCGTTGGTATATGGATTAGATATAAAGGATGTGTAAGTTTGTTTTCATGTAAATAATTCATGAATGATTTATAATATTTTTTGTAATTTTGTGAGATATTTCATCCTAGTTCCAAATAATGGTTCTCACATGTTTAATGACTCACATGGGCTACTATGGAGCTGATCATTGAAGTGTATATACCAATAGTATATACATCTAGAAGCTGTGTATCGTACGAGTACGAATACGGGTGCATACGAGTAGAATTGTTGATGAAACTGAATGAGGATGTAATTGTAAGCATTTTTGTTAACTAGAAGTACTTTGATATGTATCTTAAAGTCTTTTAAAAGTGTACTAATACATCTAAACACACTATATGTATATACATTTTAACTGAGTCGTTAAGTCATCGTTAGTCGTTACATGTAAGTGTTGTTTTGAAACCTTTACGTTAACGATCTTGTTAAATGTAATTAATTCATTGTTATTATACTTAAATGAGATGTTAAATTGTTATGTTAACATGATAACATGGTGTATGAATATATCTTAACATCATATATATATATGTTAAAATACTATTACAACGATAATCGTTACGTATATATATTGTTTCGAAATTCTTAAGTTAGTAGTCTTGTTTTACATATGTAGTTCATTGTTAATACAACCAATGATATACTTAATTATAATTTTATCATTTTAAATATAGTATATCAATATCTTATTACAATACATATGTATTTAGTAAAACGTTGTTATAACGATAATCGTTATGTATATCATTTCGAGCTTCATAATTCAATATTCTCATTTTTATGTATATCACACATTGTTAATATACTTAGTGAGATTCTTACATATCATAATCTCATGTTAACCATATATATGTCCATATATATATCATCATGTCATTTTTACAAGTTTTAATGTTCGTGAATCACCGGTCAACTTGGGTGGTCAATTATCTACATGAAACTCATAACAAATAACCAAGTCTTAACAAGTTTGATTGCTTAACATGTTGGAAGCATTTAATCATGTTAATATTAGATTTCATTTAATATATATAATTATGGAAAAGTTTGGGTCACTACAGTACCTACCCGTTAAATAAATTTCGTCCTGAAATTTTAAGCGGTTGAAGGTGTTGACGCATCTTCAGGAAATAAGTGTGGGTATTTCAGTTTTGTCTGATCTTCATGCTCTCAGGTGAACTCGGGTCCTCTACGAGCATTCCATCGAACCTTAACGATTGGTATTTTATTTTGCTTAAGTCTTTTAACCTCACGATCCATTATTTCGACGGGTTCTTCGATGAATTGAAGTTTTTCATTGATTTGGATTTCATCTAATGGAATATTGAGTTCTTCTTTAGCAAAATATTTCTTCAGATTCGAGACATGAAAAGTGTTATGTACTCCGGCGAGTTGTTGCGGTAAGTCACGTTGGTAAGCTACTGGTCCGACACGATCAATAATCTTGAATGGTCCAATGTACCTTGGATTTAGTTTCCCCGTTTACCAAATCGAACAACGCCTTTCCAAGGTGAAACCTTAAGCATGACCATCTCTCCAATCTCAAATTCTATATCTTTTCTTTTGATGTCCGCGTAGCTCTTTTGTCGACTTTGGGCGGTTTTCAATCGTTGTTGAATCTGGATGATCTTCTCGGTAGTTTCTTGAATTATCTCCGGACCCGTAATCTGTCTATCCCCCACTTCACTCCAACAAATTGGAGACCTGCACTTTCTACCATAGAGTGCTTCAAACGGCGCCATCTCAATACTTGAATGGTAACTGTTGTTGTAGGAAAATTCTGCTAACGGTAGATGTCGATCCCAACTGTTTTCAAAATCAATAACACATGCTCTTAGCATGTCTTCAAGGGTCTGTATCATCCTTTCACTTTGCCCATTAGTTTGTGGATGATAAGCAGTACTCATGTCTAGACGAGTCCCTAATGCCTGTTGCAACGTCTGCCAGAACCTTGAAACAAATCTGCCATCCCTATCAGAGATGATAGAGACTGGTATTCCATGTCTGGAGATAACTTCTTTCAAATATAATCGCGCCAACTTCTCCATTTTATCATCTTCTCTCATTGGCAGAAAGTGTGCTGACTTGGTAAGACGAACGACTATTACCCATATAGTATCATAACCACTTGTAGTCATTGGCAATTTAGTAATGAAATCCATGGTAATGTTTTCTCATTTCTATTCTGGGATTTCAGGTTGTTGAAGTAGACCCGATGGTTTTTGATGTTCAGCTTTGACTTTAGAACACGTCAAACATTCTCCTACGTATTTAGCAATATCGGCTTTCATACCAGGCCACCAAAAGTGTTTCTTGAGATCTTTGTACATTTTCCCCGCTCCGGGATGTATTGAATATCTGGTTTTATGTGCCTCCTTAAGAACCTTTTCTCTCATATATCTAAACTTTGGTACCCAAATTCTTCCAGCCCTATACCGGGTTCCATCTTCTCGAATATTAAGATGTTTCTTCGATCCTTTGGGTATTTCATTCTTCAACTTTCCTTCTTTTACAACTCCCTGCTACGCCTCCTTTATTTGAGTAGTAAGGTTGGTACGAATAATTATATTCATAGCTTTTACCTGCATAGGTTCTCTGTCCTTTCTACTCAAAGCATCGGCTACCACATTCGCCTTCCCCGGGTGGTAACGAATCTCAAAATCGTAATCATTTAACAATTCAATCCACCTACGCTGCCTCATGTTTAGTTGTTTCTAATTGAATATGTGTTGGAGACTTTTGTGATCGGTATATATAATACTTTTGACCCCATATAAGTAGTGCCTCCAAGTCTTTAATGCAAAAACAACCGCGCCTAATTCCAAATCATGTGTCGTATAATTCTACTCGTGAATCTTTAATTGTCTAGATGCATAAGCAATTACCTTCGTTCGGTGCATTAATACACAACCAAGGCCTTGCTTTGAGGCATCACAATATATCACAAAATCATCATTCCCTTCAGGCAATGACAATATAGGTGCCGTAGTTAACTTTTTCTTCAACAATTGAAATGCTTTTTCTTGTTCATCCTTCCATTCAAATTTCTTTCCTTTATGCGTTAATGCAGTAAAGGGTTTTGCTATTTTGGAAAAATCTTGGATGAATCTTCTGTAGTAACCAGCTAATCCTAAAAATTGGCATATGTGTTTCGGAGTTTTCGGGGTTTCCCATTTTTCAACGGTTTCAATCTTTGCCGGATCCACCTGAATACCTTCTTTATTCACTATGTGACCGAGGAATTGAACTTCTTCCAACCAAAATGCACACTTTGAAAACTTAGCATACAGTTTTTCTTTCGTCAACAATTCTAGTACTTTTCTCAAATGTTCTTCGTGCTCTTGATCATTCTTTGAGTAAATAAGTATGTTATCGATGAAAACAATAACAAACTTGTCAAGATATGGCCCACACACTCGGTTCATAAGATCCATGAACACAGCTGGTGCTTTAGTCAATCCAAATGGCATAACCATGAACTCATAATGACCGTAATGTGTCCTAAAAGCAGTCTTTGGAATATCATTCTCCTTCACTCGCATTTGATGATACCCGGAACGTAAATCGATCTTCGAATAAACCGACGAACCTTGTAGTTGATCAAATAAGTCATCAATTCTCGGTAGTGGGTAACGGTTCTTGATGGTAAGTTTGTTCAACTCTCTGTAGTCGATACACAACCTAAATGTACCATCCTTCTTTTTGACAAACAAAACAGGAGCTCCCCATGGTGATGTGATTAGTCGAATGAAACCACGCTCTAAGAGTTCTTATAATTAGCTTTGGATTTCCTTCATTTCGCTGGGTGTGAGTCTGTATGGAGCACGAGCTATTGGTGCAGCTCCCGGTACCAGATCTATTTGAAATTCAACGGATCAGTGTGGAGGTAGTCCCGGTAATTCTTTCGGAAATACATCGGGAAATTCTTTTGCGACGGGAACATCATTTGAAATGTCCCGTTCTTATTGATTAAAAACGTTCCATATTAATTGATTTCGTTGCGAGGTTTTGACCTCTATATGAGACGTTTTTCAAAGACTGCATTCATTTTTAAAACAAACCATAACCTTTATTTCATAGATAAAGGTTTTAAAAAGCTTTACGTAGATTATCAAATAATGATAATCTAAAATATCCTGTTTACACACGACCATTACATAATGGTTTACAATACAAATATGTTACAACAAAATAAGTTTCTTGAATGCAGTTTTTACACAATATCATACAAGCATGGACTCCAAACCTCGTCCTTATTTAAGTATGCGACAGCGGAAGCTCTTAATAATCACCTGAGAATAAACATGCTTAAAACGTCAACAAAAATGTTGGTGAGTTATAGGTTTAACCTATATATATCAAATCATAATAATAGACCGCAAGATTTCATATTTCAATACACATCCCATACATAGAGATAAAAATCATTCATATGGTGAACACTTGGTAACCGACATTAACAAGATGCATATATAAGAATATCCCCATCATTCCGGGACACCCTTCGGATATGATATAAATTTCGAAGTACTAAAGCATCCGGTACTTTGGATGGGGTTTCTTAGGCCCAATAGATCTATCTTTAGGATTCGCGTCAATTAGGGTGTCTGTTCCCTAATTCTTAGATTACCAGACTTAATAAAAAGGGGCATATTCGATTCCGATAATTCAACCATAGAATGTAGTTTCACGCACTTGTGTCTATTTTGTAAATCATTTATAAAACCTGCATGTATTCTCATCCCAAAAATATTAGATTTTAAAAGTGGGACTAAAGTAAGACTTGGCCACTGGTTGATTCACGAACCTATAACAATATATACATATATATCAAAGTATGTTCAAAATATATTTACAACACTTTTAATATATTTTGATGTTTTAAGTTTATTAAGTCAGCTGTCCTCGTTAGTAACCTACAACTAGTTGTCCACAGTTAGATGTATAGAAATAAATCGATAAATATTATCTTGAATCAATCCACGACCCAGTGTATACGTATCTCAGTATTGATCACAACTCAAACTATATATATTTTGGAATCAACCTCAACCCTGTATAGCTAACTCCAACATTCACATATAGAGTGTCTATGGTTGTTCCGAAATATATATAGATGTGTCGACATGATAGGTCGAAACATTGTATACGTGTCTATGGTATCTCAAGATTACATAATATACAATACAAGTTGATTAAGTTATGGATGGAATAGATTTGTTACCAATTTTCACGTAGCTAAAATGAGAAAAATTATCCAATCTTGTTTTACCCATAACTTCTTCATTTTAAATCCGTTTTGAGTGAATCAAATTGCTATGGTTTCATATTGAACTCTATTTTATGAATCTAAACAGAAAAAGTATAGGTTTATAGTTGGAAAAATAAGTTACAAGTCATTTTTGTAAAGGTAGTCATTTCAGTCGAAAGAACGACGTCTAGATGACCATTTTAGAAAACATACTTCCACTTTGAGTTTAACCATAATTTTTGGATATAGTTTCATGTTCATAATAAAAATCATTTTATCAGAATAACAACTTTTAAATCAAAGTTTATCATAGTTTTTAATTAACTAACCCAAAACAGCCCGCGGTGTTACTACGACGGCGTAAATCCAGTTTTACGGTGTTTTTCGTGTTTCCAGGTTTTAAATCATTAAGTTAGCATATCATATAGATATAGAACATGTGTTTAGTTGATTTTAAAAGTCAAGTTAGAAGGATTAACTTTTGTTTGCGAACAAGTTTAGAATTAACTAAACTATGTTCTAGTGATTACAAGTTTAAACCTTCGAATAAGATAGCTTTATATGTATGAATCGAATGATGTTATGAACATCATTACTACCTTAAGTTCCTTGGATAAACCTACCGGAAAAGAGAAAAATGGATCTAGCTTCAACGGATCCTTGGATGGCTCGAAGTTCTTGAAGCAGAATCATGACACGAAAACAAGTTCAAGTAAGATCATCACTTGAAATAAGATTGTTATAGTTATAGAAATTGAACCAAAGTTTGAATATGATTATTACCTTGTATTAGAATGATAACCTACTATAAGAAACAAAAATTTCTTGAGGTTAGATGATCACCTTACAAGATTGGAAGTGAGCTAGCAAACTTGAAAGTATTCTTGATTTTATGTAACTAGAACTTGTAGAATATATGAAGAACACTTAGAACTTGAAGATAGAACTTGAGAGAGATCAATTAGATGAATAAAATTTAAGAATGAAAGTGTTTGTAGGTGTTTTCGGTCGTTGGTGTATGGATTAGATATAAAGGATATGTAATTTTGTTTTCATGTAAATAAGTCATGAATGATTACTCATATTTTTGTAATTTTATGAGATATTTCATGCTAGTTTCCAAATGATGGTTCCCACATGTGTTAGGTGACTCACATGGGCTGCTAAGAGCTGATCATTGGAGTGTATATACCAATAGTACATACATCTAAAAGCTGTGTATTGTACGAGTACAAATACGGGTGCATACGAGTAGAATTGTTGATGAAACTGAACGAGGATGTAATTGTAAGCATTTTCGTTAAGTAGAAGTATTTTGATAAGTGTGTTGAAGTCTTTCAAAAGTGTATAAATACATATTAAAACACTACATGTATGTACATTTTAACTGAGTCGTTAAGTCATCGTTAGTCGTTACATGTAAGTGTTGTTTTGAAACCTTTAGGTAACGAACTTGTTAAATGTTGTTAACCCAATGTTTATAATATCAAATGAGATTTTAAATTATTATATTATCATGATATTATCATGTATGAATATCTCTTAATATGATATATATACATTAAATGTCTTTACAACGATAATCGTTACATATATGTCTCGTTTAAAAATCATTAAGTTAGTAGTCTTATTTTTACATATGTAGTTCATTGTTAATATACTTAATGATATGTTTACTTATCATAGTATCATGTTAACTATATATATATATATATATATATATATATATATATATATATATATATATATATATATATATATATATATATATATATATATCCATATATATGTCATCATATAGTTTTTACAAGTTTTAACGTTCGTGAATCACCGGTCAACTTGGTTGGTCAATTGTCTATATGAAACATATTTCAATTAATCAAGTCTTAACAAGTTTGATTGCTTAACATGTTGGAAACATTTAATCATGTAAATATCAATCTCAATTAATATATATAAACATGGAAAAGTTCGGGTCGCTACAGTACCTACCCGTTAAATAAATTTCGTCCCGAAATTTTAAGCTGTTGAAGGTGTTGACGAATCTTCTGGAAATAGATGCGGGTATTTCTTCTTCATCTGATCTTCAAGCTCCCAGGTGAACTCGGGTCCTCTACAAGCATTCCATCGAACCTTAACAATTGGTATCTTGTTTTGCTTAAGTCTTTTAACCTCACGATCCATTATTTCGACGGGTTCTTCGATGAATTGAAGTTTTTCGTTGATTTGGATTTCATCTAACGGAATAGTGAGATCTTCTTTAGCAAAACATTTCTTCAAATTTGAGACGTGGAAAGTGTTATGTACAGCCGCGAGTTGTTGAGGTAACTCAAGTCGGTAAGCTACTGGTCCGACACGATCAATAATCTTGAATGGTCCAATATACCTTGGATTTAATTTCCCTCGTTTACCAAATCGAACAACGCCTTTCCAAGGTGCAACTTTAAGCATGACCATCTCTCCAATTTCAAATTCTATATCTTTTCTTTTAATGTCAGCGTAGCTCTTTTGTCGACTTTGGGCAGTTTTCAACCGTTGTTGAATTTGGATGATCTTCTCGGTAGTTTCTTGTATAATCTCCGTACCCGTAATCTGTCTATCCCCCACTTCACTCCAACAAATCAGAGACCTGCACTTTCTACCATAAAGTGCTTCAAACGGCGCCATCTCAATGCTTGAATGGTAGCTGTTGTTGTAGGAAAATTCTGCTAACGGTAGATGTCGATCCCAACTTTTTCCGAAATCAATAACACATGCTCGTAGCATGTCTTCAAGCGTTTGTATCGTCCTTTCGCTCTGCCCATCAGTTTGTGGATGATAGGCAGTACTCATGTCTAGACGAGTTCCTAATGCTTGCTGTAATGTCTGCCAGAATCTTGAAATAAATCTGCCATCCCTATACCGGGTTCCATCTTCCCGAATATTAAGATGCTTCTCTGATCCTTTGGGTATTTCATCCTTTAAATTTCCCTTTTTTAAAACTCCTTGTTGCGCCTCCTTTATTTGAGTAGTAAGGTTATTATGAATCATTATATTCATAGATTTTACTCGAATGGGTTCTCTGTCCTTCCTGCTCAAGGCATCGGCTACCACATTTGCCTTTCCCGGGTGGTAACGAATCTCAAAGTCGTAATCATTCAATAATTCAATCCACCTACGCTACCTCATATTCAGTTGTTTCTGATTAAATATGTGTTGAAGACTTTTGTGGTCGGTATATATAATACTTTTGACCCCATATAAGTAGTGCCTCCAAGTCTTTAATGCAAAAACAACCGCGCCTAATTCCAAATCATGCGTCGTATAATTTTGTTCGTGAATCTTCAATTGTCTAGACGCATAAGCAATCACCTTCGTTCGTTGCATTAATACACAACCGAGACCTTGCTTTGATGCGTCACAATAAATCACAAAATCATCATTCCCTTCAGGCAATGACAATATAGGTGCCGTAGTTAGCTTTTTCTTCAATAACTGAAACACTTTCTCTTGTTCATCCTTCCATTCAAATTTCTTCCCTTTATGCATTAATGCAGTCAAGGGTTTTGCTATTCTGGAAAAGTCTTGGATGAACCTTCTGTAGTAACCAGCTAGTCCTAAAAACTGGCGTATGTGTTTCGGAGTTTTCGGGGTTTCCCACTTTTCAACAGTTTCTATCTTTGCCGGATCCACCTTAATACCTTCTTTGTTCACTATGTGACCGAGGAATTGAACTTCTTCCAACCAAAATGCACACTTTGAAAACTTAGCGTACAATTTTTCCTTCCTCAATACTTCTAACACCTTTCTCAAATCTTCACCGTGTTCTTGGTCATTCTTTGAGTAAATAAGTATGTCATCAATGAAAACAATGACAAACTTGTCAAGGTATGGTCCACACACTCGGTTCATAAGGTCCATGAACACAGCTGGTGCATTAGTTAAACCAAACGGCATGACCATAAACTCGTAATGATCGTAACGTGTTCTGAAAGCAGTCTTTGGAATATCATCTTCTTTCACCCGCATTTGATGATACCCGAAACGTAAGTCAATTTTTGAATAAACAGACGAGCCTTGTAGTTGATCAAATAAGTCGTCGATTCTCGGTAGTGGTTCTTGATGGTAAGTTTGTTCAATTCTCGATAGTCGATACACAACCTGAATGTACCATATTTCTTCTTGACAAACAAAACAGGAGCTCCCCACGGTGATGTGCTTGGTCGAATGAAACCTCGCTCTAAAAGTTCTTGTAATTGGCTTTGCAGTTCTTTCATCTCGCTGGGTGCGAGTCTGTAAGGAGCACGAGCTATTGGTGCAGCTCCTGGTACAAGATCTATTTGAAATTCAACGGATCGATGTGGGGGTATGATGTTGCGAAACGTAACCTTTATTTATGAACGGATTTGAGTTGTTTTGTTACACGAATTGATTTATTGTATATGTGGTATTTTATAGATTTTAGGTTGATTTCACACATATATATAGGCAACTAGTCCTATCCGTGTAGTTTAGTTTGTTGGTAAATCCGATTCGTTCCACAGGGAGATGGAGTGTTTATTGGTTTTCTTTTTAATAGTCTTTGATGTCAAACTTAATTAAAGTGGGGTTTTGGATTAGGCAATTTATAGTAACAGTAAAAGCAAATAACTTAACTAATTTACTAATTAAAATTACAAGATTACAATAATTAACTTAAAAAGAAACTAAATGAAAATAAAATAATTATGATGCATTAATTATGTTACTAAATGGTAATTAGTAAAATAGTAATTTTTAATAAAACTATATATTTAGATTTTTGTTTTAAGCAAAAATTATATAAACTTAATTAATTTAACTAAAATGCATTTTTAATAAAACTAATACAAATTAAAAGGAATTTAATTAATTTACTAATTATAAACTAATTACAATTTATAAACCTATAATGATTAATACTAATTTTAGGATTAAAACATGTATTTTTGTATTTTATACTTAATTAAAACTAATTATATAATAAATAACCTAATTATAATAATTAAATAACTAATAACCTAAATTATAAATAATTAATTAATCAAAACCCTAATTTTTACCCTAGCTGATACTGTAGCCGCGTCAAGTCCTACACGATTCGTGTAGGAGTACACGATTCGTGTAAGGTTTAAATTATGGGACAGATTACTGTTTCGAAAATTAGTTATTTTTATGTATTTTTATATATTTTAAACTTGAAATTCGTAAATAATAAAGATAAAACTTTTATAAGAAGTAAAAATAAGATAAATGGGAAGTGTTTACTTAATTGTGTCACCCCTAGGTCCATGGATTGTCTTAAGTTTTACGCCCTATTAAAATGTTCTAGTATCAAACTTTACATTTTTCTCTCGAAAAAAATATAAAGTTACAACTTAACTAAATAAAATCTAATTTTCATCGGATTCTTTTTAGAAAGTTACTAATCCCTAAGTATTTAAATTGAGACCTAGCCTAGTTTTGACTTTCGCCATTACCCAAATTATAACGGTTTCCCTTTTTATAATTTCACTTTCATATAATTTATTGATATCACCCAAACCACCGAAGTTTATTTCTAAATTGGTGTCAATAACTCATCCATAAATTCGTCTAGATCATTTTTAATGTTGAAGCTTAATTTAGGTAAATAAATATAACTTTCGTTATTTAAATTTACTAAATTAAGTGACAAGGGTTAAATACCTAATTACATAAGAATGGTTCTTTTAACTAGGCTCAATATTAAAAATACTAAAGTTACATTTTAACTTTACTAATGGTAACAATCCATTTCACTAGGGGCTCTACATTTAAGCAAACACTAGAGAAATTTAACTATCCATTACACTAGGGGAGACATAAAAATATAGATATGCAAGCATAATAATAACACTAATTTTAACAGAGTAAACTTACTAAAATACCTTCACTTGCATTAACTTCAAATGGTAGAAAAATTACAATAATAACACCCCTTTCACGCGTACAATAATACCCTTAATCACGAACAATACCCCCTTAATAGTTGAAACTATTTTTACAGCGTAATAAAATTGACAATAATTTAACTATAATAAACTTGTGTTGTAAATGTGTTGTAATATTCTCTCTGTCTTTGTATCTCTGAACGTACTCCTTTTATAAACATGAAAGTTGGTCAAAAAGACTTGTTGAAATCCTGCTGTCTTCAATTGAGTCAAAAGAAATGTTTAAAAACCAAAAAGCAGCCGACCTTCTGGATATCCGAACAGTGACTTTGGCCTAACATTACACGATTCGTGTAGACCTACACTATTCGTGTAAGAGTAAATATTCTACACGATTCGTGTAGACCTACACTATTCGTGTAAGAGTAAATATTCTACACTATTCGTGTAGACCTACACTATTCGTGTAAGAGTAAATATTCTACACTATTCGTGTAGACCTACACTATTCGTGTAAGAGTAAACAGCAATTTTCTTTATTTTTCTTTTTCATTCGTTCTCTGTTGATCCCGTGTTGACGTGTTCTGACTTGGCACTTTACATTTGAACTCTTTTCTTTATCTATCTTGTACTTTTATTCGGATAAACATTTCTTGATATAAATCTGGTTAAAACTATCGTTTTATCGTCGAATCTTCAAATAGTAAGCTCTTATCCACTTTTGTCATTTTTCTCGTGAAATGTGCATTGAATGTCTTTGTAGATGATAAAAACCTATGAAATATAAGTGATATTGCGTCGAATAATATGTATGTTTAGAGCAATATCAAAATACCCCACACTAGAACGTTGCTTGTCCTCAAGCAATTGCATCCTTTAACAGAGTTAGAACATTATATATCTTTCTTATCGAACATTTAGATCACACCACACAGACTACACGAAATGAAACACACGCTATATGAAATATATTACACAACACAGTATTTATTGGATCACACGCACACGAAACGAAATTCTGACAACAGAAACAAACATGAAACTCGTGATTAGGGTTTAAAAATTTGGATCCTTAGGGAAAATTGGACCTTGTGAAAACGTTTTATGATTTTATAAAATGTCAGGCTAGTTTTTACACTAGACACGTTTTCCGGTTTTAACCTCAAATTCCGGTTGAGGGTAACTGAAAACCGAAGTCTCAGTCGGCGATTAGCAAGCTATTCGCCCCCATGATTGTAGTATCATGGAACTTGAAGCCGAATGTCCAAAAAATGGTTTTACACAAATATAATTCATAAAATAGCATAAGTTTTAGAACAAAATTATATCGTGTCCAAATATCATCGGTGAACCATGAGTTTGCACACCTCAATTTGTTATGGCATATGTATGTTGACCGCGGTCAAACATAGATGCAGTTGATCTTTACGGAGATCATCCATCTGGGGATTAGATTCATTAGTCTTAAAAGCTAATTTGCATTGTGCCCCCCCATTGTACGGGACATATCCTTCTCATGGTTAGGATAAGTCTGACCACCAAAAACCCTGTTTGATGCTGAGGTTAGGTGGATTTCCAGCCGATTTTAGGGATGACTTTACAAGATTTTTCGTCAACCTACAGCTGTTCTGGACTACATCTTCTAACATACGTTAGCAAGTGTGTTAATTTGAAAGACTTTACTTCTTTACGGGATGGACTTGATTCATCCTCTATTACTCGTGATAATGGAATATTCAGGTTTATACGTTCCTTAGCAATGATATCTGCAATAAACTTCAAAGAAACATGTGATAAATGGTTCTCAATATAAGGATTTATAAATTTTTGTTATAAATGGTTTTCTTTTATAAGTTTTAAACAAATAAACTTATGTATTTTTAATGTATGGAGACAACAATTTCGGTTTTTACACCTGATCTTTAATTGCTCGTAGTTACCTTAAAAATTGATTAGATACATTTGTTTAATAGTCTTTGATTTCAAATTTTCATAAAAACCAATAACTTATTAGTTCTCGAGAATTTATATATTCCCACCCCACACTTAAGATTATGTAATGCCCTCATTACATAAAATCAGATAATAATGTATAAATTTGAGAGGACAAAAAGTGTAGAGTATTTGGAACTTCCTTTGTTAACCGATTTGGATTTTCAAATTGTTTTACCTATGATCATATCCAATGTTTGTATCACAATGTAATTTGATGTTTCGTTTCGTCTAATTGCATTTTCGTCTGTACCTGTCAAAACCATGTTAAAAACACACAAAATATGGGGTTTTAATTCAATCGTACAACACATTTTTTTACCCCACACTATATTTTCTTGCTAATATATAAAAAATAAAAATATAATAAGTTTCAATACACACCAAAAAATTATGTTATTACAAACTAAATTTTTTTTTTTTACTTTTTTCATTTTATATTTTTTTATATAACTTATAATCAATTAAATTTAAAATATCTTTTATAAATTTATATTTGTAACGGAAATTCGGTTGTTATACCTGATCTTAATCCGTTTATAAATTTTTAAATTCAATTTATAAAATTCAATTCATTAAAAGTTAAAGTTTTAATATTTTTCGAAAACAAATTTAAAATAAAATAAGAACACTCTATTTTTGTGTTAAAAAGATTAACATTTTTAAATTTTAAAACAAGTATATGAGAAATACAAATAAAAAGGAATTTAAAATAAAAACGAGACACACGAATGGGACTATTTACAATTTGTGAAGTTTATTAGCGAGTCGTTCACGCGACTCCACCCTAATTTTAACTAACGTCGGGGTGATAAACATCACCCTTCTTTACTCCAATAGAACCATTACTGCAACCATTCTTACCACTAATTTTTGATAATAACCAAGAGTCCGAAAATCTTGACTCTTCAACCAGTTTTTTCAACTTATATTTCTCAAGTTTTGATAGGTTTGAAATCAATCTCTCTCTCAAATGTTTATCTTTTTTCGACATAGCATTTCTAATCCTACCATATAACTTCTTCATGGTTTTCTCAACAACACTATCATTGGGCGGTTTACTATCTAGTTTCTCCTCATCACCCTCCCCACACTTAGCTTGTTGACTAATGGGTTTGACATTGTCAACAATATTCACTGAAACTATCGGTGTGGGTGGTGGGTTCATACTAAACTTAGTTTGATAGGTTGCACTCTTGCCTCTATCCTTCAAAACTAGTTTTCCTGTTTTCCAATCTGTTAAAGCACTTGCAGTTGCTAAGAATGGTCTACCTAAAATAATAGGTACAAACTTATCTTCTTTCATGTCTACAACTACAAAGTCAGCTAGAAACTCAAGTTCACCTGTTTTTACTACTAAGTTTTCAGCAATCCCTATAGGTTTATTAACCGACTGATCAATGAATCTAATGCCTGAATTGGTGGGTTTAAGTTCACCTAAGTTCAAATGCGAGTAAATGGAATAAGGCATGAGATTTATACTTGCACCTGAGTCAGCTAATGATCTAAGAATTTCAGATTCATTAAGCTTACAAGGTACTATGAACGGTCCAGGATCACCTAACTTAGGTGGCAATTCATTCTTTTTCACAATAGCAGCACATTCTGCTTTAAGAAACGCAGATAATGCCTGCTCACACACTCCTTCTTTTGCCATCAAATCATTCAAGAATTTCCCATAGTTTGGCATACCTGCAACAACATCAACCAAAGGTACATTTACACAGATATTATCCGTATTTAAAGGCTTACAATGACTCTCCTTTGGTTTTTCGGATGCAAGTGCTTGTGGGTATGGAATGGGTTCTTTATAGTCTTCCACTTTAGGTGCTTGCTTCACCGTATCTTCCGCTTCTTCTTTGATCATCTTCAAATCATCATCAACCCTAAATTCGGAAGGCTCGGTGGTTTCAATTTTCTGCACTTCCGCATGATTTCCCGACATCAACCTCATCAAATAATCACCATACTCGAGAGTTATGTCACCAACTCGGATCTCTTCATCTTCACATGTTATACTTTTCATACTTTCAACTCGGGTACCATCAATCTCTTGATAAGGAGTGTAATCTGCCATATTGGATAAATCAGAAAATATAAACTCATCACACTCTTCATCATCATCTTCACACCCAAGAGTAAAAATAGGACTATGCTCCGGTGTTTTGAAACTTGCTTCATCCTCACAGAAACTATAAATAGCATTCACTTGTGAATATGCTGGGGCTTGAGGATCATTCTTCTTTAGTATAAACGGAGGGTTACTTGCAATTGGTGGTCTCTCTGCTAGTAACTGTGAGATCCTTCCAACATCTCTTTCTAAAATCTGAATCGTGGCTTGTTGATTTCGAATTTGCTGAGTTTGGAGCTCTGCATTTTTCTCATGCTTAACCATAAAATCTCTTAAGAGATCTTCTAAACCAGATTTCCTCTCGGGTTGAGGTTGCATAATTGCTAATGGTTGTGGTTGCATGAGTGCTAGCGGTTGTGGTTGATTGGGTTGGAAATTATTTTGATAATTTCTTTGAGGTTGATTTTGGTTATTATAACCTGGTGGCGGATTTCTTTGATTTTGATTTTGAAAATTCCGGTTGTTTTGGTAACCTTGATTTCCACCTTGATAGTTGTTGTTATTTTGATAGTTATTATTTGATCCTGAAGGTCCTCCTACTTGATAGCTGTTGATAGGAGGATATCTTCGGTTGTTTGCTTCTATAACTGGAAAATCACTGAAGTTCATTTCACCTTTTCGTAAGTATCCTAAGAAATTTGCTTGTTCTTCCATTGTACTTTGATCACAATCTCTAGTAAGATGGGGACCTTGGCACAGTTCACATCCTACTCTGATAGCATGCATTTCCTTGGTTACTTTCTCGATTTGCCTTGCTTGATTTGCTATTTGAACTTTTAAAGAAGCAATTTCATCATTGCTTTCAATACTAGCAACATTTGATGATCTAGAAAATTCTATTTCTTGATGCCAATTATGAGAATGGGAGGCTAAATCAGCAATGATTGTGTGAGCGTCTTCAGGTGTTTTCTTCATGATCGAACCTCCAGCTGCAACATCTATATCTTTTCTAGTTGTCACATTGACTCCTTTATAGAATATTTGGACCTTTTGGAATGTATTCAACCCGTGTTGAGGACATATTCGAAGCATTTTATTGAATCGGGTCCAAGCTTCATAAAGAGTTTCATTAGGCTTTTGTTTAAAGTGATTTATGTCACTTTGTAATTTTGCTGCTTTTGAAGCAGGAAAGAATTCTGACAAAAATTTATCCATCATATCATTCCAGTTTTCAATATATCCTTCTGGTAATGAGTCTAGCCAATCCCTTGCATCATCTTTTAATGACCATGGAAAGATTTTTAAACATGCAACTTCATCGGTGACATCTTTGATTTTGAAAAGCTTGCAAATGCTTACAAACTTACGAAGATGCTCGTTAGCATCCTCATTTGGGGCTCCACCGAATTGACATGTATTAGTTACCATGTGTAAAAATTGACCTTTTATTTCAAAGCCATCACTCATCGTGGGTTGGATGATTGCGTGGCCTTGACCTTTTCTTGTGGCCTTCATTAATGCTTCCATCGTTTGATTTGTATCAGCCATTTCTTCTTCTTTTTTAATAATCGGCTCTATGATTGGTTGAATTATTGGTTCAGAGTCGGATTCTAAGAAAAGTGACTCTAAATTTTTAGCAAGAGATTCTACTTCTTGAGTTCTTAAGCGTTCGTGGAATTTTCTTTCGGGTTCAGAATGTGAGGGAGTTAATTCAGCGTTGGAGGAACGTAAGTTCATACATTAATTTCTATTATGAGATCACTTCACTAAAGGTTTATCTAGGGTTACCTACTTGTTTCTCCCTTTTTTTTTTTTAGTGTTTTTCGGTGTTTTAAAATTACTAGTACTTCCTATTTCTTTTTGTTGTTTTTGTCCTTTATTAATTCTTTGAGGTTCCGGATTAAGTTTAACGAGTTTAGTATTGAACGGATCATACAATTTGGGAATTTGTACAAAGAACTAAAGGATTTATTCAAAAACTTTGAACTTTCTTGGAAATGAATTTCCTCGAGAGGATCGAATAACATAAAAACAATGATAAAAACCTTTAAACAAACAGATTATCCTTCTGATTTTTGCCCACGTTTCGAATAGCCAAAAGATGCAGCAGAGGGGCAGGATCCTTCAAAGACCAATAAAATTGGTGATCCAACAACCCGGTCCACGTACAAATCCAACTATTACTACGAACCAGAAAAATTATCTATTTATTTACTGCCAACTCCCCGGCAGCGGCGCCAAAAAGTTGATGTGCTGGATCGAGACCTTTATTTATGAACGGATTTGAGTTGTTTTGTTACACGAATTGATTTATTGTATATGTGGTATTTTATAGATTTTAGGTTGATTTCACACATATATATAGGCAACTAGTCCTATCCGTGTAGTTTAGTTTGTTGGTAAATCCGATTCGTTCCACAGGGAGATGGAGTGTTTATTGGTTTTCTTTTTAATAGTCTTTGATGTCAAACTTAATTAAAGTGGGGTTTTGGATTAGGCAATTTATAGTAACAGTAAAAGCAAATAACTTAACTAATTTACTAATTAAAATTACAAGATTACAATAATTAACTTAAAAAGAAACTAAATGAAAATAAAATAATTATGATGCATTAATTATGTTACTAAATGGTAATTAGTAAAATAGTAATTTTTAATAAAACTATATATTTAGATTTTTGTTTTAAGCAAAAATTATATAAACTTAATTAATTTAACTAAAATGCATTTTTAATAAAACTAATACAAATTAAAAGGAATTTAATTAATTTACTAATTATAAACTAATTACAATTTATAAACCTATAATGATTAATACTAATTTTAGGATTAAAACATGTATTTTTGTATTTTATACTTAATTAAAACTAATTATATAATAAATAACCTAATTATAATAATTAAATAACTAATAACCTAAATTATAAATAATTAATTAATCAAAACCCTAATTTTTACCCTAGCTGATACTGTAGCCGCGTCAAGTCCTACACGATTCGTGTAGGAGTACACGATTCGTGTAAGGTTTAAATTATGGGACAGATTACTGTTTCGAAAATTAGTTATTTTTATGTATTTTTATATATTTTAAACTTGAAATTCGTAAATAATAAAGATAAAACTTTTATAAGAAGTAAAAATAAGATAAATGGGAAGTGTTTACTTAATTGTGTCACCCCTAGGTCCATGGATTGTCTTAAGTTTTACGCCCTATTAAAATGTTCTAGTATCAAACTTTACATTTTTCTCTCGAAAAAAATATAAAGTTACAACTTAACTAAATAAAATCTAATTTTCATCGGATTCTTTTTAGAAAGTTACTAATCCCTAAGTATTTAAATTGAGACCTAGCCTAGTTTTGACTTTCGCCATTACCCAAATTATAACGGTTTCCCTTTTTATAATTTCACTTTCATATAATTTATTGATATCACCCAAACCACCGAAGTTTATTTCTAAATTGGTGTCAATAACTCATCCATAAATTCGTCTAGATCATTTTTAATGTTGAAGCTTAATTTAGGTAAATAAATATAACTTTCGTTATTTAAATTTACTAAATTAAGTGACAAGGGTTAAATACCTAATTACATAAGAATGGTTCTTTTAACTAGGCTCAATATTAAAAATACTAAAGTTACATTTTAACTTTACTAATGGTAACAATCCATTTCACTAGGGGCTCTACATTTAAGCAAACACTAGAGAAATTTAACTATCCATTACACTAGGGGAGACATAAAAATATAGATATGCAAGCATAATAATAACACTAATTTTAACAGAGTAAACTTACTAAAATACCTTCACTTGCATTAACTTCAAATGGTAGAAAAATTACAATAATAACACCCCTTTCACGCGTACAATAATACCCTTAATCACGAACAATACCCCCTTAATAGTTGAAACTATTTTTACAGCGTAATAAAATTGACAATAATTTAACTATAATAAACTTGTGTTGTAAATGTGTTGTAATATTCTCTCTGTCTTTGTATCTCTGAACGTACTCCTTTTATAAACATGAAAGTTGGTCAAAAAGACTTGTTGAAATCCTGCTGTCTTCAATTGAGTCAAAAGAAATGTTTAAAAACCAAAAAGCAGCCGACCTTCTGGATATCCGAACAGTGACTTTGGCCTAACATTACACGATTCGTGTAGACCTACACTATTCGTGTAAGAGTAAATATTCTACACGATTCGTGTAGACCTACACTATTCGTGTAAGAGTAAATATTCTACACTATTCGTGTAGACCTACACTATTCGTGTAAGAGTAAATATTCTACACTATTCGTGTAGACCTACACTATTCGTGTAAGAGTAAACAGCAATTTTCTTTATTTTTCTTTTTCATTCGTTCTCTGTTGATCCCGTGTTGACGTGTTCTGACTTGGCACTTTACATTTGAACTCTTTTCTTTATCTATCTTGTACTTTTATTCGGATAAACATTTCTTGATATAAATCTGGTTAAAACTATCGTTTTATCGTCGAATCTTCAAATAGTAAGCTCTTATCCACTTTTGTCGTTTTTCTCGTGAAATGTGCATTGAATGTCTTTGTAGATGATAAAAACCTATGAAATATAAGTGATATTGCGTCGAATAATATGTATGTTTAGAGCAATATCAGGGTAATCCCGGTAATTCTTTCGGAAATACATCAGGAAATTCTTTTGCAATGGGAACATCATTGATGCTCTTTTCTTCAGTTTGTACTTTCTCGACGTGTGCTAGAACAGCATAGCAACCTTTTCTTATTAGTTTTTGTGCCTTCAAATTACTAATAAGATGTAGCTTCGTGTTGCCCTTTTCTCCGTACACCATTAAGGGTTTTCCTTTTTCTCGTATAATGCGAATTGCATTTTTGTAACAAATGATCTCTGCTTTCACTTCTTTCAACCAGTCCATACCGATTATCACATCAAAACTCCCTAACTCTACTGGTATCAAATCAATCTTAAATGTTTCGCTAACCAGTTTAATTTCTCGATTCCGACATATATTATCTGCTGAAATTAATTTACCATTTGCTAATTCGAGTAAAAATTTACTATCCAAAGGCGTCAATGGACAACTTAATTTAGCACAAAAATCTCTACTCATATAGCTTCTATCCGCACCCGAATCAAATAAAACGTAAGCAAATTTAATGTCAATAAGAAACGTACCCGTAACAAGCTCCGGGTCTTCCTGTGCCTCTGCCGCATTAATATTGAAAACTCTTCCGCGGCCTTGTCCATTCGTGTTCTCCTGGTTCGGGAAATTTCTAATAATGTGGCCCGGTTTTCCACATTTATAACAAACTACATTGGCATAACTTGCTCCGACACTACTTGCTCGGCCATTACTCGTTCCGACACCATTTGTTCCTTTCGTTCTATTAACCCCTGGTCCGTAGACCTCACACTTCGCCGCGCTATGACCATTTCTTTTACACTTGTTGCAAAATTTGGTGCAGAACCCCGAGTGATACTTTTCACACCTTTGGCATAGCTGCTTCTGATTGTTGTTGTTGTTGTTGCGGTTATTATTGTTGTTGGGATGATTGTTGTAGTTGCTGTTGTTGTTGTTGTTGTTGTTGGGCCGTTTGTTGTAGTTGCGATTGATATTGCGATTGTTGGGATAATTGTTGCGATTATTGTTGTAATTGCTGTTGTTGTTGTATTGGTGATTCTTATCACCGTTTTCCTCCCACTTTCTTTTGACTTGCTTCACATTGGCCTCTTCAGCAGTCTGTTCTTTAATTCTTTCTTCAATCTGGTTCACTAGTTTGTGAGCCATTCTACATGCCTGTTGTATGGAGGCGGGCTCGTGTGAACTTATATCTTCTTGGATTCTTTCTGGTAATCCTTTCACAAACGCGTCGATCTTCTCTTCCTCATCTTCGAATGCTCCCGGACACAATAGGCACAATTCTGTGAATCGTCTTTCGTACGTGGTAATATCAAATCCTTGGGTTCGTAACCCTCTAAGTTCTATCTTGAGCTTATTGACCTCGGTTCTGGGACGGTACTTCTCGTTCATCAAGTGCTTGAATGCTGACCACGGTAGTGCGTACGCATCGTCTTGTCCCACTTGCTCTAGATAGGTATTCCACCATGTTAACGCAGAACCTGTGAAGGTATGCGTAGCGTACTTCACTTTGTCCTCTTCAGTACACTTACTTATGGTAAACACCGATTCGACCTTCTCGGTCCACCATTTCAATCCGATCGGTCCTTCGGTTCCATCAAATTCCAAAGGTTTGCAGGCAGTGAATTCTTTATAGGTGCATCCTACACGATTTCCTGTACTGCTAGATCCAAGGTTATTGTTGGTATGTAGCGCAGCCTGTACTGCGGCTATGTTTGTAGCTAGAAAAGTACGGAATTCCTCTTCATTCATATTCACGGTGTGTCGAGTAGTCGGTGCCATTTCCTTCAAAATAGTCAAATGGAACAAGTTAATCATACAGAATATTAAGAGTAGTTAATAGTATTTCGTAGCATAATATGAACTCATTTATAAAAGCTTTTTCTTCATATTAGCATTTTATAAGTTTAAATTCGGGTAGTACCTACCCGTTAAGTTCATACTTAGTAGCTAATATACAATTCAACTACTACAATTCTATATGAAAAACTGATTATAATAATATTTCACGTTCAAACTTTTACACAATATTTTACAAACTTACAATACAACTTATTTTACATATAGCATGAAATATAGCACACAATAAATTTGATACAAGATGGTTGTGAAGATAATTCTAGCTAGTACACAAGTCGTTCAGCAAAGGCAATAAAGACACGTAATTCATACGTCCAGAAACAAGTCATGCATTCTGGTTTTACTAGGATTACTTCCCATCCTTGGTCTTGTGGAACATAACCGTTATGGCCGTTGATAAGACAACGTGTTGTAACGTCGTCAAAGGGACGAGGGTTACGTAATGTCCAACAGTCCTGTAACAATCTAAAAACTTCATTTCTTACCCCAATTACCGACTCCGTCACTTGTGGAAATGTTTTGTTTAATAGTTGTAGCCCGATATTCTTATTCTCACTTTGGTGAGAAGCGAACATTACTAATCCGTAAGCATAACATGCTTCTTTATGTTGCATGTTAGCCACTTTTTCTAAATCACGAAGTCCAATATTCGGATATATCGAGTCAAAATAATTTCTTAACCCATTGCGTAAAATAGCATTTGGGTTCCCCGCAATATATGCGTCAAAGTAAACACATCGTAACATATGGATTTCCCAATGTGATATCCCCCATCTTACGAACGAAAGCCTTTTATAAACCAAGGCATTCTTGAAACGTTCTTCGAATGTCTTACAAACTGATCTCGCCTTAAATAGTTGTGCCGAAGAATTCTGACCGACTCTAGACAAGATTTCATCAATCATGTCTCCGGGTAGGTCTCTTAAAATATTGGGTTGTCTACCCATTTTGTGTTTTTATACTGTAAAATAGACAAGAGTTAGATTCATAAAAAAAAAATACTTATTAATACAAGCAATTTTTACATATATCATAAAGCATAAGCACACTATATTATATATATTACACCACACGAATACAACTATCTTATTCCGACTCGCTTGTTTCTTCTTCTTCGGTTTTGGTTCGTTTTGCCAAGTTTCTAGGGATATATGATGCTCCCCTAATACGAGCCGTCGTTTTCCACATTGGTTTAGAAAAACCTGGTGGTTTAGAGGTTCCCGGGTCATTGTTACAACTTAAGGACTTTGGGGGTTGACGATACATATAAAGTTCATCGGGGTTGGAATTAGATTTCTCTATTTTTATGCCCTTTCCCTTATTATTTTCTTTTGCCTTTTTAAATTCAGTTGGGGTAATTTCTATAACATCATCGGAATTCTCGTCGGAATCCGATTCATCGTAGAATTGGTAATCCTCCCAATATTTTGCTTCCTTGGCGGAAACACCATTGACCATAATTAACCTTGGCCGGTTGGTTGAGGATTTTCTTTTACTTAACCGTTTTATTATTTCCCCCACCGGTTCTATTTCTTCATCCGGTTCTGATTCTTCTTCCTGTTCCGATTCTTCTTCCGGTTCCGACTCTTCTTCCGGTTCCTCTTCGGGAACTTGTGAATCAGTCCACGAATCATTCCAATTTACATTTGACTCTTCATTATTATTAGGTGAGTCAATGGGACTTGTTCTAGAGGTAGACATCTATCACATAATATCAAACGCGTTAAGAGATTAATATATCACATAATATTCACATGTTAAAAATATATAGTTTCCAACAAAATTTGTTAAGCAATCATTTTTCAAGTAAACACGATCGAAGTCCAGACTCACTAATGCATCCTAACAAACTCGATAAGACACACTAATGCAAAATTCTGGTTCTCTAAGACCAACGCTCGGATACCAACTGAAATGTCCCGTTCTTATTGATTAAAAACGTTCCATATTAATTGATTTCGTTGCGAGGTTTTGACCTCTATATGAGACGTTTTTCAAAGACTGCATTCATTTTTAAAACAAACCATAACCTTTATTTCATAGATAAAGGTTTTAAAAAGCTTTACGTAGATTAACAAATAATGATAATCTAAAATATCCTGTTTACACACGACCATTACATAATGGTTTACAATACAAATATGTTACAACAAAATAAGTTTCTTGAATGCAGTTTTTACACAATATCATACAAGCATGGACTCCAAATCTCGTCCTTATTTAAGTATGCGACAGCGGAAGCTCTTAATAATCACCTGAGAATAAACATGCTAAAAACGTCAACAAAAATATTGGTGAGTTATAGGTTTAACCTATATATATCAAATAATAATAATAGACCACAAGATTTCATATTTCAATACACATCCCATACATAGAGATAAAAATCATTCATATGGTGAACACCTGGTAACCGACATTAACAAGATGCATATATAAGAATATCCCCATCATTCCGGGACACCCTTCGGATATGATATAAATTTCAAAGTACTAAAGCATCCGGTACTTTGGATGGGGTTTGTTAGGCCCAATAGATCTATCTTTAGGATTCGCGTCAATTAGGGTGTCTGTTTCCTAATTCATAGATTACCAGACTTAATAAAAAGGGGCATATTCGATTTCAATAATTCAACCATAGAATGTAGTTTCACGTACTTGTGTCTATTTTGTAAATCATTTATAAAACCTGCATGTATTCTCATCCCAAAAATATTAGATTTTAAAAGTGGGACTATAACTCACTTTCACAGATTTTTACTTCGTCGGGAAGTAAGACTTGGCCACTGGTTGATTCACGAACCTATAACAATATATACATATATATCAAAGTATGTTCAAAATATATTTACAAAACTTTTAATATATTTTGATGTTTTAAGTTTATTAAGTCAGCTGTCCTCGTTAGTAACCTACAACTAGTTGTCCACAGTTAGATGTACAGAAATAAATCGATAAATATTATCTTAAATCAATCCACGACCCAGTGTATACGTATCTCAGTATTGATCACAACTCAAACTATATATATTTTGGAATCAACCTCAACCCTGTATAGCTAACTCCAACATTCACATATAGAGTGTCTATGGTTGTTCCGAAATATATATAGATGTGTCGACATGATAGGTCGAAACATTGTATACGTGTCTATGGTATCTCAAGATTACATAATATACAATACAAGTTGATTAAGTTATGGTTGGAATAGATTTGTTACCAATTTTCACGTAGCTAAAATGAGAAAAATTATCCAATCTTGTTTTACCCATAACTTCTTCATTTTAAATCCGTTTTGAGTGAATCAAATTGCTATGGTTTCATATTGAACTCTATTTTATGAATCTAAACAGAAAAAGTATAGGTTTATAGTCGGAAAAATAAGTTACAAGTCATTTTTGTAAAGGTAGTCATTTCAGTCGAAAGAACGACGTCTAGATGACCATTTTAGAAAACATACTTCCACTTTGAGTTTAACCATAATTTTTGGATATAGTTTCATGTTCATAATAAAAATCATTTTCTCAGAATAACAACTTTTAAATCAAAGTTTATCATAGTTTTTAATTAACTAACCCAAAACAGCCCGCAGTGTTACTACGGCGGCGTAAATCCGGTTTTACTGTGTTTTTCGTGTTTTCAGGTTTTAAATCATTAAGTTAGCATATCATATAGATATAGAACATGTGTTTAGTTGATTTTAAAAGTCAAGTTAGAAGGATTAACTTTTGTTTGCGAACAAGTTTAGAATTAACTAAACTATGTTCTAGTGATTACAAGTTTAAACCTTCGAATAAGATAGCTTTATATGTATGAATCGAATGATGTTATGAACATCATTACTACCTTAAGTTCCTTGGATAGACCTACTGGAAAAGAGAAAAATGGATCTAGCTTTAACGGATCCTTGGATGGCTCGAAGTTCTTGAAGCAGAATCATGACACGAAAACAAGTTCAAGTAAGATCATCACTTGAAATAAGATTGTTATAGTTATAGAAATTGAACCAAAGTTTGAATATGATTATTACCTTGTATTAGAATGATAACCTACTGTAAGAAACAAAAATTTCTTGAGGTTGGATGATCACCTTACAAGATTGGAAGTGAGCTAGCAAACTTGAAAGTATTCTTGATTTTATGTAACTAGAACTTGTAGAATATATGAAGAACACTTAGAACTTGAAGATAGAACTTGAGAGAGATCAATTAGATGAAGAAAATTGAAGAATAAAAGTGTTTGTAGGTGTTTTTGGTCGTTGGTGTATGGATTAGATATAAAGGATATGTAATTTTGTTTTCATGTAAATAAGTCATGAATGATTACTCATATTTTTGTAATTTTATGAGATATTTCATGCTAGTTTCCAAATGATGGTTCCCACATGTGTTAGGTGACTCACATGGGCTGCTAAGAGCTGATCATTGGAGTGTATATACCAATAGTACATACATCTAAAAGCTGTGTATTGTACGACTACGAATACGGGTGCATACGAGTAGAATTGTTGATGAAACTGAACGAGGATGTAATTGTAAGCATTTTTGTTAAGTAGAAGTATTTTGATAAGTGTATTGAAGTCTTTCAAAAGTGTATAAATACATATTAAAAAACTACATGTATATACATTTTAACTGAGTCGTTAAGTCATCGTTAGTCGTTACATGTAAGTGTTGTTTTGAAACCTTTAGGTAACGAACTTGTTAAATGTTGTTAACCCAATGTTTATAATACCAAATGAGATTTTAAATTATTATATTATCATGATATTATCATGTATGAATATCTCTTAATATGATATATATACATTAAATGTCTTTACAACGATAATCGTTACATATATGTCTCGTTTAAAAATTATTAAGTTAGTAGTCTTATTTTTACATATGTAGTTCATTGTTAATATACTTAATGATATGTTTACTTATCATAGTATCATGTTAACTATATATATATATATATATATATATATATATATATATCCATATATATGTCATCATATAGTTTTTACAAGTTTTAACGTTCGTGAATCACCGGTCAACTTGGGTGGTCAATTGTCTATATGAAACATATTTCAATTAATCAAGTCTTAACAAGTTTGATTGCTTAACATGTTGGAAACATTTAATTATGTACATATCAATCTCAATTAATATATATAAACATGGAAAAGTTCGGGTCACTACATCATTGATGTTCTTTTCTTCGGTTTGTACTTTCTCGACATGTGCTAGAACAGCATAGCAACCTTTTCTTATTAGTTTTTGCGCCTTCAAATTACTAATAAGATTTAGCTTCGCGTTGCTCTTTTCTCTATACACCATTAAGGGTTTTCCTTTTTCTCTTACAATGCGAATCTCATTTTTGTAACATACGATTTCCGCTCTCTCCTTTTTCAACCAGTCCATGCCGATTATCACATCAAAACTCCCTAACTCTACTGGTATCAAATCAATCTTAAACGTTTCGCTAACAAGTTTAATTTCTTGATTCTGGCATATCTTATCTGCTGTAATTAATTTACCGTTTGCTAATTCGAGTAAAAATTTATTATCCAAAGGCGTCAATGGACAACTTAATTTAGAACAAAAATCTCTACTCATATAGCTCCTATCCGCACCCGAATCAAATAAAACATAAGCAGATTTATTGTCAATGAGAAACGTACCCGTAACAAGCTCCGAGTCTACCTGCGCTTCAACCGCATTAATGTTGAAGACTCTTCCTCGGCCTTGCCCATTATTATCCCCCTGATTTGGACACGCATTTTTGTAATGGCCCTTCTTCCCGCATCTGAAACAGCTAATGTCGGCATAACTTGTTCCGGCATTATTTGTTCCCTTAGCCATTGATCCGTAGATTTCGCACTTTGTCGCACCATGGCCCTTTCTTTTACACTTAGTACACACTGCCGTACAGAGCCTAGTCGGATGGTATCCTTCACACCTCTGACATGGTTTCTGCCTCTTGTTGTTATTGTTGGGATTGTTGTTGTTGCGGTTGTTATTGTTATTGAAACGGTTGTTGTAGTTGTTGTTAGGGTGGTTGTTGTTGTTGCATTTGTTGTTGCGAAAATTGGTGCGATTGAAGTTGTGATTGTTGTGTTGATTGTTAAAATTGTGACCCTTGTCACTGGTTTCTTCCCACTTTCTATTGATTTGTTTCGTGTTGGCTTCTTCGGCCGCCTGCTCTTTAACTCTTTCCTCAATCTGATTTATGAGTTTATGAGCCATTCAACTCGCCTTTTGTATGGAGGTGGGCTCGTGTGAACTTATATCTTTTTGGATCCTTTCTGGTAACCCTTTTACAAATGCGTCGATTTTCTCCTCTTCATCTTCGAACGCTCTTGGGCACAATAAACACAACTCCGTGAATCGTTGTTCGTATGTGGTAATGTCGAAATCTTGTGTTCGTAATCCTTTAAGCTCTACTTTGAGCTTATTGACCTTGTTTCTGGGACGATACTGCCCAGTCATCAGATGTTTGAATGCTGACCACGGTAGTGCGTACCTGTGAAGGTATGCGTAGCGTACTTTACTTTGTCTTCTTCAATACACTTACTTATGGCAAACACCGATTCAACCTTTTCAGTCTACCGTTTCAATCCGATTGGACCCTCGGTTCCATCGAATTCCAAAGGTTTACAGGCAATGAATTCTTTGTAGGAGCATCCTACACGATTTCTTGTGGCGTTATTTATATTGCTAGATTCAGAGTTATTGTTGTTGTTTTGCATTGCAGCCTGTACCGCGGCTATATTTGCTGCAAGGAAAACAAGGAAGTCTTCCTCGCTCATGTTCAAATTTTGACGAGTCGTCGGTGCCATTTCCTTCAAAAATAGCTCAAAAGAATTAAGTTAATCATATAGAATATTAAGAGTAGTCAATAGTATTTCGTAGCATAATATGAACTCATTTATAAAAGATTTTTCTTCATATTAGCGTTTTATAGTTTTAATTCGGGTAGTACCTACCCATTAAGTTCATACTTAGTAGCTAATATACAATTCAACTACTACAATTCTATATGAAAAACTGATTATAATAATATTTCGCGTTCAAACTTTTATACAATATTTTACAAACTTACAATCCCGCTATTATACATATAGTATGAAATATAGCACACAATAACTTTGATACAAAACAGTTGTGACAACGATCCTAGTTAATACGCGAGTTGTTCAGCAAAGGCAATAAAAACACGTAATTCATAAGTCCATAAACAAGTCATGCATTCTGGTTTTACTAAGACTATTTCCCATCCTTGGTCTTGTGGAACATAACCTTTGTGGCCGTTGACAAGATAGCATGTTGTAACGTCGTCAAAGGGACGAGGGTTTCGTAATGTCCAACAGCCCCGTGATAATCTAAAAACCTTGTTTCTCACCCTAACTACTGAATCCGTCACTTGTGGAAAGGTTTTATTTAAAAGTTGTAATCCGATGTTCTTTTTCTCACTTTGGTGAGAAGCGAACATCACTAACCCGTAAGCATAACATGCTTCTTTATGTGGCATGTTAGAAGCTCTTTCTAACTCACGAAGTCCTATGTTGGGATATGTTGAGTCAAAATAGGTTCTTAACCCGTAGCGTAAAATTGCATTTGGGTTCCCCGCATTTAACGCTTTAAAGAAAACACGGCGTAACTTACGGTGTCCCCAATGTGATATACCCCATCTTTCAAATGAAAGCCTTTTATAAACTAAGGAATCCCTGGAACATTTATAAACTGTTCTACACACTAATTTCGCCATAAATAATTGTGCCGATGAATTCTGACCGACTTTAGACAAGATTTCATCAATCATGTCCCCGGGTAGGTCTTCTAAAATTTTTAGTTATCTATCCTTAACATCCATTTTTGTTTTAATACTGTAAAAATAGACGAGGGTTAGATTCGTAAAAGAAAATTATCAAATAATACAAGCAATTTTCACATATAACCAGAAAAGTACAAGCACACTTATTTTTACATATTTTACACCTCATGATTACAACTCTTTATTCCGACTCACTAGTTTCTTCCTCTTCGGACCTGTTTCGTTTTGCTAATTTTCTAGGGATATATGATGTTCCTCTAATACGAGCCGTTGTTTTCACAAATGGTTTAGAAAAACCTGGTGGCTTAGAGGTTCCCGGGTTATTGTTACAACTTAAGAAATACGGGTGTTGACGATACATATAAAGTTCATCGGGGTTGGAATCAGGTTTCTCTATTTTGATGCCCTTTCCCTTATTATTTTGCCTTTTCAAATTGGGTCAAGGTAATTTCTATAACATCATCGGAATCCTCATCGGGATCCGATTCATCGGAAAATTGGTAATCTTCCCAATATTTTTCTTCCTCGGCGGAAACACCATTGACCATTTTTAACTTTGGTCCATTGTTTGAGGATTTTCTTTTATTTATCTGTTTTTCTATGGTTCCTAATATTTACTCCTCTGGAACCTCTTCTTCCGGTTCCTCTTCTTCCGGTTCCTCCTCTTCCGGTTCCTCCTCTTCTGATTCCTCCTCTTCCGGTTCCTTTTCGGGAATTTGTGAATCTTCCCAAACTATATTCGACTCTTCATTATTATTAGGTGAGTTGATGGGATTTGTACTAGAGGTAGACATCTAACACACAATATCAAACACATTAAGAGATTAATATATCACATAATATTTACATGTTAACAAGATATAGTTTCCAACAAAAATGTTAAGCAATAGTTTTTCAAGTAAACACGGTCGAAGTCCAGACTCACTAATGCATCCTAACGAACTCGATAAGACACACTAATGCAAATTTCTGTTTCTCTAAGACCAACGCTCGGATACCAACTGAAATACAGTGGGGACAACCACACATCCCACCCAGTGCCTTCCCAGCTAACCGCCTGGTGACCACTGAGTGTACCTCTGATACTGATTTTAGGGCCTGCCTCTCGGCTATTGCCAACCCTCGTAAGGGATCGCAAGGAGTAAGAGCCAATGCTTCATTACAGGTAACACTGTGAGAACCTCCTTTACAACTAACTCGCACCAACGGCGTTAAACCAGCTCTGATGCCAACTGAAATGTCCCGTTCATATTGATTATAAACGTTCCATATTAATTGATTTCGTCGCGAGGTTTTGACCTCTATATGAGACGTTTTTCAAAGATTGCATTCATTTTTAAAACAACCATAAACTTTATTTTATCGACAAAGGTTTAAAAAGCATTACGTAGATTATCAAATAATGATAATCTAAAATATACCGTTTACACACGACCATTACATAATGGTTTACAATAAGAATATATTACATCAAAAATAAGTTTCTTGAATGCAGTTTTTACACAATATCATACAAGCATGGACTCCAAATCTTGTTCTTATTTTAGTATGTAACAGCGGAAGCTCTTAATAATCACCTGAGAATAAACATGCTTAAAACGTCAACAAAAATGTTGGTGAGTTATAGGTTTAACCTATATATTATCAAATCATAACAATAGACCATAAAATTTCATTTTTATAACACATCTCATATCAGGAATTTCGCAAACTGCATAGAGATAAAAATCATTCATATGTTGAACACCTGGTAACCGACGTTAACTTAATGCATAGAATATCCCCAAAACAGAACCTCTCGTCTGTATAATAATCTCGAAGTACTAAACCATCCATAACCTGAATGGGGGTTGTTAAGCCCAATAGATCTATCTTTAGGATTCGCATCAATTGGGGGCCATTTCCCTAATTCTTAGGTTACCAGACTTGAAGGGCGATATTCGGTTTAATAATCCAACCATAGAATGTAGTTTTGCATACTTGTGTCTATTTTATAAAACATTTATAAAGCTGCATGTATTCTCATCCCAAAAAAATATTAGATTGTAAAAGTGGGACTATAACTCACTTTCACAGATTTTTACTTTGCCGAAAATAAGACTTGGTCACTGGTTGATTCACGAACCTATAACAAATATGTACATATATATCAAAGTATGTTCAAAATATATTTACAATATTTTTCTTACGTTTTAATGATTTGAGTTTGTTAAGTCAGCAGTCCTCGTTAGTAACTTACAACTAGTTGTCCACAGTTAGATGTACAGAAATAAAGCAATATATATTATCTTGAATCAATCCACGACCCAGTGTCTACAAGTCTCAGACTCGATCACAACTCAAAGTATATATATTATTTTGGAATCAACCTTAACCCTGTATAGCTAACTCAAACATTACTGCATATAGAGTGTCTATGGTTGTTCCGAAATATATATATAGATGGGTCGATATGATATGTCAAAACATTGTATACGTGTCTATGGTATCCCAAGATTTCATAATATGTATAATACAATATAAATTAGTTAGGATATGTTTAGTCTAGATTTGTTACAAAATTTTCGTAGCTAAAACTAGCAAATTTATCCAATTTTGTTTTACCCGTCATTTCTTCGTTTCAAATTCGTTTTGAGTGATTCAAGTTGCTATGGTTTCATATTAAACTTAAGTTTATGAATTTAAACAGAAAAAGTATAAATTTATAGTCGGAAATACAGGTTACAAGTCAATATTATAAGAGGTAGTCATTTCAGTCGAAAGAACGACGTCTTGATGACCATTTTGAAAAACATACTTCCATTTTGAGTTTAACCATGAATTTTGGATATAGTTTCATGTTCATAAGAAAAATCATTTTCCCAAAAGAACAACTTTTAAATCAAAGTTTATCATAGTTTTTAATTAACTAACCCAAAATAGCCCGCGGTGTTACTACAACGGCGTATGTCCGGTTTTAGGGTATTTTTCGTGTTTCCAGGTTTTAAATCATTAAGTTAGCATATCATATAGATATATAACATGTGTTTAGTTGATTTTAAATGTCAAGTTAGAAGGATTAACTTTATTTGTGAACAAGTTTAGAATAAACTAAACTATGTTCTAGTGATTACAAGTTTAAATCTTCGAATAAGATAGCTTTATATGTATGAATCGAATGATGTCATGAACATCATTACTACCTTAAGTTTAGTAGGTAAACCTACTGAAAGTGACAAGAAATAATTTAGCTTCAAAAGATTCTTGGATGACTTGAAAGTTCTTGAAGTAGAATCATGACACGAAAACAAGTTCAAGTAAGATTTCTGCTCGAATTAAGATTGTTATAGTTATAGAAATTGAATCAAAGTTTGAATATGAGTATTACCTTGAATTAGAGATATAACCTACTGTAAGTAACAAAGGTTTCTTGATCTTGGATGATTACTTGGAATGGATTAGAAAGCTTGGAAGTAATCTTGCAAACTTGAAAGTGTTCTTGGTTTTATGAAACTAGAACTTATAGAATATATGAAGAACACTTAGAACTTGAAGATAGAACTTGAGAGAGATCAATTAGATGAAAAAAAAATTGAAGAATGAAAGTGTTTGTTGGTGTTTCTGGTCATTGGTATATGGATTAGATATAAAGGATGTGTAAGTTTGTTTTCATGTAAATAATTCATGAATGATTTATAATATTTTTTGTAATTTTGTGAGAAATTTCATGCTAGTTGCCAAATGATGGTTCTCAAATGTTTAATAACTTACATGGCCTGCTAAGGAGCTGATCATTGAAGTGTATATACCAATAGTATATACATCTAGAAGCTGTGTATTGTACGAGTACGAATACGGGTGCATACGAGTAGAATTGTTGATGAAAATGAATGAGGATGTAATTGTAAGCATTTTTGTTAAGTAGAAGTACTTTGATATGTGTCTTGAAGTCTTTCAAAATTGTACTAATACATCTAAATACACTACATGTATATACATTTTAGCTGAGTCGTTAAGTCATAGTTAGTCGTTACATGTAAGTGTTGTTTTGAAACCTTTAAGTTAACGATCTTGTTAAATGTAATTAATTCATTGTTATTATACTTAAATGAGATGTTAAATTGTTATGTTAACATGATAACATGGTGTATGAATATATCTTAACATCATATATATATATATGTTAAAATACTATTACAACGATAATCGTTACGTATATATATTGTTTCGAAATTCTTAAGTTAGTAGTCTTGTTTTACATATGTAGTTCATTGTTAATACACTCAATGATATACTTAATTATCATTTTATCATGTTAAATATAGTATATCAATATCATATTACAATACATATGTATTTAGTAAGACGTTGTTATAACGATAATCGTTATGTATATCATTTCGAGCTTCATAATTCAATATTCTCATTTTTATGTATATCACACATTGTTAATATACTTAGTGAGATTCTTACATATCATAATCTCATGTTAACCATATATATGTCCATATATATATCATCATGTCATTTTTACAAGTTTTAACGTTCATGAATCGCCGGTCAACTTGGGTGGTCAATTGTCTACATGAAACTCATAACAAATAATCAAGTCTTAACAAGTTTGATTACTTAACATGTTGGAAACATTTAATCATGTTAATATTAGATATCATTTAATATATATAATTATGGAAAAATTCGGGTCACTACATACTTCAGGTTCTTTGCCAATAGGGCAATGTGGTGGGTGAAAAGGATCAACTTCTTCACTTCTCCATTGATTAAGTCAACTACGAACACATCCCCAATCCATCCAGAATTGATGATGACTAATTGGTTCGTTCTGGTTACGCTGCCTGTGGAGCTCGAGGAATCAAGTGAGAAATCCATATTATGTGATCGGAATAAGGGTTTCGATATGAGATGAGTGTTGAATACTGAATGATATATTTGTCTCCTCAAATACGTATATATAGCAAAAAGATTTCCGTAATTTACGGAGGAAATTTAGGAAAAGTGTCAGACAAAGTCTACTGGGATAAATATGATAAGATATGATTTGTCTATACTCCATTTATGCAATAATTGCAGTATGATGTGTCGAGATAAAATGATAAGTATGTAATCAGATAATCTTTCAATTGAAGACTTTCAATTCGTAATGGCCTATTCAGGTCTAGAGGCTTGAGCTATAGGATCCTTTAAATCGGTAATCCAAACCCTTCCATCCTAGAGTTTCGTAGACGCCACCCATCAAGAAAGTTCAATGATCAAAAATAATGAGAAAGCAAAGATTTTGAAAGTAATGAATATGAATAGTGATGACATTATAATGTCTTTGAGTCAAAAATCTTTATGACATTTTCCGGTTCGTAAACCAATACATAAAGGTATAAGGCACATATGTATGTGATATAACAAGGAGGTTATGTATGAGTATGAGTAGTAACAAATATAGAAATTTCAAAAATCATGGATAACATTTTATGTAATACATACGTAATACACAAAACCATGATAGATGACATAGGAATGTTAAGAATTTCAAAAATCATGAGTGACATCCCTCGGTTTCACCAACCGAGGTGATCTCATAGAATAACTCGTGTGAGTAAAAGAATACTTTGAATCACAATGGGAGTTCCTCCCGGAGTGATAGAATAAAAGATATGTATATGTATAATACAAGTAATAATGTTCTAAAGTTATAGGTCAGGTTGTAGACTAGAATTTAATGCACCCTATTACTCTGGGTTATCCACATTAAGACTGCCTAGTTTCCTACAACCACCGCTCTGATACCAACTGAGACGACCCGTCCTAATCCACCTGGACGAAGTCTTCAACTGGTGGTCCCATTGCGAGGTATTGACCTCTAAATGATACACGGTGATGACTTTGAATGCAACGTATTTCAAAAATATGCCATGAAAGACTCTATGTAATGTCTTTTTCAATTATCAAATACACAGCGGAAGCATTATGTAATACCTGAGAATAAACATGCTAAAAAGTGTCAACCAAAAGGTTGGTGAGTTCATAGGTTTATCATAAATCAAGATTTCAGTAATAGTAATAGACCACAAGATTTTAGTTTCCATAAATATCCTTACACCGCAGTGTAATAAAAACATTCTATAACCATAGGCACCTGGTAACAAGCCTTGACAATAATAATAATAATAATGAATACCCCTGATGTATATAGTGCACCGAATCAAGTGCGAAAATAACCTCGAAGTACTAAACATCCGTTGACTGCTAGCGCGACTAGCCCGGATGGGGTTGTCAAACCCGATAGATCTATCAATAGGATTCGCGTCTACCAGTTCAGAAACCAATAGATTACGTTACCAAGCTAGGAGAATATTTGTGATTCTAACCCACGTAGAATTAAGTTTAGTACTTGTATCTATTTTGTAAAACAGATATAAAATATTGCATGTATTCTCAGCCCAAAAATATATATTGCAAAAGCAATTAAAAGGGAGCTATGAAAACTCATGATACTGTATTTCGTAGTAATTACGCATATGATGGCACTGAACAAATGCAAAGTTGACTTTGGATTCACGAACCTATATCATTTATATATATATATATATATATATATATATATATATATATATATATATATATATATATATATATATATATATATATATATAATCGTAATTGAACAAGCTCATATATTATAACTTATATTATATATTATATATATTTAATTTGTGTATATATATTTAAAATGATTAATATTTATATAGTTATATTAATATATATTTGGTTAGTATTATATTAAAAATATCTAATTTGTTATATATGAATATTCGTATAAAAAGTGTTAATATGATTAATACATACTTATATGTAATATTACTTATAAATACGTTTTTATATACATAATATTTATTTAGTAAAATAATATTAATATTGGTAATCAAAAGTTGTATTTGATTATAATGGTAATATTAATAATAAAAATACTAATAATAATTATAATTATAACAATAATAATATTAATAATAATAATAGTAATAATAATAATAATAATAATAATAATAATAATAATAATAATAATAATAATAATAATAATAATAATAATAATACTAATAATAATACTAATAGTAAAAATGATAATAATAATAATTATAATAATAATAATAATAATAATAATAATAATAATAATAATGATAATAATAATAATAATAATAATAATAATAATAATAATAATAATAATAATATAGTTTTAATAAGAAATAATTGTGCCGTTGGTCCCTCTATTTTACTCCAAATAGCTAACAGCGTCCCTCCATTTTTTTTGGCTAACAGCATCTTTCCATTATCCTATTTAAGCATACCGCGTCCCTCCGTCAAATTGTCGTTAAAAAAGCCCGTTAAGTCTTGACATGTGCATTGCATGTGAGGGTATAATCATCTTTTTCAACTTTTCTTCACTAAAATCGAGGGACTACCGGCGCAAAAAATTCTTATAATTATACGGAGTATATTTTAAATTTATAATATTAAAAATTCTTATATTTTTAATTTCTAAAACAATTATATAAATTATATACTAATATATAATCTCTCTGTCTTTATGTATATAATCTCTCTGTCTTAAAACAATTATAATTATTTTTTATATATGTATATATCCGTTTATGACACCGATAAATTGATATCAACTTTCATTGCTAGATCTGCTCTATTTTTTTTTTAAATGTTGACCTGCGATTAGTTTGATTTTACATATGTTCGATCGTATTCGACTATTGATTTGTTGTTTACCCCAATTTTATCACGCATTATTTGTAGATCTTAAATTTTAATCTGGATCTGTTTGTTATGTCACCGTTTGTGTTAGATCTGGGTTTGAGACACCCAAATTGGTACTATTTGTTGTTGAATTGAGTTTAATTTGATATATTTGATGATTAGTCATCAGCATTTGTTCAGATGTATACATTATGTATTTGATCTGTGTTATATGTGAAATATTATTGTCAGGAGTTTGACTATTAAATCTTCATCTGTTAATTTATATCTGGTTTCGTAATTTTATCGTGCTGTTTATTTTTTTATAATGAATTGACAACCAAATTATATTTCTATTAATAATTTAGGTAATGGAATAGACGAATAGTAATTCTTCCGTGTTGTGCAGATTTTTTTTTTAAAGAAATATTTTTTTTATTAGTATCTCTAATGCATGGATATGCTATGTTGAATTGAAGTAAAAAAGAAAATTACATTTCAATTAGTAATTGGGGAAATAGAACAGCTTTTGTCTTTCTTGTTATTATATTATAGATTATATACTAATACTAATACTAATATATAAATTATAATAATTTTTGCGCCGATGGTCCCTCAATTTTAGTGAAGAAAAGTTGAAAAGACGATTATACCCTCACATGCAATGCACATGTCAAGACTTAACGGGATTTTTTAAAGACAATTTGATGGAGGGACACGGTATGCTTAAATAGATAATGGAAGGATGCTGTTAGCAAAAAAAAAAAATCGGAGGGACGCGGTATGCTTAAATAGGATAATGGAAGGGTAGTCGACATTTGTTCTTCATTTTTCTGCTAAATTCATTTAAATTAAAAACTGTAAAAGGTAACTATAAGTGATATTTGATAATGTAAATCAACTGGTTTTATAAACAATGAAAAGGTGATCGATTTTTTTGTTGGTAATGGCAATTTCAATTTAGGCAGGCAAACCAGGACAGAAAAAAATAAAAAATAAAAAGGAGATAACAATCTGTAACTAATTTTGTAATCTATCTGCTTGATCTTATTATTGAATTGCATCTGATAGTGATTAGAGTAAAGATCGACTGTCATCTGTAACAATTAACGCGTAATTGTCTGTATTTATGATTCTTCATATAATAAATATAAATATATTAATAATACTAATAATACTAATTAATAATAATATTAATAATAATAATAATAATATTATTGATAAAGATACTAATAATAATAATTTATATAAAAATAATAATATGAATATAACAACCATAATTTAACTTGTAATTAAATATTTTAATATTACAATTTATTAATTTTGTAATATTATATATTAAATAATTAAATAATAACAAATATTGAATATTTAAAATTTATACCTTTTATATATATTACAATATACATATAATATTAATTATGCATAGAAATCATATGTGTATATATATATATATATATATATATATATATATATATATATATATATATATATATATATATATATATATATATATATATATATATATATATATATATATATATTTATTTATTTATTTATTTACACATAATTGTTCGTGAATCGTCAGAAACAGTCGAAGGATAATTGAATTCTTAAAAATAGTTCAAAAATTTTGATAGTCGGGATAACATGCTTTGCTTATCATGTCAGAAATCTGAAATCATATATAGAATTTGGTTTAAAATAAGTCAAAATTTTTCGGCTCATTACATCAGACAACCTTAAGTGGTTATGGCACAAGAGACTCTCACATCTCAACTTTAAAGATATTAAAAAATTATCTAGTAAAAGTTTGGTGTCTGGGCTACCCACAATGTCTTATGTAAAGGACAGATTGTGTGCTGGATGTGAAAAAAGGAAGCATCACCATGCCTCATTCAAATCAAAGTAGATTTCATCTGTTGAGAAACATTTTTATCTACTTCATATGGATCTTTTTGGTCCTGTTAACATAGCGAGTTGCAGTGGGAAGAAGTATACACTGGTGATTGTTGATGAATATTCCAGATACACATGAGTATTCTTTTTTGAAACAAAAGAGTGAAGTTGCTGATGATCAATCAATTTTATCAAAAGAATGGAACTACTGAATGAGCAACTGGTGAAGCAACTTAGAAGTGATTGTGGTACAGAATTCAGAAATGCAACATTGGAAGAATTTTGTGCTGACAAAGGAATTTCACATAACTTTTCTGCTGTGAGGACACCTCAACAGAATGGTGTTGCAGAAAGAAGAAACAGAACTCTCATTGAAGTAGCAAGATCTATGTTGGTTGAGTCTGGGCTGAAATATTCATACTGGGCAGAAGCAGTGAACACTGCCAATTTTACCCAGAATAGACCTTTAATAGTGAAAAGACATCAGAAAACTGCTTATGAAGTTCTCAAAGGCAGGAGACCCTCAATTTCATTTCTTCATGTATTTGGCACTCCCTGTTTCATTCTAAACAATAGGGATCAGCTAGGCAAGTTTGATGCTAAGGCTGATGAAGGTATATTCCTTGGATATTCTAACATGTCAAAGGCATATAGGGTTTTCAATAAGAGAAGGGGTTGTTTTGAAGAATCCATTAATGTTACATTTGATGAAACTACCCCTACTTCATCTATTGGTCAAGACGATGAAGTGTTATTGTTTAAAGAGCCTACTCAGCAAGCTCTAGATGATGATGAAGAACTAGCAGCAAATCCCTCTCCAATCCACGTTACTGGGTTCTCTGATGATGAGATGGAACACTCCGTTCCATCTGTGTCTAAACCAAGTAGACCTACTGGCTCTACTGAAGTCTTACAACTTGAGCATAGGTCTACTGGTTCTGAAGGATCACAAGCTGGTACTGGTTACACTCTTAATGAACAGATGTCTTCCACTGCTGCTCATACTTCTGAACCAGCTGATGATCAAGATGCTGTGTGTTTCACGACAAGCTCAACTGTTCACAACACTAGATGGACAAAGGAGCATCCAATTTAACAAGTCATTGGTAATCTGGCTAGTGGTGTTAAAACAAGAAGACATGCAACCATCAACTTTTGTATGCATGTAAATTTTGTGTCTACCATTGAACCTACATCTCCTGAAGAAGCACTTAAGGATCCTAGCTGGGTAGGAGCAATGCAAGATGAACTTACTCAGTTTGATAGGAACAAAGTATGGAGATTGGTACATGAACCAGAAGATAAATCAAAGAAAATCATCGGTACCAAGTGGGTGTTTAAGAACAAGATGGATGATGGGGATTGTGATTCGAAACAAAGCTAGATTAGTAGCTCAAGGGTTTCGACAGGAAGAAGGATTAGACTATGGAGAAACGTATGCACCAATGGCTAGTGAAATGTCTCTTTTATATTGATTATAAACGTTCCATATTAATTGATTTCGTCGCGAGGTTTTGACCTCTATATGAGACATTTTTCAAAGACTGCATTCATTTTTAAAACAACCATAACCTTTACTTTATCTATAAAGGTTTAAAAAGCATTACGTAGATTATCAAATAATGATAATCTAAAATATACCGTTTACACACGACCATTACATAATGGTTTACAATAAGAATATATTACATCAAAAATAAGTTTCTTGAATGCAGTTTTTACATAATATCATACAAACATGGACTCCAAATCTTGTCCTTATTTTAGTATGCAACAGCGGAAGCTCTTAATAATCACCTGAGAATAAACATGCTTAAAACGTCAACAAAAATGTTGGTGAGTTATAGGTTTAACCTATATATTATCAAATCATAATAATAGACCACAAGATTTCATATTTCAATATACATCCCATACATAGAGATAAAAATCGTTCATATGGTGAACACCTGGTAATCGACATTAACAAGATGCATATAAGAATATCCCCTATCATTCCGGGAAATCCTTCGGACATGATAAAAATGAATTCGAAGTACTAAAGCATCCGGTACTTTGGATGGGGTTCGTTAGGCCCAATAGATCTATCTTTAGAATTCACGTCAATTAGTAGATCGGTTTACTAATTCTAAGGTTACCAAGCAAAAGGGGCATATTCGGCTTCGATCATTCACCCATATAATGTAGTTTCATTTACTTATGTCTATTTCGTAAAACATTTGTTAAACTGCATGTATTCTCATCCCAAAATATTAGATTTTAAAAGTGGGACTATAACTCACTTTCACAGATTTTTACTTCGTCGGGAGTAAGACTTGGCCACTGGTCGATTCACGAACCTATAACAAATATATATATATATATATATATATATATATATATATATATATATATATATCAAAGTATGTTTAAAATATATTTACAACATTTTTAATACATTTTGATGTTTTAAGTTTATTAAGTCAGCTGTCCTCATTAGTAATCTACAACTAGTTGTCCATAGTTAGATGTACAGAAATAAATTGATATATATTATCTTGAATCAATCCACGACCCAGTATATACACGTCTCAGGCTAGATCACAACTCAAAGTATATATATTTTTGGAATCAACCTTAACCCTGTATAGCTAACTCAAACATTACTGCATATAGAGTGTCTATGGTTGTTCCAAATAATATATATACATCGGTTGATATGATATGTAAAAACATTTGCATACGTGTCTATGGTATCCCAAGATTACATAATATATTAGAATACATGTATAATACAATATAAGTTAGTTAGGATATGAATTGTATAGAATTGTTACAATATTTCCCGTAGCTACAACAATAAAAACATATCCAATCTTGTTTTACCTATAACTTCTTCGTTTTAAATCCGTTTTGAGTGAATCAAATTGCTATGGTTTCATATTGAACTCTATTTTATGAATCTAAATAGAAAAATTATAGGTTTATAGTCAGAAATATAAGTTACAAGTCATTTTTGTAAGAGGTAGTCATTTCAGTCGAAAGAACGACGTCTTAATGACCATTTTGAAAAACATACTTCCACTTTGAGTTTAACCATGGTTTTTGGATATAGTTTCATGTTCATAAGAAAAATTATTTTCTCAGAAGAACAACTTTTAAATCAAAGTTTATCATAGTTTTTAATTATCAAACCCAAAACAGCCCGCGGTGTTACTACGACGGCGTATGTCCGGTTTTACGGTGTTTTTCGTGTTTCCAGGTTTTAAATCATTAAGTTAGCATATCATATAGATATAGAACATATTTTTAGTTGATTTTAAAAGTCATGTTAGAAGTATTAACGTTTGTTTGCGAACAAGTTTAGAATTAACTAAACTATGTTCTAGTGATTTCAAGTTTAAACCTTTGAATAAGGTAGTTTTATATATATGAATCGAATGATGTTATGAACATCATTACTACCTCAGGTTTTGTGGATAAACCTACTGGAAATGAGAAAAAAAGATCTAGCTTCAAAAGATCCTTGGATGGCTTGAAAGTTCTTGAAGCAGAATCATGACACGAAAACAAGTTCAAGTAAGATTTTCACTCGAAATAAGATTGTTATAGTTATAGAAATTGAATCAAAGTTTAAATATGAGTATTACCTTGTATTAGAAAGATATCTTACTCTAAATAAGAAAGATTTCTTGAGGTTGGATGATCACTTTACAAGATTGGAAGTAAGCTAGCAAACTTGGAAGTATTCTTGATTTTATGAAACTAGAACTTATAGAATTTATGAAGAACACTTAGAACTTGAAGATAGAACTTGAGAGAGATCAATTAGATGAATAAAATTGAAGAATGAAAGTATTTGTAGGTGTTTTTGGTCGTTGGTATATGGATTAGATATAAAGGATGTGTAATTTTGTTTACATGTAAATAAGTCATGAATGATTACTAATATTTTTGTAATTTTATGAGATATTTCATGCTAGTTGCCAAATGATGGTTCCCACATGTGTTAGGTGACTCACATGGGGTGCTAAGATCTGATCATTGGAGTGTATATATCAATAGTACATACATCTAAAAGCTGTGTATTGTACGAGTACGAATACGGGTGCATACGAGTAGAATTGTTGATGAAACTGAACGAGGATGTAATTGTAATAATTTTTGGTAAGTAGAAGTATTTTGATAAGTGTCTTGAAGTCTTTAAAAAGTGTATGAATACATATTAAAACACTACATGTATATACATTTCAACTGAGTCGTTAAGTCATCGTTAGTCGTTAGATGTAAATGTTGTTTTGAAACCTTTAGGTTAACGATCTTGTTAAATGATGTTAACCCATTGTTTATTATATCTAAAGAGATGTTAAATTATTACATTATCATGATATTATGATATATTAATATATCTTAGTATGATATATATACAGTTAAATGTTGTTACAACGATAATCGTTACATATATGTCTCGTTTCGAAATCATTAAGTTAGTAGTCTTGTTTTTACATATGTAGTTCATTGTTAATACACTTAATGACATGTTTAATTATAATTTATCATGATTAAACATAGTGTATCAATATCTTAATATGATTCATATGTATTTAATAAGATGTTGTTATAACGATAATCGTTATATATATCGTTTCGAGTTTCTTAATTCAATAAACTCAATTTTATGTATATAACTCATTATTAAAATACCTAATGAGATACTTACTTATCATAATATCATGTTAACTATATATATAATCATATATATGTCATCATATAGTTTTTACAAGTTTTAATCGTTCGTGAATCACCGGTCAACTTGGGTGGTCAATTGTCTATATGAAACCTATTTCAATTAATCAAGTCTTAACAAGTTCGATTGCTTAACATGTTGGAAACACTTAATCATGTAAATAACAATTTCATTTATTATATATAAACATGGAAAAGTTCGGGTCACTACAGTACCTACCCGTTAAATAAATTTCGTCCCGAAATTTTAAGCAGTTGGAGGTGTTGACGTATCTTCTGGAAATAAGTGCGGGTATTTCTTCTTCATCTGATCTTCTCGTTCCCAGGTGAACTCGGGTCCTCTACGAGCATTCCATCGAACTTTAACAATTGGTATCTTGTTTTGCTTAAGTCTTTTAACCTCACGATCCATTATTTCGACGGGTTCTTCGACGAATTGAAGTTTTTCGTTGATTTGGATTTCATCTAACGGAATAGTGAGATCTTCTTTAGCAAAATATTTCTTCAAATTTGAGACGTGGAAAATGTTATGTACAGCCGCGAGTTGTTGTGGTAATTCAAGTCGGTAACCTACTGGTCCGGCACGATCAATAATCTTGAATGGTCCTATATACCTTGGATTTAATTTCTCTCTTTTACCAAATCGAACAACGCCTTTCCAAGGTGCAACCTTAAGCATGACCATCTCTCTAATTTCAAATTCTATATCTTTTCTTTTAATGTCGGCGTAGCTCTTTTGTCGACTTTGGGCGGTTTTCAACCGTTGTTGAATTTGGATGATCTTCTCGGTAGTTTCTTGTATTATCTCTGGACCCGTAATATGTCTATCCCCCACTTTATTCCAACAAATCGGAGACCTGCACTTTCTACCATAAAGTGCTTCAAACGGCGCCATCTCAATGGTTGAATGGTAGCTGTTGTTGTAGAAAAATTCTGCTAATGGTAGATGTCGATCCCAACTGTTTCCGAAATCAATAACACATGCTCGTAGCATGTCTTCAAGCGTTTGTATCATCCTTTCACTCTGTCTATCAGTTTATGGATGATAGGCAGTACTCATGTCTAGACGAGTTCCTAATGCTTGCTGTAATGTCTGCCAGAATCTTGAAATAAAGCTGCCATCCCTATCAGAGATAATAGAGATTGGTATTCCATGTTGTGACGATCGCTCCAAATCCATATGGACGAACACGTCATTCATCGATTTCATTGCGAGGTATTTGACCTCTATATGATACGTTTTGTAAACATTGCATTCTTTTGAAAAGGCACACCATAAATGAATATTTAAATCAAAGGTTTTCGACATCTGATTATTTCTATATATAGACAATCATAGTAAATAATAGTTTACAATAGTACTTCCGTTGACAATGCAGTCAAAATAAGATACATGGTGATGATTTGATGAATGCAATGTTTCCTTGAAAAATATGCCATGTAAGACTCCATGCACATAGCTTTTCTAACATATAAGCAAACAGCGGAAGACTTCTAGGGAACCTGAGAATAAACATGCTAACAAGTGTCAACACAAAGGTTGGTGAGTTCATAGTTTTAATGTTTTGCATAATCTGTACATAAAGGTGGATAACAAGATTTCAGTAGTTTCATCCAGAAACGTTTATCAAAAGTTTGTCAATAGATTCTACGTAACAGAGCACCCTGGTAACTAAACTTTAACATTATAATAAGTACCCCTATTTTAACATACATGCAACCGACATGTACAATACACGTAATCCAACGTGTACTAAACTCAAATAGCATACGTCTGTTTTATAGTTCAGGCTAGGGTTTCTATACCTGGAACAGACGGGGATGTCAAGCCTTATGGATCCATATACAACTACTCGCGTCCACCAGTTCTTATAACTGGAAGTTACTAGTTACCAAAGCTAAGGGATTTTCGGTTCAAACTCAGTGTAGAATTTAGTATGTACTTGTATCCATTGCGTTTAAAATAAAGTGCATGTATTCTCAGCCCAAAAATATAGATTGCAAAAGCAATTAAAAAGGGAGCATATGAAACTCACCTTAGCAGCATATAAAGTCGTTCACCAAAATGCGACTGAAACTCGGATTACCAAATAACCGTATATCTCAACCTAGAGAACATATGTTGGTCAATAAATGTCTATCAAGCTTGGTCAGGTCATAGTGTATCACAATCCTAATGCTCGAGATCGACATACAAAAGTTTATCAAAAGTCATTTCAAAGAGTCATTCTGACTTAATACTATAGTTGAATGATCATGGCAATCGAAACATTTTAACATTTCACATAGTTTCCCAATTCTTGTAAAATTAGTCTATAGTTTTTATAAGGCTTTAAAACATGATAAAACAGTCAATTTTGACAATTGTTCAACAAAACGAGACGTGCCTTAAATAAGGATTCAATTACTCGGCTGGTAATATTTAAAAATCCATTTTATCAATCTCGTAAACAAGTTGTTTAAATCTTAATTGCAGATTCAAAAGTAATTTAAATTAATGTTGATCATAATTCTGTTGCCCATATCTTTTAATTCGTTCATCGAAATTTCGCGATTTCTAAATGAAAAGTTATTGATTTTTCGTCAGCTTTCCAAAAACATGCATATCATATACCTTTTATCAGTAATATATATATTAAATTCGTGATTCATCATAAACTGTTTAACGACAAAATTTATCATACAAGCATGCATAAACATATATACTCGAGCACTAGACATGGATACACAATTAATATATAAAAGATAAGATATGAATGCTTACGTATCAATATTGAGATTCAATATTGTATAAAAGTACGTAGACGTAACAGAGATGATAAACACTAGATTTGATTCACAAATATACCCTCGAACATTACCCATAACCTTCTTGGCAATAACCCATAATTTCCTTAGCTCTATCCTGCTCAAAAACCCATTTTGAAGGTGACACGCTCATAACCTCGTCGTAGTATTTTATGTATATATACTACTAATAATAATATTATAATAAGATTAATAATAATAATATTAATCTTAATAATAATAATAATAATAATAATAATAATAATAATAATAATAATAATAATAATAATAATAATAATAATAATAATAATAATAATATAATAAATAATAATAGTATGTGGAGACTAGATCGAGCTTTTATAGTATGTGGCCTGCTACAGTACCTCATGCGATCGCATGAGTTTTCAGTGTTTTTGCCATGCGATCGCATGACCTCCTTTTCCGTTCTTGTCTGCTAGTTCGTCGACATCAAATAGTGTTTACTGTAGCAAATAGTGTCACTGTAGCAAAGGCGTTTTCACTGTAGCACTGTAGCAAAGTACGGTTTTACTGTAGCAAAGTCGTTTTCACTGTAGCAAATAGTATTTTACTGTAGCAAAGTCATTTTTACTGTAGCAAATAGTATTTTACTGTAGGAAAGTCGTTTTTACTTGTACATATATATATATATATATATACATACATATAATTGTTCATGAATCGTCGAGAGCAGTCAAATGTAATTGAATGCATGAAACAGTTCTAAAATTTTGAGATTCAACTTCATAGACTTTGCTTATCGTGTCGGAAATGTTAAAGATTAAGTTTAAATTTGGTCAGAAATTTCCGGGTCATCACAGTACCTCCCCGTTAAAGAAATTTCGTCCCGAAATTTGAGTGAGGTCGTCATGGCTAACAATAAAAAAATTTTCCATAACGAATATGAGTCGATAAATAGAGTTTTATCACCATTGAATAACACGGATAAAACAATCCGATTACTCGAAGCGTATGAGAGAAGTTATCGTAATAAAGTGAAATGAGGGAATAGATATTCATCTTAACTTTTGACGTATTAATGAATGATTTCCGGAATTTAAGGAATAGAAAATCTTCATAATCTATATAAGATTTGATTCTTCGGAAATTGCGAAAATTAGGATTTTCTTTGATTAAATGCGTAATCTGCCTCGATTGCTATGTCTGATATTTCGCTATAAATTGACCTATTTCGTTTCATTTATTTTCACCACTCCTATAATCTTCTTTCTTATTTCATACATCCAAAAGATTGTGAAATGCTTCATCCAGTTCTGATTCTTGATATACTCCAACTTTTATATCTGTCATTCTTCTTTTTCATCTACCACCAGAGGAAGTTATTTTCTTCTACCATTACCTTGGGGTTATAGTGTTTTTCATTCTCCCGTTTCTTTATATTGCTATACGCATTGATATACACGGTTTGTAAATTTCGGGGTGGTTATCGGGCTTATATTCTCCTTTATATTTCGGAGCTTCATGTTTTCGTTTTCTCTTCCCGACTTCAAGTCAAGCAAATAATGGTCCAGAATTCGTAGGTATGAATTTCGGAATGAACATAATTAATGTTCTAAGAAAGAAACGGTAATGGCACAATCTGACTTGTCAAATTACCAGATTACCTCGAAAAAGACCGAATCATCAAGAAAATTATTTTCTTGATATGCTTAGAGGTTAAATAGAATGAAAGAGTTATGTAACATGGTTCATGATGAGGGTATGATCTGTGAACCTTTATCACCTTCCATTAGAAACTCAGCATGACTTACTGTAATATAATCACGTTGATCAAGTGTCATTATATTATACTAACTCATGCTTCAATTCCCAACACTACTTCAAAAACATCCATTTTTCGAAATTTTCAGAAATTAGAAACTAAAATTGTTTCTTTTATGATGTAACACAGATAGCGTGAAGAGATAAATAATTTCGGATGATAATAGTTATGAAGATATCTTCAGAAATATCGAAGATATTTATAATGAAAGATATGATAATATCTTAGAATTTCTAATATCGAAGGATGATGAAGAAGATTTGTTCGTAATGGATTTTGAGTCAGGAGCAAGGTATTCGTTAATGACTTCAGCAGATACTGAATCATTTGTATTCTTTGAAGGCAGGTTTAGTCTTTGTAATTTGTCCACAGCCTCCTTCATGGTCTGCTCAATCCGTTTTCAGTTCCAAACCTTCTCTTTTTCTCAGCTTTACCACCATACTATTCTTTATCATCAAACTTTTAACTGTTAAGGTCGTTTACAGTTTTTGCTGCTTCATCAGCATTTTTCCAAAATTCGGAGAACTAGTTTCGCAGTTTGGGTGTTTTTCAGAAACTTCACCTTCAAAGTAAATAATTCTAGGAGATAGACATTATATGTATATATAACTGTTGGCATAGAATTGCTGCGAAATTCGAAATACTGATTGCTAATTCCCGGTAGTTGGTATGAAAATTACCGTTAAAAGATGTGGATGAGTACATGATAGGGTTTCAATGAACAATTATAATGGTTTTTCGGAGAGACTTTAAGTCACAGGTTAATGAATTTGTTGGTACATTTACTGTTAATGTGGTGGAACATGAAAGGTTCCACAGTAACAAAAACGTATATGCAAAAGTTACAAGTCTGAAAGGTCGTCGTTGACTGGTTGAATGGTTGATAATACTGGATACTTTTGAAAAGGAATTGCAAGGTTATTTTCAGTAAAAACAATGCTAATGGATCTTGCACAGATTTAAAGTCAAAGTATAGCTTTGAAAGATGTAGAGATCTAAGAATGATGTCACCGGTTCAGAGTTATGACTTGGATTCTGATCCATCAATATCAGAATATGTAATTGAATTTGTATGAAAATGATTGTATATTGTTGTGAGCATTGTTAATAATTTTTGAATCAAAGTTGAAGAATGTATAGTGTAACATATTAATTGCGAACTTATTTATTTCCCAAGTATTACCTACCCGTTAAAGATTTCACAATTAATACTTTGTACAAAAGAATTTTTATTACCGTCTTTATGAAAATATATGTATGTATATTTTCTTCAGATGTAACACATATTTAATGAGTTAATATCATATTAAGCTTATTTAATTTTTGGCTTGACTTAGAAATGATTAATCTCTAAAACATTAAAGATTACATAATCTTTGCGGAGTATTTCACTAATGTAATCGATACTTCATTATTTATTCTTATTCCTCGGTGAAGGATGTTGATGCTCGTGGAATTTTTGTGAACCTTACAAGGCACAGATGATGTCTTCTGGAAAGTTTCGAGTACATCAAAAATGAAAATGTAAAATCAATTATGTAATTGAATAATACACTTGGTTTATTATGAAATGGAATTCATTAAGTTGAAACAGAGATTGTAGTTAACAATGGTTAAGTTTTTAAGGAAGGATGTACATCATTTCATATTAGTAATATGAACTAACCGAGTAGTACCTACCAGTTAAGATTCACACGTAATAGCTTAGTACGAAAAAATTTATTTTGATTTTAAAATTCATATATATTAAATATACATAAAATTTCTTCAGGGGAAATGAGTTAATACTTCATCGGTTATTGTTGCTGGTATTTCTTGGTAACTACGATGCGTATGACGTTGATGTTTAAGGTACATATTATGATATTGAGGCTTGAGGTGCGGATGTTGTTGGTGGTGGTAATGGTACTGTTGGTGTTGTTGTCGGTGGTACTGTTAATGTCGGTGATTCTGCTGGTGCTTGTAACCTTTGCACCATATTCTTCAAAGCCACTACCCGAGCGCTGTAGCACAGTACGATTTCACTGTAGCAAATAGTTTTTACTGTAGCAAATAGTGTTTTACTGTAGCAAAGTCATTTTTACTATAGCAAATAGTGTTTTACTTGTACATATATATATATACATATAATTGTTCATGAATCGTCGAGAGCAGTCAAATGTAATTGAATACATGAAACAGTTCTAAAATTTTGAGATTCAACTTCATAGACTTTGCTTATCGTGTCGGAAACGTTAAAGATTAAGTTTAAATTTGGTCAGAAATTTTCTGGTCATCACACATGTCTGGAGACGACTTCCTTTAAATACAGTCGTACTAACTTCTCCATCTTGTCATCTTCTCTTATTGGCAGGAAGTGTGCTGATTTGGTGAGACGATCAACTATTACCCAAATAGTATCAAAACCACTTGCAGTCCTTGGCAATTTAGTGATGAAATCTATGGTAATGTTTTCCCATTTCCATTCCGGGATTTCGGGTTGTTGAAGTAGACCTGATGGTTTCTGATGCTCAGCTTTGACCTTAGAACACGTCAAACATTCTCCTACGTATTTAGCAACATCGGCTTTAATACCCGGCCACCAAAATTTTTTCTTGAGATCCTTGTACATGAAAGGACCCGTCCTAATCCATCCGGACGAAGTCCATATCGATTATAAACAATTCACAACAGTTGATTACATTGCGAGGTACTTGACCCCAATATGATACATTTTACAAACATTGCATTCGTTTTGAAAAGACGATCTTTCATTACATCTAAAGTTGACAGACATGCATACCATTTCATAATATATCCAATTATAATTGACTTAATAATAATCTTGATGAACTCGACGACTCAAATGCAACGTATTTTGAAATATGTCATGAATGACTCCAAGTAATATCTTTAAAATGATCAAATGCACAGCGGAAGATTTCTTTCGTACCTGAGAATAAACATGCTTTCAAGTGTCAACCAAAAGGTTAGTGAGTTCATTAGTTTATCATAAATGATCATTTCATAATTTTAATAGACCATAAGATTTTATATTTTTCCGTTTCTCATAAACATACGTCCCATGCATAGAGACAAAAATCATTCATATGGATTGAACACCTGGTAACCAACATTCACAATATACATATAAGAATATCCCCATCATTCCGGGATCCTCCTTCGGACATGATATAAATTTCGAAGTACTAAAGCATCCAGTACTTTGGATGGGGCTTGTTGGGCCCGATATATCTATCTTTAGAGTTCGCGTCAATTAGGGTGTCTGTTCCCTAATTCTTAGATTACCAGACTTAATAAAAAGGGGCATATTTAGTTTAATAATCCAGCCATAGAATGTAGTTTTAAGTACTTGTGTCTATTTCGTAAAACAGTTATAAAAACAGCGCATGTATTCTCAGTCCCAAAATATATATTGCGAAAGCATTTAAAAAGGGATTAATGAAACTCACCTAATGTATTTTGTAGTAAAAATACATATAACGATATTGAACAATGCAGGGTTGGCCTCAGATTCACGAACCTATATCATTTGTATATTTATTAATATTCATAGTTGTAATTGAACACATATATATTTGTATTAGTTATATCATTTTTATGTTAATAGTATATATATGTTTTATATGTTCATTTTGTATATAAAAATATTAAATTTTGTTATGTTATATGTGTTAAATATAAATATATATAAATTTATGTATGTATTTCATTTGTTTATCAAAACAGTAGTTTTATTATACTAAGTTAATATTAGTAAAAAATGATGATAATAACATTAATAGTATACATTTGTTAATAACAACCCTTTTAGTGATAGTAACAATGATATTAATAATAGTACTTGTAAAAGTATTAATTTTATTGTTTATGATAGTTGATGTCGTAGGGGGTGTATACAAAATAGTATTATTTTTAGTGCGAAATACTATTAAATATGCTACAATTTTACACAAATTATTTATTTATTTATCGATTGGATATACTTAAACCTTGCTACAACACTTATAGGCAGTGTACCTAATCGTATTATAGTATAGTTTTTAGTAAGTCCGGTTCGTTCCACAGGGAAAGCTCGAGAAGTTTAACGCACACAAAATAGAAAAATAGAAAAATATATATCTATAAAGTAGTAGTATTATTATTATAAAAAAGGGGGGTTTTTACCGTTTAATGACCGGTTTGTCGATTTTAAAACTTTAGTCGCAGTTAAAACCAAATGTAAAATATTAAAAATAAATACAAGACTTAAATTAAAGCATAAAGTAAATAACGATAATGAAATTGCGATAAATAAAAGTACGATAAAATAAAATTGCGATAATTAAAAAGTACGATAATTGAAAGTGCAATTAAATACAATAACAATAAAAATGCGATAATTAGAAGTGCAATTAAATATAAAATAAAGGAAATTAAATATGAAATAAAAGAATTATGCTTATTTAAACTTCCGTAATCATGATGTTTGACGTGTTGATTTTAGTTTTATGCCCATGGGTTAATTGTCCTTTGTCCTGGATTATTTAATATGTCCGTCTGGTTTTTGTCCATAACAGTCCATCAGTCATAAATATAAAGTGCGAGTGTCCTCGTCAAATTATCCTTATACCCGAAGTTAAATATTCCAACTAATTGGGGACTTAAACTGTAACAACATTTTAATACTTTGTTTAATAATTACACCAGGATGTCGACTGAGTGTAATGCAAGGTTTTAATATTTTGTTATCAATTATACCAAGTGTCCTTGTACATAATTTTCACCCCTGTTTTAATTATTCTAGTGGCTATTAATCCATTCCCGTGTCCGGTTAAATGAACGATTATTCGTACATATAAATACCCCGCCCATCGTGTCCGATTGAGTGTATATGGTAATTTATAGGGACGCCCAATTGTAAATCTTTATATTAACATTAACAAACTATCATTTAGTTAAACAAATATAAAGCCCATTAATAGCCCATAGTCTAATTTCCACAAGTGTCGTTCTTTTGTCCAAACCCCAATTATGGTACAAAGCCCAATTACCCAATTTTAGTAATTAGCCCAACATCATGATTACTTCGTTTTAAATAAGCATAATAATAACTTAGCTACGAGACATTAATGTAAAAAGGTTGAACATAACTTACAATGATTAAAAATAGCGTAGCGTTACACGGACAGAATTTCGACTTACACACTCAAACGATCTCTATCATAAATCTTATTATTATCATAATTTAAAATTAAAATTAAGATTATTGTTATATCTTATTAAGTTAACATTATGATAGAGATATAGAATATAGATATTGATAATTGATATTGATAATAGATAGATGGATCGATATATAGATAGAAAATATGATCGAAAAAGGTGTATGTAAAATACATCGACAATCATCGCCTTTTATAGGCAAAATATGAAATTGAATTTTCATTTACGACCCCTGAACTATGCTCAATTAACAACTTTTTATTATTTAATATTATTCTTATTATGAATTATTTAAATATTATATTTTATTCTTGTGCATAGTTGACTCGTAATTTTTACACCGTTGCGTCGAGCACTGAAAGTTGGTTCATGCCTCGGTTCCGGATTTTCGAACGCCCTTTCGTACAATTTTATATCGTGTACTTTGCGTTTTGTAACTTGTACTCTTGTCATTTTTAGACGTTCTTCATCAATAATTTGAACCTTTTTGATTGTATCTTGTACTTTTGAGCTTTTTGGACCTTTATGTCTTCAATTCGTCGTTTTCGCCTTTTGTCTTCACACTTATTTAATATAAACGAATATTACTTGAAAATGGAACAATTGCAACTAAAATCTTGTCTTTCTTGGGGGATAATGCTATGAAATATATGTTCCTTTTTAGCCTTATCAATATTCCCACACTTAAGGGTTGCTTGTCCTCAAGCAATATAGTCTTGAAAAACACTTGAATCACTTCTTTATTCTTCACACTTTGTACATCAGTGACTTCAATACGGCGGTATAAACAATGGTAGTAACGATGTGGTTAAAGGTGGGTGTGTCTTTTATAGTTGCCTCGGGTTTAGGTCAACGACACTGGCAATCAAATAGCTGATTTACTTTCGGTTTCCAAAGCAAAGTGCACATTTGAAAGGCGGTTTACAGTCCCACATGACTATAAAAATTTAGATCCTTTAAGGAAATTGGATCTTTATGAAAACATTTGATCTTTTGAAAATTCAAGCTAGATTTTACCCTAGACAAGTTTTCTGATTTGATCCATCATTGGTGTTGCAAAATATATTTGTGGATCAATATTTTGGCTAAAACTTTTAGGTTCGTGTAATCCACTGCTATCCCGGTATCGGAAAGCACACATCCAGTTTACTTGTTCCGTATATTACCTTTCGGTAAACTACCGTCCGGTTGTAAAGGAAAGCGAACAAGAAACTGTTAAGGCAATGTCCCGTGACATGCAGATGATTATGGTCTTTTAACGTGTCGGATGCTAGAACTATCCTTGGTAGGAGCGATAGTAAAGATCATCCTATGATTTTTCGGTCTAGCACAATGTCCTGTCTCCGACCATGCTATGCAACCACCGTTCTTACGGTTGACACCCGATTTGGTTCAGGTGACCTAATGAATTCCAGGTGAATTCCTAGGATTTTACGTTCAATGGTAATGAACGCATTGAAAATGGATTTTCAGAAAACAAATCGGTTTGTATTTTTGATCAAAATATTTTCTCGTTCAAGCTCGAGTTTAGATATCATTGAATTCCATGAGTTTGAATTCTCAATCTTTAAGGTCAATCTCAAGGATTGAGTAATATCAGTCTTAAAAGCTGATTTTTAATCTTTAAGGAGATTATCCTTTCTGGGGATCTGATTCATTAGTCTTATCAAGCTAATTTGCACGGTGCCCCCCCATTGTACGAGATAAATCCTTCTCATGGTTAGGATAAATCTGACCACCTGGCGACCCTGTTTAATGCTGAGGTCCGTGGATTTCCTGCTGATTTTAGTGATGACTTTTCTAGATTTTTCGTCAACCTACAGCTGGTCTGGACGACAACTTCATGACCTAAATCAAGAAGCGCGTTTCTTTTTCTGAAGACTTTACTTCCTTTTAATGATGGAATTGATTCATCGTGTAGATCCATCTCTTCTTTTCTTTCCTCGGGTAAAACAGTTGATTATCGTCCAAAACAAAAGTATTTTCAATTGTTTGTACAAAAATATGTGATATATGTTTTGAATAACTTGGTAAAGTTTTCCCACACTTGGCTTTTATTTATGTTTTTCTTTGCCTTTTTCTCCTCTATTCCATTCTTAAATGAATTCTAACATTTTGAGTTGTTTCTCAATTTATGTCCTTTTCGAGGTAACGATAATTTCGGCTCAATGACCTAGTTTTCATCGTTCATAAATATGTATAAACATGATTTTGAATTCATTTTGTTGAAAATTTTGAAAATTTTTACTAGAAGTGGGTAGTCAGTATATAAGACTAGGGCTGTTCCTTGTTATCGGAGAGCACTAGATTCTAATACAACTACTGCGTTACTAGTATTTTTTAATGGTAACCAAGTGTTTAAATCAAAAAATTTTTAAAATCCGAAAGAATTTAACCCCTTCCCACACTTAAGATCTTGCAATGCCCTCATTTGCAAGAAATCAGTAACAATTTAAATTATTGAGGGTGATTAGCGTAGAAAAATGATTAAATTTTACCAACGTTTTCAAACATATTGGCGTTTGTTTGTTGAATGATAAATGGTGCACGTCATTTGTTCATTCCGTCTTGTTGTTATTTCACATATATTTTGCATCTTGTCGTCAAAATTACTTGCTTTTGCTGAACTTAATGCCAGTCTTTGAAAACGCGTTGTTTTACCCTGTCTTGTAAGATAAACTACAAACAAATATATACATACTATTTTTTTATTTATTTATAAAACCTTTAACTTATAAAACAAATATTAATTAATTTTAAAAATTTGTTTCTTTTAAGAATGAGGGCGTTTCGGAACGATGCCCTAGTCCGTCCCTCGACAAAATTTTAAAATTTGTCATTTTCAAGCAATTGTTTTAAAAGCTTAGATTTTTGGATTTTTTAATTTTTTGGCATACTTTAAATCAATAAGATTAAAAATAATGATAATAAAAGTTCTCGTCCCTCCCTCGGGTAAAGCAATTTCGGTTTAATGACCTAGTCTTCAACTTACGACGAATTTTAAAAATCATATTTTTAACTTAATGAGATAAAGTAAATTTTTGTTTTTTTTTTCACACAACTTAAATATAAAATTCAAAATTAATATTAAAAATTCACACCAAACTTAAAATTTGAAATGCATAAAATTAAAAAATTCATATTTTAAAAATTAAAAATTCACACCTAACTTAATTTTAAAAATTCATATTATAAATTCACACCAAACTTATATTAATTTTTCAAATATTTACAATTTTAAAAATATTGTTTTTACAAAGTTTACAATATTAATTTAAGATTTAAATATTAATTTTAAAAACATGGTAAAAATAAAATTAAAAATCTTTTTGGCTTTTTATCCCACTTTAATCAATCAAATATTATCAAAAATATGCGCCCCTCTTTTCGGTAAAGTAATTTCGGTTCCAAGACCTAATTTAACTCATGACGAATTTTTGAAATATTTTGGGTTGATTGATTAAAGATATTTATACCTTAAGAATAAACGTTAAATTTCGCAGTGATGTAATAAATTTTTTGAATGATATCAATAATTTCGGTCGCCAAACCTAATTTTATTCAATACCAATTTAATACTTTTTAGCGAACAAATTAGCGTTTATTATCAAAAGGTTAAAAATAAAAATAAATAAAAAATAAAAACTGTACAGACATTCCTGTGAAATAGATTTCTTAGTTATATGATCTATCCCATTCATAAGATAGTCGGTTTAATTGGTTTTCCATGGCTACATAGGCGTAACCTCGAGCATTCAGTGTCTTTTCTTCTAAACATATGAACGGTCCGTCTCTGCATAAAGTAACAAATTCGGTATTTGAATAGGTTTGATTATTTGAACATTTACCTCCATGTGACCATTTTCCACATTTGTGACATCTTTCTAGGTGTCGTGCTCTTCTTTTCGCTGCGGATTTTGATTTTCCTTTACCAAATTGTAATTTATTATCTTCGCATCTGGATTCTTTTCTAACTCCGTCCATTCTTTCTCTGATTACTGATACTATTTCACTCGGTAGTGTGTCATTATTACGTTTAGTGATCAAAGCGTGTAGCATTAGACCATGGTTTAGTTCACAGGCAGTCTTCATTTTGTAAAAAACTAAAAAATAAAAATAAAAATTCAGAATGAGGAGAGAAGACTAGTTCTTTAGGGTCTGCTAGGGAAAGACCATTCGGGTTCCATTTTCGAGAACTACATGAAAACAGACAATCTAACTCTAACAGAAATACATATTATCCTTTAAAGACTTGATTCTCCCCACACTTAGTTAGCTGTGGTGTCGAAATTGTGATTAACTTCATTATCGAATTCCATCGGACTATCTATGTAGTGTTAAACTCTGTGACCATTAACTTTAAATTCAATCCCATTTGAATTTATTAATTCTATCGTTCCGTATGGGAAAAATCTTTTGACTATGAATGGTCCAGACCATCTTGATTTCAATTTTCCAGGAAATAGCTTGAATCGTGAATTGAAAAGAAGAACTCTGTCTCCTTCTTTAAATTCTTTTGAACTTCTGATTCTTTTATCATGCCATTTCTTTGTTCTTTCTTTATAGATTAACGAATTTTCGTATGCTTCATGTCTTAATTCTTCTAATTCGTTTAGTTGACTTAATCGTAGATGTCCAGCTTCATGTAAATCAAGATTACATGTTTTCAAAGCCCAAAATGCTTTGTGTTCAATTTCTATTGGAAGATGACATGCTTTTCCATAAACAAGTCTAAAAGGTGTGGTTCCAATTGGAGTTTTGTAGGCTGTTCTAAAAGCCCAGAGTGCATCCTCCAATTTAATGGACCATTCCTTCGGATTTGATCCTACGGTTTTCTCTAGAATACATTTTAAAGCTCGGTTGGTATTTTCAACTTGTCCACTTGTTTGTGGAAGATATGCGGTGGAGATTTTATGAGTTACTCCATATCTTTTAAGAACTTTCTCAAGTTGATTATTACAGAAATGAGTACCCCGATCACTTATTAAAGCTTTCGGTGTTCCAAACCTTGCAAAAAGACGTTTTAAAAAGTTGACTACAACTCGTGCATCGTTAGTTGGGAGAGCTTGTGCTTCCGCCCATTTAGATACATAATCAATGGCTACGAGTATATATAGATTATTATGAGATTTTGGAAATGGACCCATAAAGTCAATACCCCAAATGTCAAATACTTCACATACTTGGATGACATTTTGTGGCATTTCATCACGTTGACTTATTTTTCCGGCCCTTTGACAAGCATCACAGGATTTGCAAAGAAAGTGTGCGTCTTTGTAAATTGTAGGCCAATAGAATCCAGCATCATAAACTTTTCTTGCTGTTAGTTGAGGCCCATAATGCCCTCCTGTTGGTCCTGTGTGACAATGGTTTAATATTTTACTAGCTTCATCTCCAAATACACATCGGCGTATTATTTCATCGGGACAACTTTTAAACAGATGTGGATCTTCCCAAAAATAGTGTTTTATATCACTGAAAAATTTCTTTCGTCTTTGATACGATAATCCTTTTTCAAGGAATCCACATACTAAATAATTTGCATAGTCTGCAAACCATGGGATTTCTTTATAATCTATCTTCAATAGATATTCATCAGGAAAGTTGTCTTGTATGGCTGATTCATTTAGAACTTCTAATTCGGGATTTTCAAGACGAGAAAGATGATCAGCGGCGAGATTTTCTGCTCCTCTTTTATCTCGGATTTCAATATCAAACTCTTTTAAGAGTAAGATCCAACGGATTAATCTTGGTTTAGCATCTTGTTTTGAAAATAGGTATCTAAGAGCAGAATGGTCGGTATAGACCACTGTTTTTGCTAGAACGAGATATGATCGAAATTTGTCAAAAGCAAAGACAATAGCAAGGAGTTCTTTTTCAGTAGTTGTATAGTTCGTTTGTGCTCCTTGTAACGTCTTACTAGCATAATATATAGGTTGAAATCGTTTTTCAATCCTTTGTCCTAAAACGGCTCCCATTGCAAAATCACTTGCATCGCACATTAGTTCAAATGGTAGATTCCAATTTGGTGTTATCATGATCGGTGCATTAATGAGTTTCTCTTTAAGAATATTAAAAGATTTGATACACTCATCTGAAAAGATGAATGAAGCATCCTTTTCTAGGAGTTTATTCATAGGAGTGGCAATTTTAGAAAAATCTTTTATGAAACATCGGTAAAAACCGGCATGCCCTAGAAAACTCCTAACTCCTCTAACATTGGTGGGATGTGGAAGTTTAGAAATTACATCTACTTTAGCTCTATCCACTTCAATTCCTTTCTTTGAAATTTTATGACCAAGAACGATGCCTTCTTTAACCATGAAATGGCATTTCTCCCAATTAAGAACTAGATTTGATTGCTCGCATCTAATAAGCATTCGTTCAAGATTAACTAAACGTGATTCAAAAGTATCACCGAAGACTGAAAAGTCATCCATGAAAACTTCCATGCATTCTTCTATCATGTCGTGAAAAATCGCCATCATGCACCTTTGAAAGGTTGCAGGGGCGTTGCAAAGTCCAAATGGCATTCTTTTGTAAGCAAAAGTACCATAAGGGCACGTGAATGTGGTTTTCTCTTGATCTTCGGGTGCTATTGGAATTTGAAAGTATCCGGAAAAACCATCTAGAAAACAATAGTATCTGTTTTCGGCTAACCTTTCCAACATTTGATCAATGAAAGGTAAGGGAAAGTGATCTTTTCTGGTGGCGTCATTCAATTTTCTATAATCAATACACACACGCCATCCTGTTACAGTCCTAGTAGGAATAAGCTCATCTTTTTCATTTGTGATGACAATCATGCCACCCTTCTTAGGTACACATTGAACTGGGCTTACCCATGGACTATCGGAAATTGGATAAATTAAACCTGCATCTAACAGTTTAATAATCTCTTTCTTAACTACATCTTGCATATTAGGATTTAGTCTTCGTTGGCGTTGCACATACGTTTTATGACCTTCTTCCATAAGGATTTTATGTGTGCAATATGAAGGACTTATTCCTTTAATATCATGAATCTTCCATGCAATGGCTGGTTTATGGGCTTTCAACACAAAAATGAGTTGTGATTTCTCATTTTTAGTAAGAGAAGACGATATTATTACAGGTAATTCAGATTCACCATGTAAATAAGCGTATTCCAAATGGTTTGGAAGTGGCTTTAACTCTAATTTCGGAGGTTCTTCTATCGATGATTTGTATCGATATCTATCTTCTTCTTTTAGCATTTGAATTTCTTCTGTTGTTGGTTCATATCCATTAGCTATAAGTGTAGCTAACATTTCAGCTTCATCAATTGGTTCATTACCTTCTCCTAAAGAACATTCTCCTGTTCCTTGTAATTCTGGAAATTCTTCTAATAATTCTGCATGTGCATCTATAGTTTGAATATAATAACATGTATCATCTGCAGATTGTGGTTGTTGCATTGCTCTATCAACTGAAAAGGTAACACTCTCGTCCTCTATACTTAGGGTCAGTTTCTTACCGAACACGTCTATCATTGCTTTAGCCGTGTTTAAGAATGGTCTTCCTAATATGAGAGGAACTTGAGAATCTTCTTCCATGTCCAAAACAACAAAATCTACTGGAAATACTAAAGTACCAACTTTAACTAGCATGTTCTCCATTATCCCTCTAGGATATTTTATTGATCGATCGGCTAGTTGTATGCTTATTCTTGTTGGTTTCAATTCTCCAAGGTCTAGTTTCGCGTATAGTGAATACGGCATTAGATTTATACTAGCACCTAAGTCTGCCAATGCTTCTATTGAACAAAGACTACCCAGAAAACATGGAATTGTGAAACTTCCTGGATCAGATAGTTTTTCTGGTATCTTATTCAACAGTACTGCTGAACAATTAGCATTCATAGTAACAGCCGAGAGTTCTTCCATTTTCTTTCTATTTGAGATTAGATCTTTCAAGAATTTAGCATATCTAGGCATTCCTGAAATCACATCAATGAAAGGAAGATTTACATTTATCTGTTTAAACATATCCAAGAATTTGGATTGCTCGACTTCAAGTTTTTCTTTCTTCATTTTACTCGGGTAAGGAAGTGGTGGTTGGTATGGTTTAACATAAGGTTTATCCTTAACTTTGTTATCTTCATTAACCTTCTCAACTACCGGTTCTTTTTCCTTATCTTGATCAGGTTGTGGTTCTTGTGGAGTAGGAATAGCTTTATCAGAAGTTACAGGTATTTCAGGTGGTTTAAGTGTTGTACCACTTCTTGTGGTAATAACTTTAGCTGTTTCATTCCGGGGGTTAGCATTTGTATCACTAGGTAGACTTCCCGGTTTTCTTTCACCTATTAACCTTGCTAGGTTACTTACTTCTTGTTCCAGATTTTGAATAGAAGCTTGTTGATTTCTAAATGCTTGAGCATTTTGTTCATTAGTTTGTTTCTGAGATGTGAAAAACTGCGTTTGAGTTTCAACTAGCTTCGTCATCATATCTTCTAAATTCGGCTTTTTATCATCGGTTTGTTGTGGTGGTTTGTTTTGAAAATTAGGTCTTTGCTGATTGTAAGTATTATTAGATACTTGTTGATTGCTAGGACCTTGTTGGTTGTTGTATGGAATATTTCTGTTATAATTCTGGTTTTGATTGTAAATCGGTCTTGGCGGTTGATAATTATTCTGATAATTATTTCCAGGCCTTTGGTTTATGTATGAAATATTCTCTCTTTGTTCCATTGTTAATTCAATACTGAGACAATCTTTTGTCAAATGTGGTCCTCCACACTGCTCACAACTAATTCGTATTGAGTGAATATCTTTAGTCATCTTTTCCATTCGTCTCTCCACAGCATCTATCTTTGCGGAAATGGAATCTAAGTCATGGCTAGAATCGGCTCTAGCTGCTTTAGATGATCTAACGATATCTTTTTCTTGGTGCCACTCATGTGAGTGGGAAGCAGTGTTATCAATAATTTTGTAAGCATCAGTTTCGGTTTTCTTCATAATAGAACCACCAGCTGCTATATCTATGTCTTTTCTTGTAGTGATGTCGCATCCTTGGTAGAATATTTGTACTATTTGACAGGTGTCTAAACCATGTTGCGGACATCCTCTTAACAACTTTCCATATCTTGTCCATGCCTCATATAGAGTTTCATTTGGTTTCTGTGTGAACGTAACAATTTCTGCTTGAAGTCTTACGGCTTTAGATGCAGGAAAGAATTGTTTAAGAAATTTGTCAACTAAAACATCCCATGTATCAATCGCCCCTTCAGGTAACGATTCCAACCAATCTTTGGCTTCTCCCTTTAAAGTCCAAGGAAATAACATGAGATATATCTGTTCATCCTCAACTTCTCGGATTTTAAATAGTGTGCAGATTCTATTAAAGGTACGTAAATGTTCATTTGGATCTTCCTTCGGCGCACCACTAAATTGGCATTGATTAGTCACCATATGTAGAATTTGTCCTTTGATTTCATAATCTGGCGCATTAATGTCAGGATGAGTAATTGCGTGACCTTGGCCAGTGCGTTTAGCTCTCATTCGGTCTTCCATACTTAAAGGTTCCAGATTCTCCATAATTGAATTTGTTGAATCGGTATCACTAGATGATTCTGATTTAATGGTTCGTTCCTCAACAATCTCTGTTTGAATAATTGGTGGCTCCGGAGGAAAGTTTAATGGTTCAGGATCTACGAACCGTTCCTGAATATTTTCCGGATTCTCAATTGTGAGGTCGGGTTCAAAAAATGGATTATCGGAAATTTGAACTGAAGTACTTGGTCTACTGGATGACGATTCTAAAGAAAAATCAACGGCGGTTATATTTGCTAAATGTCTTGATCTAGTTACAGGTGGTGAACGTACAAAAGGTGGTGAACGTCTTGCTCGGTGCATTCACTGAATATCCTATTAGTTTTTAAAATGAAAGAAAAATTATAATAAGTTATCCAATCAATAAACTTTTCTGATTTTGCCCACGTTTCGAATAGCCAAAAGATGCAGCAGAGGGGCAGGATTCGTTTGGTCTCAATATAATTGAGGACTGTTTGGCTCCAATAACCCGGTCCACGTACAAATCCAACTATTACTACGAACCAGAAAATTTTGATGTCTATCAATTTAACCACTTAAAATAAATTTTCGTAATTTTAAGAAATTTAGAGAAGAAGTAGAAAAAATTCTAAGTCCTAAAAACTAGAATGGCGAGAAATAAGAGAGAAAAAGAGTGCGCGTCGAAAAATAGAAAAAGGTGAAGAGTGGCTTATAAGACTTTAAAACACGCTACTAATCGATCCTTATAACTATCACTATCTTAAAATTAAAACTACAAATTGAGATCACTAATTGGAATTGTAATTGATACATAGGTAAACGGCGTCGAAGGATAAAAATAAGAAAATAGCACGAAAAAAAAATGGCGTCGCAAAATTCTAAAGCACCTAAAACTTAATTTAAGGAAAAAGCACTTAAGAGATTTTACGGCAAAGCCTAAAAATCTAAAAATAAAAATAACTATGGCAAATACTAGTAAGGAAAACTACTCTTAGTGAATTTTTTTTTTTTTTTTTTTTTTTAAACAAGAAACAAGGGTGTACAGTGCTAGTCACAAAAGCAAGAAACAAAAGTTGGACTACTTGTGTAATTGTTGGTGGGTTACGACAGATGCAAGAAAAAAAAAATCAATCTACTTAGTTTTAATTTTAAACTTTACTTATATTGTTTCAAAAAGAGAAATAATTGAATTGATAGCAATTAAAATTTACCAGTTGCTAAAATCTTAACAAAATCTATATTTGACACACGTATTCCCGTAAATCTTAAATGTTGATTCTAGGCATCTCGCGGTCACGAGTTACAAGTGCAGGTTGCGAATGCGAGAAATTTATGTAAAATATATAATCAAGTATTGGTGATGATTTAAAAATATGGGATAAAAGAAGATGTAATCAAGTATGGGACTCGATTTTCAAGGTAAAGATTTTTAACTCGATTTACTAGTTAAAAATTTGTGTAAAATATATATGCATCTTACTTGATTTAATTATCACCAATAATTCATCACCAATATTTAAAAATGGAGTGCAAGTTGCCAATGCGACAAATTAAAGTGGGTTGGTGATGATTTAAAAACCAATAAAAGAAGATGTCTTTTTTTTTTTTTTTTTTTTTAAAACGAGATTTTTTTTTTCTTTTTTAAATTTTTTTTTGTTTTTTTTTTTTCGAATATATCTTAAAATAAGGTAACTAGTTGTCTAAATTCCTTTTTTTTATATAGCGTTTCGCTTCGGCGCTCCCCGGCAGCGGCGCCAAAAATACTTGATGTCGTAGGGGGTGTATACAAAATAGTATTATTTTTAGTGCGAAATACTATTAAATATGCTACAATTTTACACAAGTTATTTATTTATTTATCGAGTGGATATACTTAAACCTTGCTACAACACTTATAGGCAGTGTACCTAATCGTATTATAGTATAGTTTTTAGTAAGTCCGGTTCGTTCCACAGGGAAAGCTCGAGAAGTTTAACGCACAAAAAATAGAAAAATAGAAAAATATATATCTATAAAGTAGTAGTATTATTATTATAAAAAAGGGGGGTTTTTACCGTTTAATGACCGGTTTGTCGATTTTAAAACTTTAGTCGCAGTTAAAACCAAATGTAAAATATTAAAAATAAATACAAGACTTAAATTAAAGCATAAAGTAAATAACGATAATGAAATTGCGATAAATAAAAGTACGATAAAATAAAATTGCGATAATTAAAAAGTACGATAATTGAAAGTGCAATTAAATACAATAACAATAAAAATGCGATAATTAGAAGTGCAATTAAATATAAAATAAAGGAAATTAAATATGAAATAAAAGAATTATGCTTATTTAAACTTCCGTAATCATGATGTTTGACGTGTTGATTTTAGTTTTATGCCCATGGGTTAATTGTCCTTTGTCCTGGATTATTTAATATGTCCGTCTGGTTTTTGTCCATAACAGTCCATCAGTCATAAATATAAAGTGCGAGTGTCCTCGTCAAATTATCCTTATACCCGAAGTTAAATATTCCAACTAATTGGGGACTTAAACTGTAACAAGATTTTAATACTTTATTTAATAATTACACCAGGATGTCGACTGAGTGTAACCCAAGGTTTTAATATTTTGTTATCAATTATACCAAGTGTCCTTGTACATAATTTTCACCCCTGTTTTAATTATTCTAGTGGCTATTAATCCATTCCCGTGTCCGGTAAAATGAACGATTATTCGTACATATAAATACCCCGCCCATCGTGTCCGATTGAGTGTATATGGTAATTTATAGGGACACCCAATTGTAAATCTTTATATTAACATTAACAAACTATCATTTAGTTAAACAAATATAAAGCCCATTAATAGCCCATAGTCTAATTTCCACAAGTGTCGTTCTTTTGTCCAAACCCCAATTATGGTACAAAGCCCAATTACCCAATTTTAGTAATTAGCCCAACATCATGATTACTTCGTTTTAAATAAGCATAATAATAACTTAGCTACGAGACATTAATGTAAAAAGGTTGAACATAACTTACAATGATTAAAAATAGCGTAGCGTTACACGGACAGAATTTCGACTTACACACTCAAACGATCTCTATCATAAATCTTATTATTATCATAATTTAAAATTAAAATTAAGATTATTGTTATATCTTATTAAGTTAACATTATGATAGAGATATAGAATATAGATATTGATAATTGATATTGATAATAGATAGATGGATCGATATATAGATAGAAAATATGATCGAAAAAGGTGTATGTAAAATACATCGACAATCATCGCCTTTTATAGGCAAAATATGAAATTGAATTTTCATTTACGACCCCTGAACTATGCTCAATTAACAACTTTTTATTATTTAATATTATTCTTATTATGAATTATTTAAATATTATATTTTATTCTTGTGCATAGTTGACTCGTAATTTTTACACCGTTGCGTCGAGCACTGAAAGTTAGTTCATGCCTCGGTTCCGGATTTTCGAACGCCCTTTCGTACAATTTTATATCGTGTACTTTGCGTTTTGTAACTTGTACTCTTGTCATTTTTAGACGTTCTTCATCAATAATTTGAACCTTTTTGATTGTATCTTGTACTTTTGAGCTTTTTGGACCTTTGTGTCTTCAATTCGTCGTTTTCGCCTTTTGTCTTCGCACTTATTTAATATAAACGAATATTACTTGAAAATGGAACAATTGCAACTAAAATCTTGTCTTTCTTGGGGGATAATGCTATGAAATATATGTTTCTTTTTAGCCTTATCAATAGTTATGATATTAATGATTTACTAATAATAATAATAATAACTTAATTAAGAATGATAATATTAATAAAAATAATGATATTGTTAATAATGATACATTTGTTTAATAATAATAATAATACTAGTAATTACAAAAGTGATACTAATACAGAAAATAATGATTGCTCGTATTATTTTCATAATAACAATAATAATAATTCTAATCATAGTAATACTTATTTTAATATTAGTAATACTAATAATAACGCTAATAACACTTAATAAGATTACTAAATAACAAAATGAATATAATATTAATCATAGTATTTATGTTAACGTAATAATAATAATGATAATACATCCAGTAGTAGTTAATAAATAAGATAATAATAATCATAATAATAATAATAATAGTCATAGCAATATTTCTAGTTATAATTATAATCATAATTATAATAAGAATAATAATGATGAATGCTAATTAATACATACTAGTAATAATAATAATAATAATAATAATAATAATAATAATAATAATAATAATAATAATAATAATAATAATAACTATAACAATTAGTACTAGTAACAATATTTAACAATAACAATATTCATAAAAACATTAAAAATAATAATGATACAAATGATAATAATAATAATAATAATAATATGTTAAAGATGGAACTACCTCTCAAAATGGCTGAAAAATAAAAGGTGTCACCAGCGGGACTCGAACCCGAGACCCCTCGCAAACCCGACACACCACTAAACCACTCGGCTACGCTGTCTTTCCTGACTTATATTGAGTCCTAATTATATTAAACCCGTATATTGATTTCCTGCCCATTTATCTTCTTCATTTACAGTTGCTTCGATTAAGGATCAGTTCATCATATCAGAAGGTTAAGAGTTTTGGTTTAAAACTTGTAATTATTTTATAAACAACCCAAATGAAATTGAAATGATTTACTTAATCATAACAGAAAAAGTTTTAAAACTGCTGCTGTCGAAAAAGAAAAAAAAATAAAATAATATGAACTCATAAATCAAATTCAAATTTCTGGACGTTTTTAGCCTATGATTACATCATGAAATCTGTAGTATTTTATTTACAAAAACTTTTGAAACTAGTAATTGAATCTTAAACTTAACAGATACCTCGAATTCATTCTTGGAAGAATTGGTTGACCTTTTAAAAAAATAACTTTGACCCGAGAACTTGAATTCAAAACAAAGAATTTGATCTTGATAATTTAGAGAAAGTATCATTGGATCATTCCTAATCACACCAAGTTTACAGAATTTGAAATGGACTTCGAATTTGTTTTATGGCCAAAATCCTTGAAAGCAGAGACTAACGAGACTGTTTTATTAATTCCTTTTTGTTTTAATTTATATTCAGCAACTCGTAAATTGATAAATGATACTGAGATGAATATTTGAGTGATATTGAGAGTAATAAACAGCACACAGTTAATTTAAAATAAAAATGAAGTCGACGTTGTGATTTGATCAAGAACAGATACATAAATTAAATAAAAAGAAAAAAAAATCGAATGGAATTTTTCAATCAGACATGAAATAAATAAAATAAAAATAAAACTGATATCCATTTGTATCTAAAAGTAAAGTTGATTGTTATGTAGTGGGATTGAGGTGGACTGATAACGAATTAGAGAAAAGGGAATAAATCAGTAAAAGAGATGAATCCAAAAATTTGAAAAGCAGATAGAGAAGTTTATCCTTTAATACACTTATTTATATTTTTAATTTAAATTTATATTTAATTAATATTAATAATCATAATATTGATAATATTATTAGTAAAAAAAATACTGATAATAATAATTGATAGTAATGTTAATAATAATATTAATAATAATAACAAAACAATATTATTAGTACTAGGTAAAATAATAAGTGTAATGAAAATAATAATAAAACTAACATTAATAATAAATAATAAAAAACTATAATATTAATTATAACGATGATAATAATAATAATAATGATGTTAACAACGATGACAATATTATTAGTAATTATAGTAACTCAAATGTATCGAATCTATATAATGCGTTTTAATAATATTATTAATATTGAATATACATTTAATATAATATACAATATTATATTATGTGATAACATTTATTAATATATATATTACAACTAATTATAAATTATATATTTATTTGTATATATTCATTTTAATAGTAGCTTAATTATTTTATTTACCATTTTACATTCTTAATTCCAATTAATTAAAGTGTATTTTGTTAATTCAATTTATTATATATATACACTTTCATTTATATTTATATATATTTACATCTATACATATGAGTATACATATTTAGTTATAAACAATTGTTCGTGAATCGTTAGGAATAGTCAAAGGTCAATTGAATACATGAACATAGTTTCAAACTTTTCCAGACTCGACATTACGTACTTTGCTTATCGTATCGAACTCATATAAAGATTAAAGTTTAAATTTTGTTAAAAATTCCTGGGTCATCACAGTACCTACCCGTTAAAAGAATTTCGTCCCCGAAATTTGATAGAGGTCGTCATGGGTAACAATAAGAATGTTTTCATGACAATTATGAGTTGATAAATAGAGTTTTATCATCATTGAGTAATATGGATAAAATTATTCGATTAATCGAAGCGTATGAATGAAGTTATCACAAAATATCGAGATGAAGAAATGGAGATTTTTCCATAACTTTTGACGTAGTCACGATTGAATTCCGAAATTCAAGGGATTTAAAGAAAATCTTCGAAATCTAAAAGATTTGATTCTTCGGCGGATAAGGAAATTAAGATCTATATACTTAAATACGGTGATCTATCTGGATTTATCTGTCTGATATTTCCATTATAAATTAAATTCTTCCGTTCCATTATTCTCACCATTCCTATACTTTCTTTCTTAGTTCATACATCCAAAAGATTGTGAAAATGCGTAATCCCGTTCTAATCCTTGATATTTTCCTAATTATCATTTCTGTCATCCTTCTTTTCAATCTTCCACAAGAAAAAATCTATTTACTTTTATTATTACCTTGAGGTGATACTATTCTTAATTATATCGTGCCTTTATTATTGCTATTTATACTAATATCCACGGTTTGTAACCTCTGCGTTGTTGTTGGGTTTTATATCTTCCCTTATGTTTCGGAGCTCCTTGCCTTTTTATTCTCCTCTCGATTGCTTAGTAAAACGAGAAACGGTCTAGAATTCATAGGTATGGAGTTTCGAATGAACTTGATGTTCCAAGCAAGAAAGAACATAATAGCACGATTTGATTTGTTAAATTACCAAAATCACTGAGAATAGAGCTATCAAGAATATATTTTCTTGATATGTTCAGAAGTTAATTTAAATAAAAGAGTTATGTAACATGGCACGTGATGACGGTATGATCTATGAATCATCACGTTCCATTAGAAACTCAGCATGACTTACTGTAATATAATCACGTTGATCAAGTGTCATTATATTATACTAACTCATGCATCAGTTTCCAACATTACTTCAATAACATTCATATTTTTAAGCTCGAAAGTTTACAGAATATAGAAACTAACGGTTTCTATATGATGTAACACTGATATTGCGAAGAGATTAGTGATTTCAGATAAGAATAGTTATAAAAATATCTTCAGAAATATGGAGGATATTTATAATGAAAGATACGATAATATCTTTGAATATCTAAGATCAGAGAATGATAGAAACTATTGTCTGCAAGGGATTAGAGTAAGGAGCAAGATATTCACTAAAGATTTTTTTTTTTTAAGCAGACATTGAGTCATTTGAATTCTTTGAAGTCAAACTTATTCTTTGTGCTTTGTCCACGGTTTTCTTCATAGTTTCGCATAATCTGCTTTTCGGTACTAAATTTTCTATTGAATATTTCCAATATAATGATACACAGGAAGCACGAAGAGGTATATAATTTTGGACGAGAATATTTATGAAAATATCCTCAGAAATATCGAAGATATTGATGATGATATTTTGGAATTTCTAAGTTCAATGGTTGATGGAGAAAGATTTTCTGCAAGATTTTAACATGACTTCGGAGCAAGATATTCTTTGAAGGTTTCATCGGATCCAAAATTACCTGGATTCTTTGAATATATGGTATGGTCCTTGTATTTATCCTCGGTCTCCTTCGTGGTTAGCTCAATCCGTTTTCCAGTTCCAACTTTTCTGAGCTTTTCCAACATACTATTCTTTATCATCAAACTTTCGATGATTATGGTCGTTTACGGTTGTCTATGGTTTCTGCTGCTTCATTCAGCTTTTTCAACATTCAGAGTATTGATTTGTGACTGAGTGCTTTTCAGAATTCCAAAAGGAGAGATCATAATTCTAAGAGATAAATGTCATACATATAACTGTTGATGTAGATATGCTGTGAGTTTTCAAAGTACTGATTGCTGATTCCCGGTAATTGGTATGGCAGTTCTCGTTACAAGATGCGGATGAGTATATGATAGGGTCTTAATGAATAAATATAATGATTTGTCAGAGAGATTTAAGCCAAGAAGTAACGAGGTTGCTGGTATGTCTGCTGGTAGTATGGTGGAATATAAAAGAATTCTCCGGTATCAAAAGGGTAATCGTATATATCAGGATTATAGTACGGCTACTTCGAATGAAAAGTCGAAGTTGACTTGCTGGAGCTGTGACAAAATTGGCTACCTTGAAAAGGGATCACAAAGTTATTTTTGCTAATAAATGCCAAAGGATCTGACGCGGCTACGTGCTAAACTTTTACTCAGTTGCCGAGAGTTTCTCAGGTGCATAACTGTATGCATAAATCTTTCCTTCCGTAGATGAAGTGCGGTTGGTTCATCCTCTCGATTGAGGTGTTTTCAAGAATCATGAAAGGTTTGAACGCAGAATGTAATCATGAAGATACAAATGAGGTTTAAGACGAAATCAAGTGGCAAACTTGAAGAATTGTTTAGTTTCATATGTTATAATCAATATTTTAATTCATTTTTTATTATTATTGTCCAATATTGATAGTCCACAGTTACTAGTCCATAGTTAGCATTTCAATAATTCATATATAATATTCGAATTAATTAATACGTGTCGTGACCCGTATACGTCTCAGACTCGATCACAACTCAAACTATATATATTATTGTAGAATTAACCTCAACCCTGTATAGCTAACTCCTGCATTACTGCATATAGAGTGTCTATGGTTATTCCAAATAATATATATAGATGCGTCGATATGATATGTCAAAACCTTGTATACGTGTCCCGATATTTAAAGTGCGAAAAATAAATACAGAAATTAAATGACAATAAATAAAGTGCGTGAAAGGACCCGTTCATATACATTATAAACAATTCACAATAGTTGATTACATTGCGAGGTATTTGACCTCTATATGATACATTTTACAAACATTGCATTCGTTTTTAAAAGACAATCTTTCTTTACATCGAAAATTGACAGACATGCATACCATTTCATAATATCTACTATCCAACTATAAATTGATTTAATAATAATCTTTGATGAACTCAATGACTCGAATGCAACGTTCTTCGAAATATGCTATGAAAGACTCCAAGTAATATCTTTAAAATGAGCAAATGCACAGCGGAAGATTTCTTTAACACCTGAGAATAAACATGCTTTAAAGTGTCAACCAAAAGGTTGGTGAGTTCATTAGTTTATCATAATCATTTATTTCCATCATTTTAATAGACCACAAGAATTTCATTTCCAGTTCTCATAAATATACGTCCCATGCATAGAGACAAAAATAATCATTCATATGGTGAACACCTGGTAACCGACATTAACTAGATACATATAAGAATATCCCCTATCATTCCGGGATCCTCCTTCGAACATGATATAAATTTTGAAGTACTAAAGCATCCGGTACTTTGGATGGGGTTTGTTAGGCCCAATAGATCTATCTTTAGGATTCGCGTCAATTAGGGTGTCTGTTCCCTAATTCTTAGATTACCAGACTTTAATAAAAAGGAGCATATTCGATTTCGATAATTCAACCATAGAATGTAGTTTCAATTACTTGTGTCTATTTCGTCAAACATTTATAAAAGCGCATGTATTCTCAGTCCCAAAAATATAAAGGGTAAAAAGGCAAATGAAACTCACCATACTGTATTTCGTAGTAAAAATACATATAACGTCATTGAACAAGTGCAAGGTTGGCCTCAGATTCACGAACCTAAATTAATTATATATATTTATGTGTTGGTCAATATTTGTCTAACAAATTAGGTTAAGTCATAGTGTACCACAATCCTAATGCTCGAGAGTAATATGCAAAAGTCAACAAAAGTAAATTTGACTCAAAATAATTTTCAAAAATCTATACATGATTAATATATAGTTTAAATATCGTCGTTTTATATTTTTAAATATTTTTAAAAGATTTATTAGAGTAAATAATATAATTTATTTATTAATAAATAAAATTTTATATTAAATTTATATAATAAAATATACTTTTATATATATTAAGTAATAAAATTTATAGGGTTCATTTAATATCATAAAGATAATATGATAGGTATTATTAAACTAAGTTATTACACGTAGTAAAATATGTTTGTATCACATATTTATTTGATAAAATAATATCTATAATGATAGTAAGTAAAAGTTGTATTATTTTGTAATAATAATTATTATTATAAAAATATCAATATTTATAATTACTAAGATGACATTATGATAAAACGATAATTCTAATTATGATAACTTTAATATTTACGATAATTTTTAATATTATCTTTAAAATAATAATTCTATTTAAAATAATAATAATAATGTTATTTTATAGTAACAATGATATTTCTATTAAAATGATAATTTTTGTTAAAATGATAGTTTTAATACTAACAATACTTTTAATAATAATAGTAATGATAAAAATAATAAGAACGATAATTTTATCTAAATAAATATCTTATAATATTTTAATTTCATCATGATACTCTTACTCATTATTTCTTAATCGTTTCATTTAATAGCTTTTAATCGTCTTTTATATCGTGTTCATAATAATGATAATAATAGTAATCAAAATAATTAGGTGTTACAAATATTTGTTTTAAATACACTAATATTAATAATGATAGTTACTATAACATTATTAACGATAATACTAATAATTATCTTAATGATAATATAGTAATAATAATAATAACAATAACAATAACCATTTTTAAATAATGATATATATATTAATAACGATAATAATAATAATAATAATAATAATAATAATAATAATAATAATAATAATAATAATAATAATAATAATAATAATAATAATAATAATAATAATAATAATATAATAATAATAATACTAATTATAACTTTAACAATAATAACGATAGTAGTAATAAAAAAAAATAACAATTTTTAATGATAAATCCCTTTTATTAATAAAGATAATAATAATCATAATAATAAGATAAAACTAGAATGACGATAAAAATGACGATAATAATAATCATTTTTAATAAAAATATCGAAAATTCAATTGATTATAACTTCTAATCCGTTCATCGAAACCATTCGATATCTAAAGGAAAAGTTCTTAATTTTTCGCTAGCTTTCCAAGGACATGCATATCTTATACCTTATCTCAACTGCAAGTGTAACTAATTCAACATTCAACCTAACCTGTCTAAGGGCAATATTAAAAGTACAAGCATGCATAATCCTAAATACTCGAGCACTAGTCAGGGATACACTATTAGTATGTAAAAGTTAAATTATGAGTACTCACGTATCAATATTGAGATTCAATATTGCAGGAAAGGTACGTAGACGCAACAGAAATGATAAACACTATATTGACCTCACGAGCATACCCATGAACCATACTCAATCACCTCCATAGCTATAACCCATAATTTCCTTAATCCTATCCCACTCGAAAAATAATTTCGAAATCACTCGGACAGCACTCCGTCATAATATTTTATGTATACTAATAATATCTTGAAATAATACGGAGTAAATATATATGTAAATCGATTGAGAGAGTTTAGAGAAAAATATTTTCAAGTTTCTATGAAATAATGAAACCTATTGAATTCTATTTATAATAGATTTTTGAATTATTAAAGTGAATTATTAAAGTATGAATTATTAAAGTATGAATTATTAAAGTGAATTATTAAAGTATGAATTATTAAAGTATGAATTATTAAAGTGAATTATTAAAGTTAAAGTAAAGTAAAAATAAAGTAAAGGTAAAGTTTAAGTATAGTAAAAGTATAAAACTATGTACGTATAATACGCGTATAAATATATATAATATTAATTTAAATCGTTATATATATAAAATAAAATATAAATATCGTTATCTTTATCATACTAGTTAAGTAATGAGTTGTCAAAAGTGGTTCTAGATATTTATAAAAGTTATATACGTTTTAATAATAAAGTTCTTTTTAAACTGAAAATGTTTTTGTACGTTTAAAACTAAATAGATCAATCGAGTCTTTATGAGATTCAATCTTCCACTATCCTTTGTCTAGTTCTCAATGATTGACAATTTGTTCTTATTTATAAATCACTTTACCATTTTTCGAATATTGTTAAAATGGAAAGATTTCTCAAATCAACATGGGCCTTTCAACAGAGACTTGTAATCATAATTCAATATATCTGATAATTCAATCATTTGATCTTATCTTCTAATTCCATTGATAAACATTTTGAAATAGATACAATCATATAAAGTATTTAATCTAATATTTTGTTTACGTTTCAAGTTATAATATATATACACATATACATATATAATCATATTCGTTTAATGGTTCGTGAATCGTTGGAACTTGGTCGAGGTTGAATGAATGTATGAACATAGTTTAAAATTCTTGAAATTTAACTTAACAAATATTGCTTATCGTGTCGGAAACATATAAAGATTAAAGTTTAAATTTGGTTGGAAATTTCTGGGTTGTCACAGTGCGTAAAGTAAATAACAGAAATTAAATGACGATAAATAAAATTGCGATAATATAAATTGCGATAAATAAAATGTAATCAGTTAGCTAGGAACAGTTAACTAGGATTTTGTTAGCGTGGATTCTTAACAAAATTATGTTAACAAATTCTTAACATAATTAATTTGTCTGTTTCTAACAAATTTTATTTTGTCATATGTTTTCTTCATTATGCCACTTGTTGGATTCTGATAGGTCAAAATCCAAATATGAAATTGAATGAAAATAGTTATTCTGTGGTGAACGAATATGCATATCGGTGGATGTAAGTAGGATAGTAAATGACTGTTGAATTAAAGTTGAAAGAATGTACAGTGTACTTATTAATGTGAAATCTAAATACTTCTCGGGTATTACCTACCCGTTAAAATATTTTCACCATTAACAGTTTGTACAAAAGAATTTTTAATTACAATCTTTATGAAAACATATATACATATATATTTTCTTCAGATGTAATCATGGATTTAATGAGTTAATGTGATATTAATCTCATTTGATTTATCGTTAGAACTAGAATACATAATCTCTAAAACATTAGAGATTACATAATCGCCAGGTAGAACGAAGATAAATGATGTAGAACGATATGTAGTACGTTGATTATACTCGAGGTACATAATGAGATGTTGAGGCAGGTGATGTTGATGGTACTGGTGCTATTACCGATGGTACTGTTGGTGCCGGTGATGTTGTTGAAGCTGGTAAATTTTGCACCATATTCTCTGAATTTATTACTCGAGCGCGAAGCTCGTTGACTTCTTCCATTACTCCAGGATAATTGTCGATCGGAATGAGCAGATGAAAAAGATTTAGAATTGTGGATAATATATAATAGTTACGAGATATCCTGGAAATGAGGGTGAAAATGGTGTTTCGGACTGATTCGCCGGTAAGCGCTTCAGGTTCATTGTCAAGAGGTGAATTCGGTTGGTGAAAAGGATCACCTTATTCGCGTCTCCATTGATTAAGTCGACTACGAACAAATCAGATGAATTGGGGATGGATGATTGGTTGATTCATTCTGGTGACACTGCTTTCTGAACTTAGGTGAAACTCCATATCGGAATAGCTGTCGGAATCCAAGGAATTCAAACTGGTTGAGGAATTCATCTCGTACGATCAAATGAAGGATTTTCGATAAGAAATAGATTATAGGATGTAGATTAGTACCCTGCAATACATAATTTACATATGCATATATAATACTAAAATCCCATAAGTTACGGAGGAATCTACGGAAGCTGTCAGGCAAAGTCTAAAGTACCAGGTATGCTAAGATATGAATTAGCAGATACGCTAAGATACGAATCTTGTCTATATATACTATTCATGCAATCATTGCAGTAAGATGTGTCTAGACTAAGAATGATAAGCAGGTAATTTCCTAAGGATGATAAGCAGATGATTTCCGACAAAAATGATAAGCAAAACTTTTGACATGCAGACACGGTCGAAGTCCAGACTCACTAATGCATCTTAACAACTATCAGTTAGACATACTAATGCAAGATCTGGTTCGCTAAGACCACCGCTCTGATACCAACTGAAGCGACCCGTCCTAATCCATCCGAACGAAGTCCATATCGATTATAAACGATTCACAACAGTTGATTACATCGCGAGGTAATTGACCCCAATATGATACATTTTACAAACATTGCATTCGTTTTGAAAAGACAATCTTTCATTACATCTAAAGTTGACAGACATGCATACCATTTCATAATATATCCAATTATAATTGACTTAATAATAATCTTGATGAACTCGACGACTCAAATGCAACGTCTTTTGAAATATGTCATGAATGACTCCAAGTAATATCTTTAAAATGATCAAATGCACAGCGGAAGATTTCTTTCGTACCTGAGAATAAACATGCTTTCAAGTGTCAACCAAAAGGTTGGTGAGTTCATTAGTTTATCATAAATGATCATTTCATAATTTTAATAGACCACAAGATTTCATATTTCCGTTTCTCATAAACATACGTCCCATGCATAGAGACAAAAATCATTCATATGGATTGAACACATGGTAACCGACATTCACAATATACATATAAGAATATCCCCATCATTCCTGGATCCTCCTTCGGACATGATATAAATTTCGAAGTACTAAAGCATCCAGTACTTTGGATGGGGCTTGTTGGGCCCGATAGATCTATCTTTAGAGTTCGCGTCAATTAGGGTGTCTGTTTCCTAATTCTTAGATTACCAGACTTAATAAAAAGGGGCATATTCGGTTTAATAATCCAGCCATAGAATGTAGTTTTAAGTACTTGTGTCTATTTCGTAAAACAGTTATAAAAGCAGCGCATGTATTCTCAGTCCCAAAATATATATTGCGAAAGCATTTAAAAAGGGATTAATGAAACTCACCTAATGTATTTTGTAGTAAAAATACATATAACTATATTGAACAATGCAGGGTTGGCCTCAGATTTACGAACCTATATCATTTGTATATTTATTAATATTCATAGTTGTAATTGAACACATATATATATATATATTTGTATTAGTTATATCATTTTTATGTTAATAGTATATATATGTTTTATATGTTCATTTTGTATATAAAAATATTAAATTTTGTTATGTTATATGTGTTAAATATAAATATATATAAATTTATGTATGTATTTCATTTGTTTATCAAAACAGTAGTTTTATTATACTAAGTTAGTATTAGTAAAAAATGATGATAATAACATTAATAGTATACATTTGTTAATAATAACCCTTTTAGTGATAGTAACAATGATATTAATAATAGTACTTGTAAAAGTATTAATTTTATTGTTTATGATAGTTATGATATTAATGATTTACTAATAATAATAATAATAACTTAATTAAGAATGATAATATTAATAAAAATAATGATATTGTTAATAATGATACATTTGTTTAATAATAATAATAATAATACTAGTAATTACAAAAGTGATACTAATACAGAAAATAATGATTGTTTGTATTATTTTCATAATAACAATAATAATAATTCTAATCATAGTAATACTTATTTTAATATTAGTAATACTAATAATAACGCTAATAACACTTAATAAGATTACTAAATAACAAAATGAATATAATATTAATCATAGTATTTATGTTAACGTAATAATAACAATGATAATACATCCAGTAGTAGTTAATAAATAAGATAATAATAATCATAATAATAATAATAATAATAATAATAATAATAATAATAATAATAATAATAATAATAATAATAATAATAGTCATAGCAATATTTCTAGTTATAATCATAATAATAATAATAATGATGAATGATAATTAATACATACTAGTAGTAATAATAATAATAATAATAATAATAATAATAATAATAATAATAATAATAATAATAATAATAATAATAATAATAATAATAATAACTATAACAATTAGTACTAGTAACAATATTTAACAATAACAATATTCATAAAAACATTAAAAATAATAATGATACAAATGATAATAATAATAATAATAATATGTTAAAGATGGAACTACCTCTCAAAATGGCTGAAAAATAAAAGGTGTCACCAGCGGGACTCGAACCCGAGACCCCTCGCAAACCCGACACACCACTAAACCACTCGGCTACGCTGTCTTTCCTGACTTATATTGAGTCCTAATTATATTAAACCCGTATATTGATTTCCTGCCCATTTATCTTCTTCATTTACAGTTGCTTCGATTAAGGATCAGTTCATCATATCAGAAGGTTAAGAGTTTTGATTTAAAACTTGTAATTGTTTTATAAACGACCCAAATGAAATTGAAATGATTTACTTAATCATAAAAGAAAAAGTTTTAAAACTGCTGCTGTCGAAAAAGAAAAAAAAATTAAATAATATGAACTCATAAATCAAATTCGAATTTCTGGACGTTTTTAGCCTATGATTACATCATGAAATCTGTAGTATTTTATTTACAAAAACTTTTGAAACTAGTAATTGAATCTTAAACTTAACAGATACCTCGAATTCATTCTTGGAAGAATTGGTTGACCTTTTAAAAAAATAACTTTGACCCGAGAATTTGAATTCAAAACAAAGAATTTGATCTTGATAATTTAGAGAAAGTATCATTAGATCATTCCTAATCACACCACGTTTACAGAATTTGAAATGGACTTCGAATTCATTTTATGGCCAAAATCCTTGAAAGCAGAGATTAACGAGACTGTTTTATTAATTCCTTTTTGTTTTAATTTATACTCAGCAACTCGTAAATTGATAAATGATACTGAGATGAATATTTGAGTGATATTGAGAGTAATAAATGGCACACAGTTAATTTGAAATAAAAATGAAGTCGACGTTGTGATTTGATCAAGAACAGATACATAAATTAAATAAAAAGAAAAAAAATCGAATGGAATTTTTCAATCAGACATGAAATAAAAAAATAAAAATAAAACTGATATTCATTTGTATCTGAAAGAAAAGTCGATTGTTATGTAGTGGGATTGAGGTGGACTGATAACGAATTAGAGAAAAGGGAATAAATTAGTAAAAGAGATGAATCCAAAAATTTGAAAAGCAGATAGAGAAGTTTATCCTTTAACACACTTATTTATCTTTTTAATTTAAATTTATCTTTAATTAATATTAATAATCATAATATTGATAATATTATTAGTAAAAAAAATACTGATAATAATAATTGATAGTAATGTTAATAATAATAACAAAACAATATTATTAGTACTAGGTAAAATAATAAGTGTAATGAAAATAATAATAAAACTAACATTAATAATAAATAATAAAAAAGTATAATATTAATTATAACGATGATAATAATAATAATGATGTTAACAACGATGACAATATTATTAGTAATTATAGTAACTTAAATGTATCGAATCTATATAATGCGTTTTAATAATATTATTAATATTGAATATACATTTAATATAATATACAATATTATATTATGTGATAACATTTATTTAATATATATATATATATATATATATTACAACTAATTATAAATTATATATTTATTTGTATATATTTATTTTAATAGTAGCTTAATTATTTTATTTACCATTTTACATTCTTAATTCCAATTAATTAAAGTGTATTTTATTAATTCAATTTATTATATATATACACTTTCATTTATATTTATATATATTTACATCTATACATATGAGTATACATATTTAGTTATAAACAATTGTTCGTGAATCGTTAGGAATGGTCAAAGGTCAATTGAATACATGAACATAGTTTCAAACTTTTCTAGACTCGACATTACGTACTTTGCTTATCGTATCGAACTCATATAAAGATTAAAGTTTAAATTTGGGTAAAAATTCCCGGGTCATCACAGTACATCTTCCCCGTTCCAAGATGTATTGAGTATCTGGTTTTATGAGCTTCTCTAAGTACCATTTCTCTCATATCTCCAAATTTTGGTATCCAAATCCTTTCAGCCCTATACCGGGTTCTGTCTTCTAGAATATTAAGATGCTTCTCCGATCCTTTGGGTATTTCATCCTTTAAATTTTCCTCTTTTAAAACTCCTTGTTGCGCCTCCTTTATTTGAGTAGTAAGGTTAGTGTGAATCATTATATTCATAGCTTTTACTCGAATGGGTTCTCTGTCCTTTCTGCTCAAGGCATCGGCTTCCACATTTTCCTTCCCCGGGTGATAACGAATCTCAAAGTCGTAATCATTCAACAATTCAATCCATCTGCGCTGCTTCATGTTCAGTTGTTTCTGATTAAATATGTGTTGAAGACTTTTGTGGTCGGTATATATAATACTTTTGACCCCATATAAGTAGTGCCTCCAAGTCTTTAATGTAAAAACAACCGCGCCTAATTCTAAATCATGCATCGTATAATTCTGCTCGTGAATCTTCAATTGTCTAGACGCATAAGCAATTACTTTCGATCGTTGCATTAATACACAACCGAGACCTTGCTTTGAGGCGTCACAATATATCACAAAATCATCATTCCCTTCAGGTAATGACAATATAGGTGTCGTAGTTAACTTTTTCTTCAACAATTGAAACGTTTTTTCTTGTTCATCCTTCCATTCAAATTTCCTCTCTTTATGCGTTAATGCAGTCAAGGGTTTTGCTATTTTGGAAAAATCTTGGATGAATCTCTTGTAATAACCAGCTAGACCTAAAAATTGGCGTATGTGTTTCGGAGTTTTCAGGGTTTCCCACTTTTCAACGGTTTCAATCTTTGCTGGATCCACCTGAATATCTTCTTTGTTCACTATATGACCGAGGAATTGAACTTCTTCCAACCAAAATGCACACTTTGAAAACTTAGCGTACAGTTTTTCTTTTTTCAGCAACTCTAGCACTTTTCTCAAATGTTTTTCGTGCTCTTGATCATTCTTCGAGTAAATAAGTATGTCATCGATAAAAATAATGACAAACTTGTCAAGATATGGCCCACACACTCGATTCATGAGGTCCATGAACACAGCTGGTGCATTAGTCAATCCAAACGGCATAACCATAAACTCATAATGACCGTAACGCGTCCTAAAAGCAGTCTTCGGAATGTCATCCTCTTTCACCCGCATTTGGTGATATCCAGAATGTAAATCGATCTTCGAATAAACCGACGAGCCTTGTAGTTGATCAAATAAGTCGTTGATTCTCGGTAATGGGTAACGGTTCTTGATGGTAACTTTGTTCAACTCTCGGTAGTCGATACACAACCTGAATGTACCATCTTTCTTCTTGACAAACAGAACAGGAGCTCCCCATGGTGATGTACTTGGTCGAATCAAACCACGCTCTAAAAGTTCCTGTAACTGACTTTGTAATTCTTTCATTTCGCTGGGTGCGAGTCTGTATAGAGCACGAGCTATTGGTGCAGCTCCTGGTACAAGGTCTATTTAAAATTTAATGGATCGATGTGGGGATAGTCCCGGTAATTCTTTCGAAAATACATCAGAAAATTCTTTTGCGACGGGAACATCACTGATGTTCTTTTCTTCAGTTTAACTTCCTCGATATGTGCTAGAATGACGTAACAACCTTTTCTTATTAGTTTTTGTGCCTTCAAACTACTAATAAGATTTAACTTCGCGTTGTTCTTTTCTCCGTACACCATTAAAGGTTTTCCTTTTTCACGCATAATGCGAATCGCATTTTTGTAACAAACGACCTCTGATCTTACCTTCTTCAACCAGTGCATGCCAATTATTACATCAAAACTCCCTAACTCGACTGGTATTAAATCAATCTTAAACGTTTCATCACCCAGTTTAATATCTCTATCCCAACATATATTATCTGTTGAAATTAATTTACCATTTGCTAATTCGAGTAAAAATTTATTATCCAAAGGCGTCAATGGGCAACTTAATTTAGCACAAAATTCTCTACTCATATAGCTTCTATCCACACCCGAATCAAATAAAACATAAGCAGATTTATCGTCAATAAGAAACGTACCCGTAACAAGCTCTGGGTCTTCCTGTGCTTCTGCTGCATTAATATTGAAAACTCTTCCACGGCCCTGCCCATTAGTATTCCCCGGATTCGGGCAATTTCTAATAATGTGGCCTGGTTTTCCACATTTATAACAAACAGCGTTGGTATTACTTGCTCCAACACTATTCGTTCCGGCATTACTTGTTCTGACACTATTTGTTCCTTTAGTTCTATTAAACTTTGGTCCGTAGACCTCACACTTTTTTGCGCTATGACCATTTATTTTACACCTATTGCAAAATGTCATGCAAAACCCCCGATGATTTTCTTCACACCTATGACATGGCTGTTTTTTGTTTTTGTTGCAGTTATTGTTATTGAGGTTGTTGTTGGGATTGTTATTGTTGTTGAAACGGTTGTTGTAGTTGTTGTTGTTGTTGGGATGTTTGTTGTAGTTATTGTTAGAATTGCGGTTATTGTTGCGATTGTTGTTGCGGTTGTGGTTGTAATTGTTATTGTTGTTGTACTGGTGACTCTTGTCACCATTTTCCTCCCACTTCCTCTTGATTTGTTTCATGTTGGCTTCTTCGGCCGCCTGCTCTTTAATTCTTCCCTCAAACTGATTTATAAGTTTATGAGCCATTCGACTTGCCTTTTTTATGGAAGCGGGCTCGTGTGAACTCACATCTTCTTGAATCCTTACTGGTAACCCTTTTACAAATGCGTCGATATTCTCTTCTTCATCTTCGAACGCTCCCGGACACAATAGGCACAACTCTGTGAATTGTCGTTCATACGTGGTAATGTCAAACCCTTGTGTTCGTAACTCTCTAAGCTCTACCTTGAGCTTATTGACTTCGTTTCTAGGACGGTACTGCTCGTTCATCAATTACTTGAATGCCGACCACGGTAGTGCGTAAGCGGCATTTTGTCCTACCTGTTCAAGATAGGTGTTCTACCACGTTAATGCAGTACCTATGAAGGTATGCATAGCGTACTTAACTTTGACCTCTTCAGTACACTTACTTATGGCAAACACCGATTCGACTTTCTCGGTCCACCGTTTCAATCCAATTGGTCCTTCGGTTCCATCAAATTCCAAAGGTTTGCAGGCAGTGAATTCTTTGTAAGAGCATCCTACACGATTTCTTGCACCGTTAGCTGCATTACTAGATTCAGAGTTATTGTTGGTATGTCGCGCAGCCTGTACTGTGGCTATGTTTGCAGTAAGAAAGGTACGAAATTCCTTTTCACTCATATTCATGGTGTGTCGAGTAGTCGGTGCCATTTCTTTCAAAATAGCCAACTGAATCGAGTTAATCATACAGAATATTAAGAGTAGTCACTAGTATTTCGTAGCATAATATGAAATCATTTATAAAAGCTTTTTCTTCATATTAGCGTTTTATAAGTTTAAATTCGGGTACTACCTACCCGTTAAGTTCATACTTAGTAGCTAATATACAATTCAACTACTACAATTCCATATGAAAAACTGATTATAATAACATATCACATATAAATATTCTTCAAACTTACAACATCGCTATATTACATATAACATGAAATATAGTACACTTTGATACAGGACAGTTTTGAAGATAAATCTAGTTAATACGTAAGTTGTTCAGCAAAGTAAATAAAGACACATAATTCATAAGTCCAAAACAAGTCATGCATTCTGGTTTTACTAAGACGACTTCCCATTCTTGGTCTTGTGGAAAATAATCGTTATGACCATTGGCTAGGCAGCATGTTGTAATGTCGTCAAAAGGACGAGGGTTTCGTAATGTCCAACAGCCCCGTAATAATCTAAAAACCTTGTTTCTCACCCCAACTACTGAATCCGTCACTTGTGGGAAGGTTTTATTTAAAACTTGCAATCCGATGTTCTTTTTCTCACTTTGGTAAGAAGCGAACATCACTAACCCGTAAGCATAACATGCTTCTTTATGTTGCATGTTAGAAGCTCTTTCTAATTCATGAAATCCTATGTTGGGATATGTTGAGTCAAAATAGGTTCTTAACCCGTAGCGTAAAATTGCATTTGGGTTCCCCGCATTTAACGCTTTAAAGAAAACACGGTGTAACTTACGGTCTCCCCAATGTGATATACCCTACCTATCAAAGGAAAGCCTTTTATAAACTAAGGCATTTCTGGAAAGTCTTTCAAATGTTTGACAAGTTAATTTTGCCATAATTAATTGTGCTGATGAATTCTGACCGACTCTAGACAAGATTTCCTCAATCATATCCTCTGGTAGATCTTCTAAAATATTCAGTTGTCTACCCTTAACGTCCATTTTGTTTTTATACTGTAAAATAGACAAGGATTAGATTCGTAAAAGATAATTAACAAACAATACAAGCAATTTTTACATAGAACATAAAAGTACAAGTACACTACAATACATATGATACACAACATGATTACAACCCTCTAATCTAAATCACTGGTTTCTTCTTCTTCGGACTTGGTTCGTTTTCCTAATTTTTAGGAATATATGGTGTTCCTCTAATACGAGCCATCGTTTTCCACAATGGTTTAGAAAAACCTGGTGGTTTAGAGGTTCCCGGGTCATTGTTACATTTTAGGAAATACGGATGTTGCCGATACATATAAAGTTCATTGGGGTTGGAATCGGGTTTCTCTATTTTTATACCTTTTCCCTTATTATTTTATTTTGCATTATTAAATTGGGTCGAGGTAATTTCTATATCATCATCAGAATCCTCATCGGGATCTGATTCATCGGAAAATTGGTAATTTTCCCAATATTTTGCTTCCTTGGCGGAAACACCATTGACCATTATTAACTTTGGTCCGTTGGTTGAGGATTTTCTTTTATTTAATCAATTTACTATATGTATCAATATTTCTTCCTCCGGAACCTCTTCTTCTTCCGGTTCCTCCTCTTCCGGTTCCTCCTCTTCCGGTTCCTCTTCTTCCGGTTCCTCCTCTTCCGGTTAGCTCAACGACTACGATTGTGAACTCCGTTATCACCCTGGCAAGGCCAATGTTGTAGCTGACGCTTTAAGCCGAAAGGAGAGGATGGCACCTCTTCGTGTTAGGGCTCTGAACATCACCATCCATTCGAACCTCAACAGCCAGATCAGAGTAGCCCAAGATGAGGCTCTCAAGGAGGAGAACATATCTCATGAACATTTGAACATACTTGTCTCTCAATTCAAGGTTAGGGAGTCTGGACTCCGATGTTATGCCGAAAGAATTTGGGTACCTTATTATGGAGATCTACGAAACTTGATACTTGATGAAGCACACAAATCGAGATATTCGATTCTCCCCGGTGCGGGCAAGATGTACCACGACCTTAAAGAACAGTATTGGTGGCCGAATCTTAAGAAGGACGTTGCGACTTATGTTGGTAAGTGTTTGACTTGCTCAAAGGTTAAAGCCGAGCATCAGAGACCTTCTGGATTACTTCAGCAACCGGAGATTCCACAATGGTAGTGGGAAAGGATCACAATGGATTTTATCACCAAGCTGCCAAAGACGGTGGGCGGATACGATACCATTTGGGTTATTGTTGACCGCCTCACCAAATCTGCACACTTCCTAGCGATGAAGGAAACTGATACAACGGAAAGACTTGCTCAACTTTACATCAAGGAGGTTGTATCTCGTCATGGTGTACCTTTATCGATCATCTCCGATCGCGATCCCCATTTTGCTTCTAGATTTTGGCGTTCTTTGCAAGAAGCCATGGGAACTCGTCTGGACATGAGTACTGCTTATCATCCTCAGACTGACGGGCAAAGTGAACGAATGATTCAGACCTTGGAGGACATGCTGCGTGCATGTGTCATTGATTTTGGAAAGGCCTGGGAAAGGCATTTGCCACTCGCCGAATTCTCGTACAACAACAGTTATCATTCGAGCATTAATGCTGCACCTTTTGAAGCATTGTATGGCCGTAAGTGCCGATCTCCTATTTGTTGGGCCGAAGTAGGCGAAAAGCAAATCACCGGACCCGAGGTAGTCCACCAAACCACGGAGAAGATTGCTCAAATCCAAGCTAGACTTAAGACTGCCCGCGATCGTCAGAAGTGTTATGCCGATCTTAAACGTAAGGACTTTGAATTCAATGTTGGTGATCGTGTAATGTTAAAGGTTGCACCTTGGAAAGGTGTGATCCGTTTTGGAAAACGTGGAAAGTTAAACCCACGATACATTGGTCCTTTTGAAATCTTAGAATGTGTTGGACCCGTTGCTCACCGTTTGGATCTACCAGCGCAATTGAGCTCAGTTCATCCTACCTTCCATGTGTCAAACTTGAAGAAGTTTCTTGCTGCACCGGAACTTATCATACCACTTGAGGAACTTACGATTGACGACAAACTTCACTTTGTGGAAGAACCTGTTGAGATCATGGATCGTGAGATCAAAACTTTAAAACACAACAAGATTCCGATTGTACGAGTACGATGGAATGCCAAACGAGGACCTGAGTTTACTTGGGAACGAGATGATCAAATGATGCGAAAGTATCCTCACCTTTTCCCTACTCCTCCATCTACCTCAGCTTAAATTTCAGGACGAAATTTTCTTTAACAGGTGGGTAATGTAACGACCCTGAATTTTCCAACGTTTATTTATTAATAATTATTATTATTAATACGTGTGATAAAACTAATGTACGTTATTACATTTACATGTTGCCATGATTGCCCGAACTTGACTTTAATTGCCCGAAACGTCTTTGTGACACCCGGAACTTGCACGAATAATATTTTCAAGTATTATTTACATTCATGATTAGTTTTATTAATCATTTTAATTAACTAAGGTTGTTGGTTAATTACTTGGGCTTTAAATGGATTAATTTGTTAATTAAGTGAACTTGGGCTTTAGTAGTGAAATGGACTTATGACTTTGGGCTTCCAAGCCCACCCTACATTATTAGTGGACTTAACTAGCCCAATATTACATGTAAGTAGTACTTACAAGTGTAACTAGTTAGTTAACTTATTTAGGAATCTAGTTAACTTGCCATTCCCATGTAAACACACCAAATATCCAACTTTTGAAGCTTTACTTGCAAGTGACCACCAAACTAAACCCTCCCCTCCTCTTTTGCTGCAGCTGGCCGAAAGTTAAGGCCATGGGGAGTGCCTTTTTTTGTTTCATTTCTCTTATTACTACTTCACTTGTTACTCTCTCAAACACACACACAAAAATACTTCCAAGTTTTCTCTCTTTTCTCTCTAGTTGTAGTAAGTAAAAAGCTTTAATTTCTCTTCTTCTTCTTTAACCAAAACTGAATTCAAACATCACATAATCATCATCATCTTTTGTTACTTGTTGTTGTTAGTTTGTTACATGTAATTGTTAGTTGTTCTTTACTTGTTACAAGAATAAACTTTCTAGTTTGATTCTTCTTATTTCTTGTATTTATCAAGAACACTCAAGAACATAACTTACTAGTTATGATTCTACATATACTTTCTTAAAAGATTGCAAGTTCATGTGTTGATTAAATTCATACTTGAAGTTCATGAAGTAAACTTTAAAGTTTACTTTCTAAAGATCAAACTTTGGTTTGAATCTTTAAAGTATGAACAACCATGAATAATTTACTTGTTTACTTAGTTTACTTCTTCTTGCACTTTACTTTCATGTAATTAGTTTAACTGGTCAAGTACTACAAGTTAGTCTTGATCTCATTAATCTTGAACTAAAAGTTAACCTTGAAAGTTCAAGAACACACAAATAAGTTTTCTTTAAAAATAACTTTGTATACTTATGCTTGATCTAGACTTTTGGGTCTTGGATCTTCAAGATCTAACTAAAGAACTATGTTCTACATCTTAAGATCTTGATTAGTTAGTTTACTTTCAGGTTTGTAACTTGTTATTAGCTTTAAAGTTCATGTATGTGTTAGATCTAAGACCTTGATGTAACTTTGGTGCATCAAACTTCATACAACTCTTAAGTGAGTTGTGCTTCATGTCTTAGACTTGCACTTGGGTTATGATGGTCAAATATTGGTCAAGATGATGCAAACACATCAATGAGTTGTACACTTGAAGCTATATGCATCAAGGATGAGAACCGTGATAAGCATCGAGCACCGGAACCCATTATCTTACTGTTTCTGTCCAAACCCTACTGACCTACTGTATCTGTATCATACCAGTACACCTGGGCTGTTTTGATTGTGATTTTCAAATAGATCTTTTTGAGTAGATAACTTTTCATATAAGACTCGCCTTAATCCGAGTTACGGTTTAGAATCTATGGCCCTCCGAGCGTCACTATGTCCATTTATTTTTCTGCTTTCTGTTTATAGTTTCTGTTCTTCTGGTTTCTGTAACAGACCAATACACCTGGGCTACTGTAACCATAATTTTCAGATATCTCAGTTCGTGTAGATAACTTTTCATATAGGACTCGTCTTAATCCGAGTTACGGTTTAGGATTTATGGCCCTCCGATCGTCACTATGTCCTTTAACGTTGTGCAGAAATTTCTGACCTACTCGCACTTAAACCGTCACCACGGTTAAATGAAGACGAGTCTGCTTCTGGAATTTTTACCACACTTAAGGGACTCATAGACGAAGCCATGGCCACTGGTCTCACCTTAATTCAGTAAGGGTAGAGGCCGTGGTGACTGACTGAATCAGACTTTGTTTTAAACTACTTTCATAAACGAAACCTACTTTACGCCTTTTGTTTAATGATGAATGATGATGACCCTTAAGACCTTAATTACATACTTTTAAACATATTAAGACGATTTACTAACTAAGTACTATTTGCCTTAGGTTGAGGACCTTCGGACCGATTAATTGCACACCTTTTCCGAACCGACTTTACGACTACATTATCATTGTGAGTTATAGCATTCCCTTTTTACTTTAACTTATTTTGGGAACTAAGAATACATGCGGATTTTACGTTTTACATACTACGCATGAGTACTTAAACTTATATATGTGTGGGTTATACAACGGCATAAACATTCCCTTTAGCTCGGTAACGTTTAATCATTGGTTTTTGAACCGTGAACGCGAATCTTAGATATGGATCCATAGGGTTTGACATCCCCATTCGGGCTAGTAGCGCTAGCATTTAATGAGTGTTTAATACTTCGTAAACATACGCACTTGCCAAGTGTACTTTCAGGGGATATAAACATTAAGTTAGTTACCAAGTGCCCACGGTTAACATATACTTTATCATACTGTTTTGAAATGCTCTTTGTAGCACTGAAATCTCGTGGCCTACCTTACATACTGTCATACTTAAACTATAGCTCACCAACCTTTGTGTTGACGTTTTTAAGCATGTATTTCTCAGGTGCTTGAGGTTGCTTCCGCTTTTTTACTTGTTGTGCTGTAGACACCCGCTGCTTAGAGTTGTCCACGCATGAACTACTTTACTTTGCATTCAAACATTCGTACATTTGAACTATGACTTGTAACGACCATTGTGGTCACATACACTTATTATTTTCTTCTACTTAGTGAAGCATGCTTTTGGGATTGTAAAACATTCGATGTTGGATTAGACATCACTTTATTTATGAATGCAAACTCTTTTCGAAAACGCATATAGTACTTAACCTTGTAATGATCCTGTTGTTGATGATTCGTACACGATGGTTTTGTACGGGGCATCACATTTGGTATCAGAGCATTGGTTGTAGGGAATTTGGTTGCATTAGTGAGTTTAAGACCGACCCGAGTAGGATTCACTAATAGGACTAATCTACAACTTGCTAGTTTACGTGTTTCTGCTGAACTTACTGTATGTTGCTGCTTACTTTTACTGCTATATGCCGTATGCTACTACATGATTTCACTACTGTATGATATCACTTGCTTTCGATTGCATGCTACTTCTGTACGATTCGTTATTATTGCCATGCTACTTATTGTTATACATGATTTAAACTGTTGGCCTATTATTTGCTTGCTTTATGACATACTGACATGGAAAATTTATTTTCCCTTGTTCAGATGTCGGATGTTCCACCTGCTGGCATTTCGGGCAGTACAGACTCAGACCCCGTTGCCCTACCTACTGCTACACCTGCTGCTGCTACTGCCGATACACCGGCCCCGACACCCACTAGTGATCCTGGCACTTCCACTTACGGAGCTGGTACTAGTGCACCTGCCCCAGTGTCTGCTCCCGGACCCTCGAGGTCACAGTCCCGCATTGGTGGTATTGAGATCCCCGCGGAGTTCGGGGAAGGGCCGTTTCGTAACCACATGCGCACGCCTTGCCGACGCACTCCCGACGGACGTTTAGTCGTGATTCCGCCAGGCAGACACAGACAGATGTTGGCCGCCTTCGGACGCTTCGGATTACCAGCTCAGCCACCAGTGTCACCACCACACGATTCGGATGACTCATCATCCTCCGATTCTTCATCATCAGACGACTCCAGCGATGATGAGGATCCTGCTGATAGACCTATTCAGGCACCCTCCACCTCGCCGAAGAAGCGGTACCGTTTCGAAGGCACCGTTATTCCAGGGGTGAATGGAGGTCGTGCATTTACTGACGCATTTGGCCATCATCGTAGGGTTACTGCTCGTAAACGAGTTGTGCCATACCCTGCCGACCCACAGATACGTAAGGTTCCCCGTTACGTATTGACTATTCCTGGAACCGTACCACATAGATTTAGATATGGACCACTTACATCTAGGGACGTACCGTCTACATCCGGAGCCGGACCATCTACATCAGCACCACCGGCACCACCCACACCACCCACCCTACCTGCACCGCCTGCCCCACCAGCTCCCTCTAACGAGGAACTGATGAGGGAGATTGAGACTCTCCGAGCTCGAGTCACTGAGCTCGAGGAGCAGTTGGCTCGAGGAGCAGTTCACCCGCCTTCACCGTAGGACTTTGTATTTAGATTTCATGATGTAATCTAGATATAGTTTCATGTATTTCATATGTATTGTACGAACTTATTCAGATGTATGAAACTTATTATTATTAATGAATGGAACTTTGCGTTATTTAATTCTTGCACGATGTTCTATTTACATTGCTGTACGATGATTCTGTGGTATTTGTACCTAGATGCATTATTTAATAACATGTGATGTTTTGATTCCATGTTGGTCACTATATACTGTATTATTACTACTTGCATACTGGATTTTGACTTGAGTCAAAATTTTTGTTTAGAATACCATGGCTAACGGAAGATCCACACCTACCGCCGCCCAGATTGAGGACATGATCAACGAACGGGTCGCTGCAGCCCTAGCAGAAAGAAATCTCGAAGCTCCACTGCCGCCACCATCGGTTATTCCACCCGTTCGAAATGGGTGTACATACAAGGAATTCCATAGCTGCAAACCGCATAACTTCAGCGGCACCGAGGGACCGGTTGGTCTCACCAGATGGTTCGAGAAACTTGAATCAGTATTCCGAGTTAGCAACTGTTCGGAGGATAATAAGACCAAGTTTGCATCTTGCACGCTATCTGACGGCGCGCTAACGTGGTGGAACACGTTAGCTCAAGCGAAAGGTATCGATGAGGAGTATGCTAGCCATGGGAGGAATTCAAGGCGGCTATGATTGATGAGTGTTGCCCGAGAACCGAAATTTAGAAGATGGAAATTGAATTCATGCAGTTGAAGGCCGTAGGAAGCGATCTTAACAGTTACAATCGTAGGTTTTTGGAGTTAGCATTAATGTGTCCGACCATGGTCACCCCCGAATTTAAGCGCTTGGAGAAATACTTCTCGGGACTTCCTAAGTCCATCAAGGGTAATGTTACCTCATCCAAGCCATCGAATGTCCCCGAAGCAATGCGCATGGCACATACTCTCCTGAATCAAATCATCCTTGACGAGCCGGAGAAGGCTAAGTTTGAAGTCGGTAGTAGTGAAAAGAGGAAATGGGACAACAACCACAACAACCACAACAACCACAACAACCACAACAACAACAACAACAACAACAGGGAGAGAAACTACGATCAAACCCCCGCCAAGAGGCACAACAACGGTGGAAACCCTAATCCCAACAACAACACCAACACCAACCTGAACTACAAAGGAACCTTACCACAATGCAAGAGGTGTTACAAGCACCACACTGGGTATTGCAATGTTGTTTGTGAGAAATGCCAACGGGCTGGGCATTTCGGAAAAGACTGCAAGGTCACCACTTTGAATGGGAAGCCAAACACCAATGGACCGAAGAAGTGCTACGAATGTGGGCAGACGGGCCATTTTAGAAATGCATGCCCAAACAAGAGAAAAGACGGAGGACCACCCCGAGGTAGAGCCTTCAATGTTAATGCAAGGGATGCACGCGATAACCCCGACTTGGTGACAGGTATATTCAAAATCAACAATCTTTTAGCTTCTGTCTTGTTTGATACTGGTGCGGATAGAAGTTATGTATGTAGACATTTTTGCGATAAGATTAATTGGTCATTAGTCCCGTTAAAAGAGAGTATGCTTGTCGAGGTCGCCAATGGAAAACTTGAAAAGGTTGACCACATTAGTCGAGGAGCTGTTATCAACATAGCTGGTGCAGATTTCGAAATTGACTTGATACCTATCAAACTGGGAAGTTTTGACGTGATCGTCGGTATGGATTGGTTGAGCAAGATAAAGGCCGATATTATCTGTGGAGATAAAGCACTTCGCATACCACAAGGAGATGGCGAACAACTGGTTATCTATGGAGAGAGATGTACCTCGAAGATGAACCTCATTAGTTGCATGAAAGCGCAAAAGATTATGAAGAAGGGTCGTTTTGCTGTCCTAGCACATGTGAAAGCGGTAGAAACTGAGGTGAAGAGCGTGAATGACGTTCGAATTGTGAACGAATTTCCCGATGTCTTCCCAGAGGAATTGCCTGGATTGCCGCAGCAGAGAGCTGTAGAGTTTCAGATTGATTTAGTGCCAGGAGCTGCACCTGTAGCTCGCGCACCTTATAGACTCGCACCTTCCGAGATGCAAGAATTACAGAGTCAACTACAAGAGCTGTTAGACCGTGGATTTATCCAACCAAGTTTCTCGCCTTGGGGCGCACCTGTGTTGTTTATGAAGAAGAAGGATGGATCCTTTCGTATGTGTATCAACTACCGTGAGCTCAACAAATTGACAATCAAGAATCGGTATCCTCTTCCACGAATTGACGATCTTTTTGATCAACTACAAGGATCGAGTGTCTATTCAAAGATCGATTTGCGATCTGGCTATCACCAGTTGAGGGTGAAGGAAAGTGACATGATGAAGACTGCATTCAGAACCCGTTATGGTCATTATGAGTTCCTCGTGATGCCATTTGGTTTGACAAATGCACCTGCCGTGTTCATGGATCTCATGAATCGTGTCTGCAAGCCTTACTTGGACAAGTTTGTTATCGTCTTCATAGATGATATCCTCATCTACTCTAAGAGCGAAGAAGAACATGAGCAACACCTCCGATTAGTGCTTGAACTCTTAAGACAAGAGCAACGTTACGCCAAATTCTCCAAGTGTGAATTTTGGTTGAAGGAAGTACAATTTTTGGGTCATGTTGTAAGCGACCAGGGTATCAAAGTTGATCCCGCCAAGATTGAAGCCATCAGCAAGTAGGAGACCCCCACTACTCTAACGCATATTCGCCAATTCTTAGGTCTCGCCGGTTATTACTGAAGATTCATCGAAGGATTTTCTCTGATTGCGCGTCCTTTGACCGCACTGACTCACAAGGGCAAGAAGTTCATTTGGGAACCCGCACACGAATCAGCATTTCAAACTTTGAAGAAGAAGTTAACCACCGCACCTATCCTATCACTTTCCGAAGGCAGTGATGATTTCGTTGTTTATTGTGATGCATCGAAGAGTGGTTTTGGTTATGTACTGATGCAACGATCAAAGGTTATTGCTTATGCCTCCCACCAATTGAAGATTCACGAGCGGAACTACACTACGCATGATCTTGAACTTGGAGCCGTTGTCTTTGCGCTCAAATTGTGGAGACATTATTTGTATGGAACTAAGAGCACTATTTTCACCGATCACAAGAGTCTCCAGCACATCTTTGATCAGAAGCAACTGAATATGAGACAGCGTCGATGGATCGAGACGCTCAACGACTACGATTGTGAACTCCGTTATCACCCTGGCAAGGCCAATGTTGTAGCTGACGCTTTAAGCCGAAAGGAGAGGATGGCACCTCTTCGTGTTAGGGCTCTGAACATCACCATCCATTCGAACCTCAACAGCCAGATCAGAGTAGCCCAAGATGAGGCTCTCAAAGAGGAGAACATATCTCATGAACATTTGAACATACTTGTCTCTCGATTCGAGGTTAGGGAGTCTGGACTCCGATGTTATGCCGGAAGAATTTGGGTACCTTATTATGGAGATCTACGAAACCTGATACTTGATGAAGCACACAAATCGAGATATTCGATTCACCCCGGTGCGGGCAAGATGTACCACGACCTTAAAGAACAGTATTGGTGGCCGAATCTTAAGAAGGACGTTGCGACTTATGTTGGTAAGTGTTTGACTTGCTCAAAGGTTAAAGTCGAGCATCAGAGACCTTCTGGATTACTTCAGCAACCGGAGATCCCACAATGGAAGTGGGAAAGGATCACAATGGATTTTATCACCAAGCTGCCAAAGACGGTGGGCGGATACGATACCATTTGGGTTATTGTTGACCACCTCACCAAATCTGCACACTTCCTAGCAATGAAGGAAACTGATACAACGGAAAGACTTGCTCAACTTTACATCAAGGAGGTTGTATCTCGTCATGGTGTACCTTTATCAATCATCTCCGATCGAGATCCCCGTTTTGCTTCTAGATTTTGGCGTTCTTTGCAAGAAGCCATGGGAACTCGTCTGGACATGAGTACTGCTTATCATCCTCAGACTGACGGGCAAAGTGAACGAACGATTCAGACCTTGGAGGACATGCTGCGTGCATGTGTCATTGATTTTGGAAAGGCCTGGGAAAGGCATTTTCCACTCGCCGAATTCTCGTACAACAACAGTTATCACTCGAGCATTAATGCTGCACCTTTTGAAGCATTGTATGGCCGTAAGTGCCGATCTCCTATTTGTTGGGCCGAAGTAGGCGAAAAGCAAATCACCGGACCTAAGGTAGTCCACCAAACCACGGAGAAGATTGCTCAAATCCAAGCTAGACTTAAGACTGCCCGCGATCGTTAGAAGAGTTATGCCGATCTTAAACGTAAGGACTTTGAATTCAACGTTGGTGATCATGTAATGTTAAAGGTTGCACCTTGGAAAGGTGTGATCCGTTTTGGAAAACGTGGAAAGTTAAACCCACGATACATTGGTCCTTTTGAAATCTTGGAACGTGTTGGACCCGTTGCTTACCGTTTGGATCTACCAGCGCAATTGAGCTCAGTTCATCCTACCTTCCATGTGTCAAACTTGAAGAAGTGTCTTGCTGCACCGGAACTTATCATACCGCTTGAGGAACTTACGATTGACGACAAACTTCACTTTGTGGAAGAACCTGTTGAGATCATGGATCGTGAGATCAAAACTTTGAAACGCAACAAGATTCCGATTGTACGAGTATGATGGAATGCCAAACGAGGACCTGAGTTTACTTGGGAACGAGAGGATCAAATGATGCAAAAGTATCCTCACCTTTTCCCGACTCCTCCATCTACCTCAGCTTAAATTTTGGGACGAAATTTTCTTTAACAGGTGGGTAATGTAACGCCCCTAGATTTTCCAATGTTTATTTATTAATAATTATTATTATTAATACGTGTGATAAAACTAATGTACGTTATTACATTTACATGTTGCCATGATTGCCCGAACTTGACTTTAATTGCCCGAAACATCTTTGTGACACCCGGAACTTGCACGAATAATATTTTCAAGTATTATTTACATTCATGATTAGTTTTATTAATCATTTTAATTAACTAAGGTTGTTGGTTAATTACTTGGGCTTTAAATGGATTAATTTGTTAATTAAGTGAACTTGGGCTTTAGTAGTGAAATGGACTTATGACTTTGGGCTTCCAAGCCCACCCTACATTATTAGTGGACTTAACTAGCCCAATATTACATGTAAGTAGTACTTACAAGTGTAACTAGTTAGTTAACTTGTTTAGGAATCTAGTTAACTTGCCATTCCCATGTAAACACACCAAATATCCAACTTTTGAAGCTTTACTTGCAAGTGACCACCAAACTAAACCCTCCCCTCCTCTTTTGCTGCAGCTGGCCGAATGTTAGGGCCATGGGGAGTGCCTTTTTTTGTTTCATTTCTCTTATTACTACTTCACTTGTTACTCTCTCAAACACACACACAAAAATACTTCCAAGTTTTCTCTCTTTTCTCTCTAGTTGTAGTAAGTAAAAAGCTTTAATTTCTCTTCTTCTTCTTTAACCAAAACTGAATTCAAACATCACATAATCATCATCATCTTTTGTTACTTGTTGTTGTTAGTTTGTTACATGTAATTGTTAGTTGTTCTTTACTTGTTACAAGAATAAACTTTCTAGTTTGATTCTTCTTATTTCTTGTATTTATCAAGAACACTCAAGAACATAACTTACTAGTTATGATTCTACATATACTTTCTTAAAAGATTGCAAGTTCATGTGTTGATTAAATTCATACTTGAAGTTCATGAAGTAAACTTTAAAGTTTACTTTCTAAAGATCAAACTTTGGTTTGAATCTTTAAAGTATGAACAACCATGAATAATTTACTTGTTTACTTAGTTTACTTCTTCTTGCACTTTACTTTCATGTAATTAGTTTAACTGGTCAAGTACTACAAGTTAGTCTTGATCTCATTAATCTTGAACTAAAAGTTAACCTTGAAAGTTCAAGAACACACAAATAAGTTTTCTTTAAAAATAACTTTGTATACTTATGCTTGATCTAGACTTTTGGGTCTTGGATCTTCAAGATCTAACTAAAGAACTATGTTCTACATCTTAAGATCTTGATTAGTTAGTTTACTTTCAGGTTTGTAACTTGTTATTAGCTTTAAAGTTCATGTATGTGTTAGATCTAAGACCTTGATGTAACTTTGGTGCATCAAACTTCATACAACTCTTAAGTGAGTTGTGCTTCATGTCTTAGACTTGTACTTGGGTTATGATGGTCAAATCTTGGTCAAGATGATGCAAACACATCAATGAGTTGTACACTTGAAGCTATATGCATCAAGGATGAGAACCGTGATAAGCATCGAGCACCGGAACCCATTATCTTACTGTTTCTGTCCAAACCCTACTGACCTACTGTCTCTGTATCATACCAGTAGACCTGGGCTGTTTTGATTGTTATTTTCAAATAGATCTTTTCGAGTAGATAACTTTTCATATAAGACTCGCCTTAATCCGAGTTACGGTTTAGAATCTATGGCCCTCCGAGCGTCACTATGTCCATTTATTTTTCTGCTTTCTGTTTATAGTTTCTGTTCTTCTGGTTTCTGTAACAGACCAATATACCTGGGCTACTTTAACCTTGATTTTCAGATAGCTCAGTTCGTGTAGATAACTTTTCATATAGGAATCGTCTTAATCCGAGTTACGGTTTAGGATTTATGGCCCTCTGATCGTCACTATGTCCTTTAATGTTGTGCAGAAATTTCTGACCTACTCGCACTTAAACCGTCACCACGGTTAAACGAAGATGAGTCTGCTTCTGGAATTTTTACCACACTTAAGGGACTCATAGACGGATCCATGGCCACTGGTCTCACCTTAATTCAGTAAGGGTAGAGGCCGTGGTGACTGACTGAATCAGACTTTGTTTTAAACTAGTTTCATAAACGAAACCTACTTTACGCCTTTTGTTTAATGATGAATGATGATGACCCTTAAGACCTTAATTACATACTTTTAAACCTACTAAGACGATTTACTGACTTAGTACTATTTGCCTTAGGTTGAGGACCTTCGGACCGATTAATTGCACACCTTTTCCGAACCGACTTTACGACTACATTATCATTGTGAGTTATATCATTCCCTTTTTACTTTAACTTATTTTGGGAACTGAGAATACATGCGGATTTTACGTTTTACATACTAGGCACGAGTACTTAAACTTATATATGTGTGGGTTATACAACGGTATAAACATTCCCTTTAGCTCGGTAACGTTTAATCATTGGTTTTTGAACCGTGAACGCGAATCTTAGATATGGATCCATAGGGTTTGACATCCCCATTCGGGCTAGTAGCGCTAGCATTTAACGAGTGTTTAATACTTCGTAAACATACGCACTTGCCAAGTGTACTTTCAGGGGGTATAAACGTTAAGTTAGTTACCAAGTGCCAACGGTTAACATATACTTTATCATACTGTTTTGAAATGCTCTTTGTAGCACTGAAATCTCGTGGCCTACCTTACATACTGTTATACTTAAACTATAGCTCACCAACCTTTGTGTTGATGTTTTTAAGCATGTATTTCTCAGGTGCTTGAGGTTGCTTCCGCTGTCTTACTTGTTGTGCTGTAGAGACCCGCTGCTTAGAGTTGTCCACGCATGAACTACTTTACTTTGCATTCAAACATTCGTACATTTGAACTATGACTTGTAACGACCATTGTGGTCACATACAATTATTATTTGCTTCTACTTAGTGAAGCATGCTTTTGGGATTGTAAAACATTCGATGTTGGATTAGACATCACTTTATTTATGAATGCAAACTCTTTTCGAAAACGCATATAGTACTTAACCTTGTAATGATCCTGTTGTTGATGATTCGTACACGATGGTTTTGTACGGGGCATCACAAATTGTTTCTTGATTAGGGTATAAACCCTAACCCTAGAACTTTTGATTTTTCTTTATATTTCTGTATTTTGATTACATATTAATAGTATGATGATTAATTGTTATTGTAATGGTGTTTGTATGCATAGAATTACTCGTAAACATATGTTTTCGGTTTGATATAATTGGGACAGCAGCTTTTTCGTGTGTTTCTGACTTGGTGACTGTTATAAAAGTTAAAATAAAGTATCTAGATGAGTTCCTCTCATCAAGATATTAATTTTAGACTCCGGATTCAAGTCGTTTCGATTCCCGGAACCCGAATTATGATCAAAATGGTATTTTGTTAAGATTGAAATGTGATTTTGGTATGAACCAGGTTTGGTCCGACTTTGTGAACATATTTGGTGACTTTAGGGTGTGTTAGTGTGTTAGGACTGATGGTGGGGCAAACTTTCATGTTCGGGTCATCTCAATCCGAGCCACGAATCACCCGTTACGTCTAAAACACGTTTTTGATTGAATTGAAGTTCCAAGTAGTGTATTGGCTGTACATTACGACTTGTGGACTGTTCTTGGTGTGTTCTTGCATGTACCAAAGTTTCGGGTGGTTTGATTAGGCGGAGATATATGTAAGGCTCGTCGAAAACCGACACCCGGGGCTCAAGATACGACCCGATGAACTTTTGATTTAAAACTTATGATTAATTATTAAACTTATGATATAATTAATTGATTTCATTATCATTTAATTACTTATGATAAAAAAGTAATTATTATTATTTAAGACTTATGATATATATTTATTATATCATTTAATTAATATTTATGATTTAATTAACATTTTAATTAAACTTATGATTAATAATACTTTTATTATTAATGGAAAATACTTATGATAAGAATTAAACTTATATTATGAGATTATTATAATAAGACTTATAATAAGGATTAATTAATTATTTAATTATTATAAGGCTTAGTTATTATTTAATTATAATTTAATTATTAAATACTTATGATTTAATAATTATAATTAGAAACTTATGATATGATTAATAATTCATTATTAATTAATAATACTTATGATATGATTTAAAATTTATTATTATTTAATAATACTTATATTATAACTAATATTTAATTAATTAATTAAATACTTATGTTATATTAATTATATCATTTAAACTTATATTAACTTTAATAATTCATTTTAATTTAATTAAACTTATGTTATGACATAATTGGACATATTTAACTTTAATAAACGTTATAACTTACATTATTATTATAACTTACACTTTCAAAATTTACGTTGACCATGTTTGACCAAGGTTGACTTTTGAGTTGACTTTCGGTTGACTTTGACTTTCAGTTGACTTTTGTTGACTTTCTGATTAAGAAAACTTTCCTAACTTATAAACTTTCCTAAAATAGCAACTTTCTAAATTTGGAAACTTTCCAAAAATAGAAGCTTTCCAAAAATCGAAACTTTCCAAAAATAGAAACTTTCCAAAAATAGAAACTTTCCAAAAATAGAAACTTTCCAAAAATGGAAACCTGCTAAAAATAGAAACTTTCTAAAAATAGAAAGTGTGTGTCCGTAAGCTGTTCCGATCAAACCGATGCATATTGAGTAATGTTCTATGACTATTTGCAACATGTACAATAGCTACCATACTAAGACTTGACATAAGTTCGTTATTTATATCGACCTGCTTTATTTATAGGTCGGCGTTGTGATCATTCCTGATCCTTGTACTCATTTGCTGTTTGCTAAATTGTGTTGGTTACTTCATTACTATTAAGGTGAGTTATAGTCCCGTTTTTACATACTTTTCAAAGTATATTTTTGGGATATGATTACATGCATTTTATTTCACGTTTAGACACAAGTGACAATTAAATTTAAATTATTCATTGTGAGTTGGACAAAAATATTCCCTAGTCTGGTAACGGTAATCATTGGTTTCTACAGGTGAACGCGAATCCTACGGATAGATCTATCGGGTTTGACAACCCTATTTCGAGCTAGTCGCGCTAGCGATTTATAATCGGAATGTTTAGTACTTCGTATTTTGTTGTAGATACATTATCCAGTGTATATTTTTATTGTGTTTGGCAAGGGTAAATAAATGGTTAAGTGGTTACCAGGTGGCTCATTGATAATGGAATAATGTTTAATGTTTTCTAACATTTTTAAATCTTGTGGTCTAAAGTTTATTCAATTATTTAAACTTTAATTCACTCAACCTTTGTGTTGACAGTTTACTCGCATGTTTTCACAGGTACTTGAGTTTATGTGATGCTTCCCCTGTGTTTAGAAGAGTCTGTATGCATTTGGGCAGATTTTTATGAAACAATTATGAAACTTTGGCTTGCATTCGATTTTTGAATAATTAATACTTGTGGGTTGTTGACAATGTTTTGTGTCAACTTTGGATTATTAATATGTTGGGTTACTTTTAAACTACATATTTTGGTATGCTTTCCTTTTTGGGAAATTTTTGAAATAAAAGAATGCAATGTCGTTTGTTAAATTCATTTAAGTTCGATCAAGCTGTGGGACTAAGTGACGGAGCCGTTAAGTGTTTTGACGGGGCCATCACATGAAGGACTATGGTGTTCATGTTACAAAAACTCCAATCTACTGTGACAACACCAGTGCAATTGCTATTACCAACAATCATGTGATGCACTCAAGAATTAAGCACATTGACGTTCGATATTATTTCATAAGGGATCATGTTCAAAAAGGAGATGTGGAGCTACATTTTATTTCAACAGACCAGCAGTTAGCAGATCTCTTCACAAAGCCCTTAGATGAGAAACGTTTTAACTATCTCATCTCTGAGCTGGGTATGCTTAAACTCTAAAATAAAAGACAACTTTTATTGGTGTGCTGGTTCTACAACATGTAGGGCAAACTAGTAAGTCACAAATTCTTTACTTACTGCCTACATGTCAAACAATCAGCACAACAAGGTCTTTTATATCATGGTTATTCAATGTCCAAAATGAAATAATAAATAGCTCACAACATTTAATGATACCTTAAAACAGCAACTCATTTACTCCCAATGATTTAAAATTAAATTCATGACATATTAAATGTGACAAAGAATTTTTTGTATTTAATATAAATTTTATTTTCTGGTCTTTAACTTCAGTTTTGAATTAAAACCTGCTGCATTTAATGCTTAATGGGAGGTATGAGTGTTTAAGCCGATTATACGTCATGTCAACAATCTGTGTCCCCACGAAAACGTACCAGTCTATCACTTCTGCCCACGCACCTGCAGGTGACAGTTGCCATTTTTCTCTCTCCTTCACTTTTTCCACCAATCCAAAAGGTTAAATAAGGCGATCCATTCCACATAATAACCTTCGGTTATTAACTCTTTGATTTACCTTTTAAAAACACACTCTTCTCTCTAAAATCCCCAAATCTTCCAATCTTTCATACATTCATCTTCAACAATTCATCAATGGAAGAACAACAACAACAACAATCACCACCCATTGAGAACCAACGAGAGGAACAACAACAACAGCAACAACAACCAGAACAACCACAACAACAGCAACCTCCACCGGTCATAGAGGAACAAGTTATACAGGGTCCACTGTTCAATCTTCACCCAAATCTGGTTAGGGCTGCTAATGCACCAGAACACACAACCATTCGCCTATCGAGAGGCAATGCTGCTCATGCTCTTTCCATTCCCAAATCCAAAGCCAATATGGGCTATGACACGCTAATCGATTACATAAGGCAATCACCTCTGGCTCGAGCAATTATAGGTGTACCTTCTCGTTTATATCCAGCTTGCTTAGCCAGATTCTGGTATACTGCCACCATAGCCACCACTCCATAGAACGTTTCATGTATTCGTGACATGGTCACTGAAACCCTAATCTGCTCTATCACCGTTGATGCCATTCGACAAGCCCTTCATCTGCAAAATGGACTATTTGTTCCTTCTCCTACAAGTGAAGAGTTTAGTAGGGAAGTACTGGAAACTATTGGGATTAATCGACCAGTGGCTCATACGCCTTTAAGGAAGCATATGCCACCTCTATGGTATTACTTCTTTGGATTGCTGACTCAGTGCATCAGCCAGAAGTCTGGAAGTTTTGACCAGTGCTCAGATTTTGAGCTAAAGATTGATCACAGGTTACTGTTCAACCATAATATTGATTATGCCGGTGAAATTTACTTGAGGCTAAGGGAAATGGTGATTGCACCCAAAAGAACACATTTAATCCCCTTTCCAAGGTTCTTGAGCCTAGTTTTCAAAAATGAGCTGGGTGATGCTTATCAGCAAATTGCTGATGAATCGTTTGACCTGCCACTAAAACAAGGGCGAATGCCAAAAGATGCTCCTGCTGCTCTATATACTGGTTTAACACCAGGCATGCTCGAGTATTTTGCTGCTCGGGGTGGATTTCACCAAATGACTGCCTCTGGTGTTGCACCAGCTGAGGGGGAGGAACCTCAGCGTAAGCCAGCTGTTAAGAGGAAGAAGCCAGCTACCTCAACTAGTACAGCCACCGTCTCACATACTGGTAAAGTAGTAGTTGTATTAGAATCTAGTGCTCTCTAATAATAAAGAACAGCCCTAGTCTTATATACTGACTATCCAATTCTGGTATTGGAATTCGTTGCTTATCTATTTCTTGGTAACAGGAAAATTCAAATGAGCTAAAGCTGGCTCCACGCACGCCACGGGGAAGATTGCCCCAGTCTCAGCTGCTGCTTCTGAAAAGAAGGCTGCTATGGAACATGGTGCGTCTCTAGACCAAATAGCAGAAATTTCTAACTTAATTAAAATTATTTTATCTGCTGACTTGAAAAATGAAAGTGGAGTTAAAGGTACAACCTTGGCTCCCAAGCTGCCTGGTTTTAAAACTAGTGTTAAGAAGAGTAACAACCCATACTCTTCTAACCAGACACTTCCACATTTTTCAAAATTATACTTCATGAAATATCTTCTGCTGACAGTACAACCAGCAGAGAACATAACTGACCCCCAAATAAAACTTGACTAGCTCCTCATCGTGTTGAACCAGCTCAGGCTACTGTAAAACCCAAATGTTACTTGGATCATGTAAGAGTCACACTCATAAATCATTACCAGCCAGAACTCTTACACAATCTGGGTCAACATGTGTTGCCAATGAGTCAGCAGAGTCACAGCTGCACTTACAGACACCTTACTCTGTCTCAATCAAAGGGTTGACTAAATCACCAGCCTGTCCCCAGAGACCAACAACAGATGCAATTGTTGAGTCAAATTTATTTGGTTCTATAGTTGTTAACATAAAATGTTCTTTTGTTTCAGTTCTTAACAGGGTAGATGAACAGGCAGAGGGGGAGCAAGAAAAGATTGTTAATGTTTCTACTGATGAGCTCTCTGTTTCTGCTACTGGTGTTGATGCTACTGATTTGTCTACTGGTGGTGCTGATGCTAGTACTGTTGCCTCTACTGCTGTTGGTAATACTGGAGATGTTGTGGCTACTGAGTCCACTACACTTACTGTTAATGAGGAGTTAGCTTCTGCTGATATATCTGCTACTCCTCCTGCTATCTCTGGTATTGCTCCTTCAACCACTGATTCTGAGGTGGTTGATGAGATGATAATGGAACCTCCTCCTACACTTGAAAAGGTCATTGATAATATGGTTAAAGAGGCTCTTTATCTGGATGTTATTGGTTCTACCACTGTTACTCCTCCAGCTGTTGCTACTGAGGAAATTACTACAGGTAGTGACTAGGATGATGTGGTGCTCACTGATGAGCTTATTGCAGCAAATGCTGCCTATTCTGTAACAGTCACTGGTTCTATTGAACCTACTTTGGATGTTGGTACCTCTACTGCTACTACAACTGATTCTACTCAGGCTTCTGCTTCTACTGAGAAGAAACTATATGTGTGCCAGGTACCAGATCCAGATGAAGTTGTGCCCAACTTCATTTATAGGGGAGCTTCTATCACTCCCAGAATTACCTTGCTGGTGGATCTGCTGACTATTGATCCTCAAAGTGCTTTGGTGTCAGCCAGCAAATTACCCAGAGAGGAGCTGACTGAACTATTATCTCAGCTTGATCGCCCAGCAAGAGAAGAAGTATATGAGAGGCTGGCTACTCTTCAACAAGTTAATGAGCAGCCATACTACCATTACTTTGGTATGGCTCCTAATGCTTCTCCATGGCCTAGTACATGGAGGCCTCTCAAGTTCATCCGAGATCCTTCTACTGGTAAGTACATCATGCAGAAAATTCCTGATTTGCCATTACCTTCTGATTCATCAGCTTCTTCCTCATCATCTTCTTCATCTGATGGTGATGCTGATAAAGGTACTGGTAAGGAAGAGCCAGTCATTCATGATAATGTGACTGGCTCCAAAGAACAACCAGTGGATCTCAATGATGATGCTGATAATGATGATGCTGCTAAGGATACCAGTGGTTATAAACCTTCGGGTGAAGGTAAAAATGAAGGTGATCATGGTGATGAGTCAGATTCTGACCTTCCACCTCCACCACCCCACGGAGGTACTCTAATTATTGCTTTTAGTGATCGCCCCTCAACTAGTAGTTTTGATCCTACTGAGGTAGCTGCTATCTCCACTCTGTCTGTCTATCGTACTATCGCTAGAATCACACCAGACATCCGGTGATCCATCTATCAAACTATTACTGATCGCATGACTGAAGCAATTCGCTGAGCTGGGGATGTTACAACATCTACCATTGAAAACCAGCTCAAACAGGTGTGTGCTTTTGCTGATTTAGCGGTGGAAGTCGTTGTCAAACACCATGAAGAAGAGGAGGAATTTAAACAGCGAATCATCTCTCATAATGAGTATGCTGATCACATTACCCATCTTCAAGCTGATTTAGATGCTGCTAAACGCAGGATTCTTTATCTTAATGAGGAGAATAGGGTATTGGAAGAGAGATTGGATTCACAGGAATAGCAAATGGCTAACATGGTTCCTGCCTCTGCTTATGTTCAAATGGTGGAGGTAATGCAACGAATGGCTGCTCATCAAGCTGATGTTAGAACTGATGTTCAACAAATGGCCATGAGTGTTGCAAGGAATGAAGTCCGATCTTCAAACCTATGCCTCAGACAATATGGCGTGGATCCTGGTGCACATATATCTCCTACTGATGCTGACTGGAACAGATTTGCTTATTCTGTTCCTGAGTCAGATAGTGACCTTGATTCACAAGTCTCCCCAGCTCATATTTCTGCCCCTGCTGTTGACAAAAAGGGGGAGAAGAAATCTAAAAAACATAAAAAGAGAAAACAAATTGAGGGGGAGTATGAGCATGAGAAGGCTCCAAAGCAGCAAAGGAGAGATGGTGATGATGATGGTGATGGTGATGGTATTGGTCAAGGCTCTGGCACTAAGACCATAAGTGCTCATACTGAAGCAGGTGTCAAGACTGCTGGTGAATCTCAACCCAGTGTGTCTGCCACATCTGTGAATGATATTGGTTCTAGCAGTAAGCCCAGTGATGTTTTTGAACTGGCTGTTGTTGAATCTTTTATTGTTTCTCAAACTATTGAAAGAAAAATGAAAAGAAAAATGGAGAGACATCAGAAGAAACAGCAGGAACTAGATGCTACTTTCAACACTAAGTTTGAGGTCTATGCTGCTCAGAAAAGACTTAAAATTGAGCGTAGACGAACACTCACTCCTGAAAAGCGTGAAATTGATGATGAATTAATCAGCATTGATGAACACATAAGGGCTGCTTTGAAAAGAAATGTTAAGTTCATGATCAAATATGATAAAAAGAAAGCTAAGTTGTATGCTGAGCGAACAGATAGAATTAAGAAGATGACTCCTGAAGAGATAAAATATTACTTAGCTTCTACTGAGTCAGTAGGAGTTAGAGATAACGTATTCATGAAGTAGCTTGATGCTATATTAGAAACCAACCAATCCTCTCGATCTGCATCTACTGCTCAGCCAGCTACACAGATACAGCCAGCAGATATCATTAACCTTGATGATAATGATGAACCAGCAGAGACTGATGTGCCTACTGCTGAGGGGGAGCACTTAGCAATTGTTCCTTATCTGCCTCCACAAGAACCAGTATCAATACAAGAACCATCAGCTGAACCCATGCCTATCGATAAACAAAGGGTGAAATCTGCTCCTAGGGACAATTAGCCCTTAAGGAAAGGACCCCTATTTGAGGTAGCTGATGAAGATACTGTGGCAGTTATGCCAGCTGATACTAATCAGTGAGCTGGTACTGAAGACATAGAAAGGAGTGCTGTGAATGAAGACCCAGCCAGAAGTGTGTGGATGGGTGTAACAAGTGTTGAAGACCCAGCTAAGGTGGTTGAGCTGGGTGCTAATCAAGATGCTGATACTGTTGATCCTGTTGATTTCACAGTCTGGGGAAGAGGGGATCATCTATTTGTTCAATCACCTATCTCTTCCTGGACTCTTGCTTATTTTGACAGGACACAGGATGAACGTATTGATTTTTATTCAGTAGGTTCTTCTGGCACAGCAGAATCACGCATGTATCCTCCATCTTCCCCAAACGTCATGATAAACACACAAATTGGGGAGATAATTCAGCTGTAAAGGGTGAGCCAGACGTAAGAAAGATGAATCCAAACGAAAGAGAAGCTTACATGCTGGAGATTACTGTTCCTGAACTACTTGAACAAAGAGCAGCAGCTATACGTGAAAGGATACGCCAAATAAGAATGCCGCATCATCCACTTGATCAGCAATTCTATATCAATGCTCTTGAATTCGGTGTTGAGGTTGGTGTGTATCTACACAACAGTAATCAAAGGCTACATACTGATGAAGAGAAAGCTCTCTTTTATGAGGCTCTGCGACTAGATATGGACTTAAAGCATTATTGTGATGCCATGACTACAGATGAAGGCAGACAGATGATTTCCATAGCAAAATCCCTCAACATTACTGCCAATGAATATCTTTTAAGTGTTCAACTTGATAAGCAAAGGAGGGAGGATGTTGATGCTGAATATGCTGAGAGGCTGAGGCTTAAAGAAATAGAAGACAAATTGGCTGCTGACAGAAAAGAAGAAGCTGAATCTCTAAAGTTAGTGAAAACCATTGTCAAAGCTCAGGATAAGGAATTTGATGAACAAGAATCTGCTGAGAAGGTACCTACTGTTGCTCCTATAGAAACTGAACAAACAATAGAACTATCTGATCATTATTATAGGAGCAAGTATGGTAATGTAATGACCAGAAGATCCAATCCCAGCAAGATCATCAAGGTGTACAAAGGCACAAAAAGAGCTTTCAGTATCAGCAGGGAAAATAACATTCAAGAGAGAATAGACTACACTGATCTGAGAACCTTAGGATTCAGTGAATGGATGGAGATACTGGAGTACTTTATTGGTAAGGGTAAAAGTGGTATTAAAGATACACTGAAACCTGAACTTCAAGAGCTCTTCAATAAAGCAGCAAAATATGGGAATGCACCAGTAGTGAATGTAGAAGAAGTTCTTCCTCAAAAGCTTAAAGGAAAGAAATCTACTGGTGAAGGCCCACACAGAAGAGATCTCATCATTCTACCTCCTTATGTTCCAGTATATGAACCTGCTGAGCTACCTATTCTATTTCCTGAAGCATGGGCAGCTCTCAAAGTTAAAGAAGAAGAGCTATCTGAAGATGAACAAGAGAAAGACAAGGATAAAGACAGATAGCCTTCTAGTGCTCAAATTGTATCTTTTGTTTATTTCATTCTTCATTATAATGTTTTGTAATTATTATATATACTCTGTTGTAATGAAAATGAAATGAGTTTATCTTTAAAATCATATTAAGTTATAAGATATAGATAACTCAGCAAAAGATCCCAAAACAAACTTCAAAGGGACAAATTTACTGCCTATATGTAATGACCCGGAATTTTCCGACCAAATTATACTTATGAGATTAATATTTTCATAAATTAAACCATACCAACATGATAAGCAATCCAAATTGTTAAGACTTATGTTTTTGAAAAGAGTTTTACACAACGTTTGACCGTCCAATATGACCGATGATATCACGAACTATATAACATACGATAATTATACGTTTGTGCATATAAATGTATTTATATATATTTAACATGAGCTAAGGATGGTTTAACATCTCATTGTGTACTAATGACAATGAGTTATAAGTATATTTTGAAACTACTAACTTAAGTTTTCAAAACGATAACTATACGTAACATTCTTTTATATATATACTTATAATCTATAATGCTTATACATGTATCGTATATATAATGTATTTAATCACTTTTTAAGGACTTAAATACATAAAACAATATAAGTATATTCACAAAAGATAGCTATATTTTAATTCTCGTTCCGTTTCCTCAAGATTTCTATACGTATATCTAAGGTATATGTACCCGTATCATACCCAGCTTCTATACGTATTTACTATTGGTATATACACATCAAATCAACATACTAATCAACATTATTACTGCCCTAGATATGAGGTAACTAGAATTTGTCAAGTAGTATGAATTATTAGTAAGAAAACAAAATTAGAAATCCTTTTCTTTCTTTATAAACTAAAAACATTTTTATAAATGAACACCATTTCTTCACTCCATTTTCTCATACCTACACCCTCATTTCTCTCTCAAAATACTCCTAACTTCATACTTGATCATCTCCAAGCATTTTCCCCATCATTTAGCTTCAATTACAAGCCTTAAACACCATAAGAAAACTCTTTCAAGAACATATCAAAATAACCACCCATTTGAAGAAGTTTACTTCCAACCTTTTGATCTAACTCCACCACTCTTTAATTCCAAGATTATTTCTTATCTTTTGCAGTAACTTTGTCCAAGTAACTTGAGGTAGTAACCTTGTTCATAATCTTATTCAATTCATATTCATATAGCTATCTTATTTTGTGGTATAAAATTTTAACAACAAGAACATAGTTTGAATGATTTCAAACTTGTTCGCAAACTAAATAGATCCTTCTAACTTGACTTTTAAAACACTTCAAGACCTGTAATATATCATAATGATATGCTAACCTAACAAGATATAACTTGTTTTTACAAAGAACACCTTAAAAACTGAATCTACGTCGTCGGAGTGCAACCGGGGGCTGTTTTGGGTTGGATAATTAAAAACCATCTTGAACTTTGAATTGGAAGTTCATGTTCTGGAAAAATGATATTTCTTATGAATATGTTAACACATAAAAATTTCATGGTTTAACTCAAAGTGTAAGTATTTTTAGAAAAATGATCATTAAATGTTGTTTTTATGATGGAAAATGATCACTTTCATAAGTTTCATCAAAGTTTGACCTATAAACTATGATTTCGAATACAAACTAAGGTATTTTAAGTTCATATTCTTAAAATTTGACTCGATCCAAGGAAGTGGCAAGTTGAACCAACAAAAACGGAGTTGTAATGAAGAAACTACGACTAAAACAAGATTGGGTATCCGAAGCTAGTTTAGCTACGAAAATATTTGGAGAAAAAGTAAATTAATCATATCTTTTCTAATTAATATGATATTTTATATATAATTACTTATGATTTGATTTTATATATTTCAGGACCACCCGTAAACAACACGAGAAGATTAATCATAAGACCTCATGATTGTACGCAACACGTCATTTGACAACACGGTACTTTATGTACGCAACACGTCATTTGACAACATGGTACCATGGGTCGAGATTAATTCTGATCAATACGAATACGATGGGGTCTTTATTTATTTTATTTAAGCAACTAATTGTGGACCACTAACATCGGAATGCTAACTACGGACTAAGAAAATATTAAAAGTATTAAAAGTATATATATATATATGTAACGATTACTTAAAAAGAAAATATGTTGATATATTATATATATGGTTAGGTTCGTGATATCTATCGGAGACCAAGTCGAATTAAATACCTTCAAGGCAAAAGTGAGTTTCATTTACTCCCTTTTTTAATTGCTTTTGCAATATATATTTTTGGGCTAAGAATACATGCGCTGCTTTTATAAATGTTTACGAAATAGACACAAGTACTTAAAATATATTCTACGTTGAGTTGTACCACCCTGCATATCTTCCCTAATAGCTTGGTAACTACTATTTACATGTGGTATTGTAAACGCGAATCCTGTTGATAGATCTATCGGGCCTGACAACCCCAACCGGACTGGACGACCAGTATTCAACGGTTGCACAGTACTTCGTTTCGGTGACTACACTTGGTACGGTGTAGTAAGATTTCATAATAAAGGGAATATGCGACGTTGATTAAATGTTAAGTATGGTTACCAAGTGCTCAACCACTTAGAATATTTTTATTAAAACGTTTATGAATATGAAATCTTGTGGTCTATTAACATATTGAAATGATTGTTATGATAAACCTATGAACTCACCAACCTTTTGGTTGACACTTTAAAGCATGTTTATTCTTAGGTACGAATTAAGTCTTTCGCTGTGCATTTGCTCAATATAAGGACATTACTTGGAGCCGATCATCGTAATGGGACCAAATGTTGATGACTTCGTCCAGGTGGATTAGGACGGGTCCTTTCACTATATTTTTCTAAGTCCCTTAGTGTTGGCTTTAGTGTTTTCACGTTATGTCATAGGTTTTGTCATTATCAAATAGGGGGAGATTGTTGAGTCCCCAAAATAATTATGGATTTAATTATGACAAAACAGAATTTATTTACACTAAAATGTAATGTGCAGCCAGCACAAGTTTGTTCATGTATAGACAGCAGATATTGCTGTATCGAGTGATTAAGTATACTGCCTAGTCTATTAGCACAAGGTAGACAGTATTCTTCAGTTAGCACAGGATGTGTACTCAGCAATTCAAGAATATCAAGTGACTCAGCAATGAAGAACCAGCACAGCTGGAATGCAGATTACTACACAAGACAGCTATGCTCCATTATAGGCATAGTGGTTTCCTGAGTGGTCTACATCAAGTGTAATATTCAACAGAAGTTAAAGACAAAGTTGAACAGAAAAGGACACGCGTTGGCGGCTGACAAGTGACCTTACAAGACCACGTGAGAATGCAGAAGTTTAACGCATGTGCAGACATGTGTTATACTTTGTCAGTGCCTAGGGAATACAACATTCTATTTGTTTAAACAAATAGTGGTGCCAAACCGAATTGGGGTATTTCTGCAAATAGCTACCAACGAGGAAAGAGGAGAGCACGCTCTCTGATGCAATTGTCTCCACAAGTACATACATCCTATGTACCAGTGGTCAATAGAACAATTACACGGAAAATAGGACTTGTATAAATTGATGTATCCACTATTGTAACAAGAAGTGGTGTGGGTTTTATTATTTAGAGTCCAAAACGTGTAATATCTTTAAGTTTATCCTCATAGCTATAATCTAGGTAAATCTGTATCAACCAACTATCATTTCGCCAAGGATAGTTGTAATTCTTTATGATTCAATCAATAAAGAATAAACCGTTGAAAATTACTTTGATTCTACTTAATTTACTTACTTGAATACTGAATCATGTTTAACTGTTAAGTTAATTAAAAGAATACGCCAAAGGATTGTTGGTCCCTTGATAAACAACGGGAGTATTGTAGAGGGGGGGTGAATACAATTCTTTTAATTAACCTATCAATTAAACACGATTCAGTATTCAAGTAAGTAAATTAAGTAGAGTCAAATGTAATTTTCAATAGTTTATTCTTTATTGATTGAATCACAAAGAATTACAACTATCCTTGGCGGAATGATAGTTGGTTGATACAGATTTACCTAGATTATAGCTATGAGCATAAACTTAAAGCTATTACACATTTTGGACTCTAAATAATAAAACTCACACCACTAATTGTTACAATAGTGGATACATCAATTTATACTAGTCCTATTATCCGTGTAATTGTTCTATTGTCTACTGATACATAGGATGTCTGTACTTGTGGGGATAATTGCATCAGAGAGCGTGCTCTCCTCTTTCCTCTTTGGTAGCTATTTGCAGGAACACCCCAATTCGGTTTGGCACCACTATTTATTTAAACAAATAGAATGTTGTCTTCCCTAGGCATTGAAAAAGTATAACACATGTTTGCACATGCCTTAAACTTCTGCATTCCCACATGGTCTTGTAAGGTCACTTGTCAGCCGCGGATGCGTGTCCTTTTCTGTTCAACTTTGTCTTTGACTTCTGTTGAATAGTACACTTGATGAAGACCACTCTGGAAACCACTATGCTTGTAATGGAGCATAGATGTCTTGTGTAATAAGCTGCATTCCTGCCATGCTGGTTCTTCATTGCTGAGTCACTTGATATTCTCTAGTTGCTGAGTACACATCCTGTGTTAATTGAAGAATACTGTCTACCTTGTACTGGTAGACTAGGCAGCACACTTAAACACTCGACACAGCAACATCTGCTGTCTATACATGAACAAACTTGTGCTGGCTGCATATTACATTTTAGTGTAAATAAATTCTGTTGTGTCATAATTAAATCCTTAATTATTTTGAGGACTCAACAATCTCCCCCTATTTGATGATGACAAAACCTATGACATAACGTGAAAACACTAAAGCCAGCACCAAGGGACTTAGAGAAAAATAGGCAGTAAATTTGTCCCTTTGAAGTTTATTTTGGGATCTTTTGGTGAGTTATCTATATCTTATAACTTGATATGATTTTGAAGATAAACTCATTTCAGTTTCATTACAACAGAGTATATACAATAATTACAAAATATTATAATGAAGAATGAAATAAACAAAAGATAAAATTTGAGCACCAGAAGGCTATCTATCTTTGTCCTTGTCTTTCTCTTGTTCATCTTCAGATAGCTCTTCTTCTTTAACTTTGAGAGCTGCCCAGGCTTCAGGAAAAAGAATAGGTAGCTCAGCAGGATCATATACTGGAACATAAGGAGGTAGAATGATGGGATCTCTTCTGTGTGGGCCTTCACCAGTAGATTTCTTTCCTTTAAGCTTTTGAGAAAGAACTTCTTCTACATTCACTACTGGTGCATTCCCATATTTTGCTGCTTTGTTGAAGAGCTCTTGAAGTTCAGGTTTCAATGTATCTTTAATACCACTTTTACCCTTACCAATAAAGTACTCCAGTATCTCCATCCATTCACTGAATCCTAAGGTTCTCAGTTCAGTGTAGTCTATTCTCTCTTGAATGTTATTTTCCCTGCTGAAACTGAAAGCTCTTTTTGTGCCTTTGTGCACCTTGATGATCTTGCTGGGATTGGATCTTCTGGTCATTACATTACCATACTTGCTCCTATAATAATGATCAGATAGTTCTATTACTCATTCAGTTTCTATAGGAGCAACAGTAGGTACCTTCTCAGCAGATTCTTGTTCATCAAATTCCTTATCCTGAGCTTTGACAATGGCTTTTACTAACTTTAGAGATTCAGCTTCTTCTTTTCTGTCAACAGCCAATTTGTCTTCTATTTCTTTAAGCCTCAGCCTCTCAGCATATTCAGCATCAGCATCCTCCCTCCTTTACTTATCAATTTGAAAACTTAAGAGATATTCACTGGCAGTAATGTTGAGAGATTTTGCTATGGCAATCATCTGTCTGCCTTCATCTGTAGTAATGGCATCACAGTATTGCCTTAGGTCCATATCCAGCTGCAGAGCCTCATGAAAGAGAGCATTCTCTTCATCAGTATATAGCCTTTGACCACTGTTGTATAAATACACACCAACTTCAATGTCGAATTCCAAAGCATTGATGTAGAATTGCTGATCAAGTAGATGGTACAGCATTCTGATTTGGCGTATTCTTTCAGGCATAGCTGCTGCCCTTTGTTCAAGTAGTTCGGGAACAGTGATCTCCAGCCTGTAAGCCTCTTTTTCGTCTGGATTCATCTTTCTTATGTCTGACTCACCCTGTGCAGCTGGTTCATCTTTCCAAGTAGTATGTTTATCATGACATTTTGGGGAAGATGTAGGATACATATGTGATTCTGCTATGCCAGAAGAACCTACTGCATAAAAATCAGTACGTTCATCTACTGTTCTGTCAAAATAAACAAGAGTCCGGGCAGAGATAGGTGATTGAAAAAATAAGTGATCCCCTCTGCCCCAGACTGTGAAATCAGCAGGATCAACGGTGTCAGAATATACATTAGCACTCAGCTCAACCACCTTAGCTGGTATTTCAACAATTGTTACACCCAGCCGTACACTTTTGGCTGGGTCTTCACTCACAGTACTCCTTGCTGTGTCTTCAGTACCAGCTAACTGATTAGTATCAGCTGGCACAACTGCCACAGTATCTTCATCAGCTGCCTCAAATATGGGTCCTTTCCTTAAGGGCTGGTTGTTCCTAGGAGCAGATTTCACCCTTTGTTTATCAATAGGCATGGGTTCAGCTGATGGTTCTTGTGTTGATACTGGTTCTTGTGGAGGCAGATAAGGAACAATTGCTAAGTACTCCCCCTCAGTAGTAGGCACATCAGTCCCTGCTAGTTCATCATTATCATCAAGGTTGATGATATCTGATGGCTGTGTCTGTGTAGCTGGCTGAGCAGTAGATGCATATCGAGAGGAATGGATGGTTTCTAATATAGCATCAAGCCACTTCATGAATACTTCAGCTCTAACTCCTCCTGACTCAGTAGAAGCTAAGTAATCTTTCATCTCTTCAGGATTCATCTTCTTAATTCTATCTGCTCGCTCAGCATACAACTTAGCTTTCTTTTTATCATATTTGATCATGAACTTAGCATTTCTTTTCAAATCAGCCCTTCTGTGTTCATCAATGCTGATTAGTTCATCATCAATTTCACGCTTTTCAGGAGTGAGGGTTTGTCTACGCTCAATTTTAAGCCTTTTCTGAGCAGCATAGGCCTTAAACTTAGCGTTGAAAGCAGCATCTAGTTCCTGCTGTCTCTTCTGATGTCTCTCCATTTTTATTTTCATTTTTCTTTCAATAGTTTGAGAAACAACAAAAGATTCAGTAACAGCCAGTTCAAAAACATCACTGGGCTTACTGCCAGAACCAATATCATCCACAGATGTGGCAGACATACTGGGTTGAGATTCACCAGCAGTCTTAACACCTACTTCAGTATGAGCGTTGCTGGGCTTAGTGCCAGAGCCTTGACCAGTACCATCACCACCATCATCACCATCTCTCTTTTGCTGCTTTGGAGCCTTCTCATGCTCATGCTCCCCCTCAGTTTGTTTTCTCTTTTTATGCTTTTTAGATTTCTTCTCCCCCTTTTTGTCATCAGCAGGGGCAGAAATATGAGCTGGGGACACTTGTGCATCAAGGTCACTATCAGACTCAGGAACAGAATAAGCAAATCTGTTCCAGTTAGCATCAGCAGGAGATAGATGGGCACCGGGATCCACACCATATTATCTGAGGCATAGGTTTGAAGATCTAACTTCATTCCTTGCAACACCCATGGCCATTTGCTGGACATCAGTCCTAACATCAGCTTGAAGAGTAGCCATTCGTTGCATTACCTCCACCATTTGAACATAAGTAGAGGCAAGAACCATATTAGCCATTTGATGTTTCTGTGAATCCAATCTCTCTTCCAATACCCTATTCTCCTCATTAAGATAAAGAATCTTGCGTAGCATCTAGATCAGCTTGAAGATGGGCAATGTGATCAGCATACTCATTATCAGAGATGATTCGATGTTTAAGTTCCTCTTCTTCTTCATGATGTTTGACAATGGCTTTGAAATGTCCCGTTCATATTGATTATAAACATTCCATATTAATTAATTCGTTGCGAGGTTTTGACCTCTATACGTTTTTAAAAGACTACATTCGTTTTTAAAACAAACCATAACCTTTATTTTATCGACAAGGTTAGAAGGACACCACCTAGATTATCAGAAATGATAATCTAAAAATATCACACTTACACACTACCAATACATATTGGTTTACAATATTAATATGTTACAATAAAGTAAATCTCGAATGCAGTTTTAAACAATATTATACAAGCATGCTGACACCAAATCTTGTCCATATTTTAGCATGCAACAGCGGAAGCTCTTAATAACCACCTGAGAATAAACATGCTTTAAACGTCAACAAAAATGTTGGTGAGTTATAGGTTTAACCTATATATTTATCAAATCATAATAATAGACCACAAGATTTCATATTTCAATATACATCCCATACATAGAGATAAAAATCATTCATATGGTGAACACCTGTTAACCGACCTTAACAAAATGCATATAGAATATCCCCTATCATTCCGGGACTCCCTTCGGACATGATGAATTCGAAATACTAAATCATCCGGTACTTTGGATGGGGCTCGTTGGGCCCAATAGATCTATCTTTAGGATTCGCGTCAATTAGGGTGTCTGTTCCCTAATTCTTAGATTACCAGACTAAAAAGGGGCATATTCGGTTTAATAATTCAGCCATAGAATGTAGTTTCATTTACTTGTGTCTATTTTGTAAAACATTTATAAAACTGCATGTATTCTCATCCCAAAATATTAGATTTTAAAAGTGGGACTATAAACTCACTTTCACAGATTTTTACTTCGTCGGGAAGTAAGACTTGGCCACTGGTCGATTCACGAACCTATAAAAAATATGTACATATATATCAAAGTATGTTCAAAATATATTTACAACATTTTTAATACGTTTTGCTGTTTTAAGTTTATTAAGTCAGCTGTCCTCGTTAGTAACCTACAACTAGTTGTCCACAGTTAGATGTACAGAAAATAAAGCAATATATATTATCTTGAATCAATCCACGACCTCGTGTATACAAGCCTCAGGCTAGATCACAACTCAAAGTATATATAATATTTTGGAATCAACCTCAACCCTGTATAGCTAACTCCAACATTACTGCATATAGAGTGTCTATGGTTGTTCCGATATATATATATAGATGGGTCGATGTGATATGTCAAAACATTGTATTCGTGTCTATGGTATCCCAAGATTACATAATATATTAGAATACATGTATAATACAATATGAGTTAGCTAGGATATGATTAATATAGATTTGTTACCAATTTTCACGTAGCTACAACAAGAAAAATTATCCAATCTTGTTTTACCCATAACTTCTTCGTTTTAAATCCATTTTGAGTGATTCAAGTTGCTATGGTTTCATATTGAACTTAATTTTATGAATCTAAAGAGAAAAAGTATAAGTTTATAGTCAGAAATATAGATTAAAAGTCATTTTTGGAAAGGTAGTCATTTCAGTCGAAAGAACGACGTCTAGATGACCATTTTGGAAAACATACTTCCACTTTGAGTTTAGCCATGATTTTTGGAAATAGTTTCATGTTCATAATAAAAATCATTTTCCCAGAAGAACAACTTTTAAATCAAAGTTTATCATAGTTTTTAATTAACTAACCAAAACAGCCCGCGGTGTTACTACGACGGCGTATATCCGGTTTTACGGTGTTTTTCGTGTTTTCCGGTTTTAAATCATTAAGTTAGTATATCATATAGATATAGAACATGTGTTTAGTTGATTTTAAAAGTCAAGTTAGAAGGATTAACTTTTGTTTGCGAACAAGTTTAGAATTAACTAAACTATGTTCTAGTGATTACATGTTCAAATCTTCGAATAAGATATTATACATATAAGAATCGAATGATGTTATGAACATCATTACTACCTCAAGTTTAGTAGCTAAACCTACTGGAAATGATGAAAAAATAACTTGAGCTTCAAAGGATCTTTGATGACTTGGAAGTTCTTGAAATAGATTCATGACACAAAAACAAGTTCAAGTAAGATTAATACTCGAATTAAGATAGTTATAGTTATAGAAATTGAATCAAAGCTTGAATATGAATATTACCTTGATTTAGAAAGATAACCTACTGTAAATAACAAAGGTTTCTTGATCTTAGATGATTGCTTGCAATGGATTAGGAAACTTGGAAGTAAACTTGTAAATTTGGAAGTGTTCTTGATGTGTTCTTGAGTAATTGTTTTTATGATGATTATAGTTAATAACCAAAGCTTGTATTTAATGATTTTTGCTAGAAAAATAGTAACTTAGATGTTCATGGAAGAGTGTGTGTGTTTTGAGAGAGAATTGGGAAGAAAATTGGAAGTGAAATGGAGTAGGTGGTGAGTGGTGAAGGTGAGTAGGGTTAAAAGGAGTTCTTGTTTTTGTTTCCTTGCTCATAAGTCATGCTAGATGTTAAATTATGGTTCCCACATGGTTAGGTGACTCACATGGGCTGCTAAGAGCTGATCATTGGAATGTATATATCAATAGTAAATACATTTAGAAGCTGTGTATTGTACAAGTACAAATACGAGTGCATACGAGTAGAATTTTTGATGAAAATGAATGAGGATGTAATCGTAAGCATTTTTTTAAGTAGAAGTACTTAGATAAGTGTCTTGAAGTCTTTCAAAAGTGTATGAATATATATTAAAAAATTACATGTATATACATTTTAACTGAGTCGTTAAGTCATCGTTAGTCGTTACATGTAAATGTTGAATTGAAATCTTTAAGTTAACGCTCTTGTTAAATGTTGTTAACCCAATGTTTATTATATCTAATGAGATGTTAAATTATTACATTATCATGATATTATGTTATATTAATATATCTTAATATGATATATATATATATACATTTAAATGTCGTTACAACGATAATCGTTACATATATGTCTCGTTTCGAAATCCTTAAGTTAGTAGTCTTGTTTTTACATATGTAGTTCATTGTTAATATACTTAATGATATGTTTACTTATCATTTATCATGTTTATATATAGTGTAACAATATCTTAAAATGATTCATATGTAATTAGTAAAACGTTGTTATAACGATAATCGTTATATATATCGTTTTCAAGTTTCTTAATTCAATAGTCTCATTTGTATATAACTCATTGTTAAAATACCTAATGAGATACTTACTTATCATAATATCATGTTAACTATATATATATATATATATATATATATATATATATATATATATATATATATATATATATGTCATCATATAGTTTTTACAAGTTTTAACGTTCGTGAATCACCGGTCAACTTGGGTGGTCAATTGTTTATATGAAACCTATTTCAATTAATTAATTCTTAACAAGTTTGATTTCTTAAAATGTTGGAAACACTTAATCATGTAAATATAAATTTCATTTAATATATATAAACATGGAAAAGTTCGGGTCACTACGGTACATACCCGTTAAATAAATTTCGTCCCGAAATTTTAAGCTGTTGAAGGTGTTGACGCATCTTCTGGAAATAGGTGAGGGTATTTCAGCTTCATCTGATCTTCACACTCCCAGGTGAATTCGGGTCCTCTACGAGCATTCCATCGAACCTTAACAATTGGTATCTTGTTTTGCTTAAGTCTTTTAACCTCACGATCCATTATTTCAACGGGTTCTTCAATGAATTGTAGTTTTTCGTTAATTGTAATCTCGTCTAATGGAATGGTGAGATCTTCTTTAGCAAAACATTTCTTCAAATTCGAGACATGAAAAGTATTATGTACAGTCGCGAGTTGTTGAGGTAACTCAAGTCGGTAAGCTACTGGTCCGACACGATCAATAATCTTGAATGGTCCAATATACCTTGGATTTAATTTCCCTCGATTACCAAATCGAACAATGCCTTTCCAAGGTGCAACTTTAAGCATGACCATCTCTCCAATTTCAAATTCTATATCTTTTCTTTTAATGTCAGCGTAGCTCTTTTGTCGACTTTGGGCAGTTTTCAACCGTTGTTGAATTTGGATGATCTTCTCGGTAGTTTCTTGTATTATCTCCGGACACGTAATCTGTCTATCCCCCACGTCACTCCAACAAATCGGAGACCTGCACTTTCTACCATAAAGTGATTCAAACGGTGCAATCTCAATGCTGAAATGGTAGCTGTTGTTGTAGAAAAATTTTGCTAACGGTAGATGTCGATCCCAACTGTTTCTGAAATCAATAACACATGCTCGTAGCATGTCTTCAAGCATTTGTATCGTCCTTTCACTCTGCCCATCAGTTTGTGGATGATAGGCAGTACTCATGTCTAGACGAGTTCCTAATGCTTAGTGTAATGTCTGCCGGAATCTTGGAATTAATCTTCCATCCCTATCAGAGATAATAGAGATTGATATTCCATGTCTGGAGACGACTTCCTTCAAATACAGTTGTGCTAACTTCTCCATCTTGTCATCTTCTCTTATTGGCAGGAAGTGTGCTGATTTGGTGAGACGATCAACTATTATCCAAATAGTATCAAAACCACTTGCAGTCCTTGGCAATTTAGTGATGAAATCCATGGTAATGTTTTCCCATTTCCATTTCGGGATTTCGGGTTGTTGAAGTATACCTGATGGTTTCTGATGCTCAGCTTTGACCTTAGAACACGTCAAACATTCTCCTACATATTAAGCAACATCGGCTTTCATACCCGGCCACCAAAAATGTTTCTTGAGAACCTTGTACATCTTCCCCGTTCCAGGATGTATTGAGTATCTGGTTTTATGAGCTTCTCTAAGTACCATTTCTCTCATATCTCCAAATTTTGGTACCCAAATTCCTTCAGCCCTATACCGGGTTCCGTCTTCCCGAATATTAAGATGCTTCTCCGATCCTTTCGGTATTTCATCCTTTAAATTTCTTTCTTTTAAAACTCCTTGTTGCGCCTCCTTTATTTGAGTAGTAAGGTTATTGTGAATCATTATATTCATAGCTTTTACTCGAATGGGTTCTCTGTCCTTTCTGCTCAAGGCGTCGGCTACCACATTTACCTTCCCCGGGTGGTAACGAATCTCAAAGTCGTAATCATTCAACAATTCAATCCACTTGCGCTGCCTCATGTTTAGTTGTTTCTGATTAAATATGTGTTGAAGACTTTTGTGGTCGGTATATATAATACTTTTGACCCCATATAAGTAGTGCCTCCAAGTCTTTAATGCAAAAACAACCGTGCCTAATTCCAAATCATGCGTCGTATAATTCTGCTCGTGAATCTTCAATTTTCTAGACACATAAGCAATTACCTTCATTCGTTGCATTAATACACAACCGAGACCTTGCTTTGAGGCGTCACAATATATCACAAAATCATCATTCCCTTCAGATAATGACAATATAGGTGCCGTAGTTAACTTTTTCTTCAACAATTGAAACGCTTTCTCCTGCTCATCCTTCCATTCAATTCAAATTTCTTCCCTTTATGCGTTAATGCAGTCAAAGGTTTTGCTATTTTGGAAAAATCTTAGATGAACCTTCTGTAGTAACCAGCCAGTCCTAAAAATTGACGTATATGCTTCGGATTTTCGGGATTTTCCACTTTTTAACGGTTTCAATCTTTGCTGGATCCACCTAAATACCTTCTTTGTTCACTATGTGTCCGAGGAATTGAACTTCTTCCAACCAAAATGCACACTTTGAAAATTTAGCGTACAGTTTTTCTTTCCTTAACAACTCTAGCACTTTTCTCAAATGTTCTTCGTGCTCCTGGTCATTCTTTGAGTAAATAAGTATGTCATCGATGAAAACAATGACAAACTTGTCAAGGTAGGGTCCACACACTCGGTTCATGAGGTCCATGAACATAGCTGGTGCGTTAATCAACCCAAACGGCATAACCATAAACTCGTAATGACCGTAGCGAGTCCTAAAAGCAGTCTTTGGAATATCATCCTCCTTCACTCGCATTTGACGATACCCAGAACGTAAATCAATCTTCGAATAAACCGATGAGCCTTGTAGTTGATCAAATAAGTCGTCGATTCTCGGTAGTAGGTAGCGGTTCTTGATGGTAAGTTTGTTCAACTCTCGCTAGTCGATACACAACCTAAATGTACCATCCTTCTACTTGACAAACAAAACAGGAGCTCCCCATGGTGATGTGCTTGGTCGAATGAAACCACGCTCTAAAAGTTCTTGTAACTGACTTTGTAATTCTTTCATTTCGCTGGGTGTAAGTCTGTATGGAGCACGAGCTATTGGTGCAGCTCCTGGTACAAGGTCTATTTGAAATTCAACGGATCGATGTGGGGGTAATCCCGGTAATTCTTTCGGAAATACATCGGGAAATTCTTTTGCGATGGAAACATCACTGATGTTCTTTTCCTCAGGTTTAACTTCCTCGATGTTTGCTAGAATGACCTAACAACCTTTTCTTATTAGTTTTTGCGCCTTCATACTACTAATAAGATTTAATTTCGCGTTATTCTTTTCTCCGTACACCATTAAGGGTTTTCCTTTTTCCCGTACAATGCGAATTTCATTTTTGTAACATACGATCTCTGCTCTCACCTTTTTCAACCAGTCCATGTCGATTATCACATCAAAACTTCCTAACTCTACTTGTATCAAATCAATCTTAAATGTTTCACTAACCAGCTTAATTTCTCGATTCCGACATATATTACCTGCTGTAATTAATTTACCGTTTGCTAATTCGAGTAAAAATTTATTATCCAAAGGCGTCAATGGACAACTTAATTTAGCACAAAAATTTCTACTCATATAACTTCTATCCGCACCCGAATCAAATAAAACATAAGCAGATGTATTGTCAATAAGAAACGTACCCGTAACAAGCTCCGGGTCTTCCTGCGCTTCTGCCGCATTAATATTGAAAACTCTTCCGCGGCCTTGCCCATTAGTATTCTTTTGGTTTGGGCAATTTCTAATAATGTGGCCCGGTTTTCCACATTTATAACAAACTACGTCGGCATTATTTGTTCCGACCTTATTTGTTTCTTTATTTTTGTTGTTCTTTGGTCCGTAAACCTCACATTTTGCCGCGCCATGACCACTTCTCTTACACTTGGTTCAAACTGTTGTGCAAAACGCATTCGGATGGTACTCTGCACACCTGAAGCATGGTTGTTTCTGTTGTTTGTTGTTATTAAGCTTGTTGTTGGGATTGTTATTGTTGTTGAAACGGTTGTTGTAGTTGTTGTTGTTGGGACGTTTGTTGTAGTTATTGTTAGGATTGTGGTTATTGTTGCGATTGTTGTTGCGGTTGTGGTTATAATTGTTATTGTTGTTGTACTGGTGACTCTTGTCACCGTTTTCCTCCCACTTCCTCTTGAGTTGTTTCGTGTTGGCTTCTTCGGCCGCCTATTCTTTAATTCTTCCCTCAATCTGATTTATGAGTTTATGAGCCATTCGACTTGACTTCTGTATGGAAGTGGGCTCATGTGAACTCACATCTTCTTGAATCCTTACTAGTAACCCTTTTACAAACGCGTCGATCTTCTCTTCTTCATCTTCGAATGCTCCCGGACACAATAGGCATAACTCTGTGAATCGTCGTTCATATGTGGTAATGTCGAATCCTTGTGTTCGTAACTCTCTAAGTTCTACCTTGAGCTTATTGACTTCGTTTCTAGGACGGTACTGCTCGTTCATCAATTGCTTGAATGCCGACCACGGTAGTGCGTAAGCAGCATTTTGTCCTACATGTTCAAGATAGGTGTTTCATCACGTTAACGCAGTACCTGTGAAGTTATGCGTAGCGTACTTAACTTTGTCCTCTTCAGTACACTTACTTATGGCAAACACCGATTCGACCTTCTCGGTCCACTGTTTCAATCCAATTGGACCCTCGGTTCCATCAAATTCCAAAGGTTTGCAGGCAGTGAATTCTTTGTAGGAACATCCTACACGGTTTCTTGTGGAATTTGTTCCACTGCTAGAACCAGAGTTATTGTTGTTATTTTGCATTGTGGCCTGCACTGCAGCTATGTTCGCAGCAAGGAAAACACGGAAGTCTTCCTCACTCATGTTCAAGTTCTGACGAGTTGTCGGTGCCATTTCCTTCAAAAATAGCCAAAAGATTTGAGTTAATCATATAGAATTTAAGAGTAGTCAATAGTATTTCGTAGCATAATATGAACTTATTTATAAAAGCTTTTTTTTCATATTAGCATTTTATAGTTTTAATTCGGGCAGTACCTACCCGTTAAGTTCATACTTAGTAGTTATTATAAAATTCAACTACTACGATTCTATATGAAAAACTTATTACAATAATATTTCGCGTTCAAACTTTTATACAATATTTTACAAACGTACAATACCACTATTATACATATAGGATGAAATATAGCATATAATAACTTTGCTACTCAGCAGCTATAAAGGCAATTCTAGTTAATACGCAAGTTGTTCAGCAAAAGAAATAAAGACACGTAATTCATAAGTCCAGAAACAAGTCATGCATTCTGATTTTACTAAGACGACTTCCCATCCTTGGTCTTGTGGAAAGTAACCGTTATGACCATTGGCTAGGCAGCATGTTGTAATGTCGTCAAAAGGACGAGGGTTTCGTAATGCCCAACAGCACCGTAATAATCTAAAAACCTTGTTTCTCACCCCAACTACTGAATCCGTCACTTGTGGGAATGTTTCATTTAATAGTTGTAACCCGATCTTCTTTTTCTCACTTTGGTGAGAAGCGAACATCACTAACCCGTAAGCATAACATGCTTCTTTATGTTGCATGCTAGAAGCTCTTTCTAATTCACGAAATCCTATGTTGGGATATGTTGAGTCAAAATAGGTTCTTAACCCGTAGCGTAAAATTGCATTTGGGTTCCCCGCATTTAACGCTTTAAAGAAAACACGGCGTAACTTACAGTCTCCCCAATGTGATATACCCCACCTATCCAAGGAAAGCCTATTATAAACTAAGGCATTTCTGGAAAGTCTTTCAAATATTTGACAAGTTAATTTCGCCATAACTAAATTTGCTGATGAATTCTGACCGACTCTAGACAAGATTTCCTCAATCATATCCTCTGGTAGGTCTTCTAAAATATTCGGTTGTCTACCCTTAACGTCCATTTTGTTTTTATACTGTAAAATAGACAAGGATTAGATTCGTAAAAGATAATTAATAAACAATACAAGAAATTTTTACATAGAACATAAAAGTACAAGCACACTACAATACATATAATACACAACATGATTACAACTCCCTAATCTGAATCAATGGTTTCTTCTTCTTTGGACTTGGTTCGCTTTCCTAATTTTCTAGGGATATATGGTGTTCCTCTAATACGAGCCGTCATTTTCCACAATGGTTTAGAAAAACCTGGTGGTTTAGAGGTTCCCGGGTTATTGTTACATTTTAGGAAATACGGACGTTGCCGATACATAAAAAGTTCATCGGGGTTGGAATTAGGTCTCTCTATTTTTATACCTTTTCCCTTATTATTTTCTTTTGCTATATTAAATTAGGTCGAGGTAATTTCTATAACATCATCGGAATCCTCATCGGGATCCGATTCATCGGAAAATTGGTAATCTTCCCAATATTTTGCTTCCTCGGCGGAAACACCATTGACCATTATTGACTTTGGTCCGTTGGTTGAGGATTTTCTTTTATTTAATCGATTTACTGTAGGTATCAATATTTCTTCCTCCGGAACCTCTTCTTCTTCCGGTTCCTCTTCTTCCAGTTCCTCCTCTTTTGGTTCCTCTTCTTCTGGTTCCTCCTCTTCCGGTTCCTCTTCGGGAATTTGTGAATCTTCCTAATATATATTCGACTCTTCATTATTATTAGGTGAGTCGATGGGATTTGTACTAGAGGTAGACATCTATCACACAATATCAAACACATTAAGAGATTAATATATTTACATGTTAATAATATATAGTTTCCAAAAAAAAAAAGGTTAAGCAATCATTTTTGAAGAAAAACACGGTATCCTAACAAACTCGGTAAGTCACACTAATGCAAAAATTCTGGTTCTCTAAGACCAACGCTCGGATACCAACTGAAATGTCTCATTCATATTGATTATAAACGTTCCATATTAATTGATTTCGTTGCGAGGTTTTGACCTCTATATGAGACGTTTTTAAAAGACTGCATTCGTTTTTAAAACAAACCATAACCTTTATTTTATCGACAAGGTTAAAAGGACACCACCTAGATTATCTGAAATGATAATCTAAAAATATCACACTTACACACTACCAATACATATTGGTTTACAATATTAATATGTTACAACAAAGTAAATCTCGAATGCAGTTTTAAACAATATTATACAAGCATGCTGACACCAAATCTTGTCCATATTTTAGCATGCAATAGCGGAAGCTCTTAATAATCACCTGAGAATAAACATGCTTTAAACGTCAACAAAAATGTTGGTGAGTTATAGGTTTAATATATATATTTATCAAATCGTAATAATAGACCACAAGATTTCATATTTCAATATACATCCCATACATAGAGATAAAATCATTCATATGGTGAACACCTGGTAAACGACCTTAACAAGATGCATATAGAATATCCCCTATCAATCCGGGTCTCCCTTCGGACATGATGAATTCGAAGTACTAAAGCATCCGGTACTTTGGATGGGGCTCGTTGGGCCCAATTGATCTATCTTTAGGATTCGCGTCAATTAGGGTGTCTGTTCCCTAATTCTTAGATTACCAGACTAAAAAGGGGCATATTCGGTTTAATAATTCAGCCATAGAATGTAGTTTCATTTACTTGTGTCTATTTTCTAAAACATTTATAAAACTGCATGTATTCTCATCCCAAAATATTAGATTTTAAAAGTGGGACTATAACTCACTTTCACAGATTTTTACTTCGTCGGGAAGTAAGACTTGGCCACTGGTCGATTCACGAACCTATAACAAATATGTACATATATATCAAAGTATGTTCAAAATATATTTACAACATTTTTAATACGTTTTGCTGTTTTAAGTTTATTAAGTCAGCTGTCCTCGTTAATAACCTACAACTAGTTGTCCACAGTTAGATGTACAGAAAATAAAGCAATATATATTATCTCGAATCAATCCACGACCTCGTGTATACAAGCCTCAGGCTAGATCACAACTCAAAGTATATATAATATTTTGGAATCAACCTCAACCCTGTATAGCTAACTCCAACATTACTGCATATAGAGTGTCTATGGTTGTTCCGAAATATATATATAGATGGGTCGATGTGATATGTCAAAACATTGTATTCGTGTCTATGGTATTCCAAGATTACATAATATATTAGAATACATGTATAATACAATATGAGTTAGCTATGATATGATTAATATAGATTTGTTACCAATTTTCACGTAGCTACAACAAAAAAAATTATCCAATCTTGTTTTACCCATAACTTCTTCGTTTTAAATCCCTTTTGAGTGATTCAAGTTGCTATGGTTTCATATTGAACTTAAGTTTATGAATCTAAACAGAAAAAGTATAAGTTTATAGTTGGAAATACAGATTACAAGCAGTGGCGGAACCAGGATTCAATAATAATGGGGGCGAAAAAACTGCAACACCAACGATAATTCTTAAAAAAAAAAAAAAAAAAAAAAAAACCAGCTTCACTATTATAATTTCTGCACAATATATAACATCAATACAGCAGCAAAACTGCTCAAAAAAGGCAGTAGAATAACTGCACTGGAACTGCACAATAACAGCAATATTACAGCTCTAAACGCTCAAAAACAGCAACATTGCAGCCCTAAAACTGCTCAAAAACAGCCGCATTACATAATTAAAACTGTCTAAAAACAGCAGCATATAAGGACTAAAAAATAGCAAAAATACTGCACTAAAACAACCCAAAAAAACTGCATAACAGCTACCAAAAAAACTGCACAAAATATGCCTAAAAGCTACACCTTTCCTTTGCGGTCACGCATCTTTTGAAAACGTTGAATTACATCTTCATCTTTAACTTTGGCGAGAGCTTCTCTTTCTACCGCACATATTACACAAGCATTCAAAAACTCCTCCCCAATGCGATTGCGTAAATTTGATTTTACAATTTTCATCGCCGAGAAGCATCTCTCAACGGTTGCGGTTGCGGTTGCAACGGGCAAAACCAATGCTAGCTTCAATAACCAATAAACCAACGGATAAGATAGATATTTTCTTGTTTCCACCATCATTCTAGCAAGGTCGGCAATGCCAACCAAATTATCAAATCTTTCATCGTGTCGGACACTATGATGGTACATGTCAAGTTGTTCTTCAGGCTCAATCATCTCCAAACTACTAAAATCTTTTGGATAAAACTGACTCAACCTTAGTAATTTCGATACATCAAACATTGAAAATGAATCACGTGGATTCAACGCCGCCATACTATTGAGTAACTCAGTACTAGCTTCACTAAAATGATCACCGAACTCTTGAATTTGCATATCCACAACGGTGTTAAAACACTCAACTTCATATTAATGTTGATTTGTGATCTTGTCCCTTTGTCTTCTTGAATTAACACAAACCATATTCATTTTCAACATCGGGATATCATGCTTTTCACAAAAAGAAGATATTTTTTTCAAGACTTGTTCAAACCCAATTGTTCTTAACTCTTGTAATTTTTCTTTTGTTGACCCAACCAATAAAACCGCTTCTAATATGTCTTGATCTTTTCTTTGAAGAGCTTGCGACAATATATTTGTGAAGCCCAAAATGCGCAACATTAGATGCAAATAAAATACAAAATCAAATGATTTTAAATACTTTAAAAGACCATGCGCTTGATTTTGGCTAGAACCATTGACTCCCTCCTCTTTAACATATTCAAGGACTTTAATAATTGATGGATACATTTCAACCAAGCGCAAAAGTTTTTATAGTGAAAATTCCACCGTGTATCTCCGGTCGTATAAGAGAAAGCTCTTGATTCAATCCTCTTCCCGTTTCAATTAAACCATTGCTAATTTCTCTTTGTACCCTCTCTTTCTCCGTATCTAGCAATATATCTTTTCGTTTACAAGAAGCACAAACAACATTCATCAAAATGGCTAACTTGTCAAAGAAATTCACTATAGCCAAATGCTTTCTTGCAACCGCTACAACTACTAATTGAAGTTGATGAGCAAAACAATGTACATAATATGCCTAGTTATTTTCCTCCAAGATTTTTGCTTTTAAACCATTGAACTCACCACGCATGTTGCTCGCTCCATCATAACCTTGGCCACTTAATTGTTTCAAACTCAATTTATGTTTAGCAAAAAAAGAGTCAATGGAAGATTTAAGAGACAAAGAAGATGTCTCTTTTACATGAACAAGCCCCACAAATCTCTCCTTAACAAGTCCATTAGCATCAACATATCGTAAAACAATAGCCATTTGCTCTTTTTTGGATATGTCGCTAGACTCATCAACTAACAAAGCAAACACATCATCACCGATTTCCTGAAAAATACGTTCAAGTACTTCTTGCTTAAAGCACTTAACCACATCTTTCTGAATATAAGGAGACACCAATTTATTATTCCCTGGAGCTTTCGATAGTTTACGAAGTTCCTAATTTTGACTTAAAATTAAGTCCATCAGTTCCAAATAATTTCCTTTATAAAGAGATGATTCCGTCTCATCATGGCCTCGAAAGGGTAAAGCACATTTTAAACAATACCTACAAGCATAAACTGTAGCACTCAATCTAATTCGATTCTCTATTTTCACATTGTCATCTTGTTTATAAAAGGCTGTAAAAATAGATTGATTTGGTTTCACTAAAAATTCACACTTTTGTAATGCTTTATTATGAAAGCTATTAACATGACCAACGTGATCTTTAAGTCTCTCTGTCTTGTTCCATCCATTAAACCCTTCTGTCACAAATGCCTCATTACCGCCTTGGAGCCCAATATGATCTCTAAATAAGTAACAACACAAGCAAAATGCTCTATCCGACTTAGCACTATACTCAATCCAATTACTATATTTATCGAACCAAGCTTTAACAAAATGTCTACCGTACTTTTTTGGAATATCATGACCACGTGGTTGAGTAGGTACCCTAATCCAGTGCTGTCTCCTTATCTCATCTCTTTGATTAGGGTGATATTGCAAAATTCTTGGTCTATCACACGGGTCCCATGGAAGATCATCGATTTCAATATGATTAATTGGCGTCGATGAAGATGGTTCTTTTCTTTTTAAATACTTGTCCATGCCTATTAAAGAGAGTTTCTAATTATTAACACTATAATCATAACATCAAACAGAGTGTCCAGTTTCTTAAAAATGAGTAACAGGTAAGGAAAAATCATCAGTTAACATTGTGGTTACAAGTAGTCAACATAAAAACTTAATACCAGGTCTAAATAAGCATTTACCTTTAAATATCATTATTAATTGGTAATGTTCAATTTTTTTATGCAAATTGACCATCGAATTTGTAACCCATTTTGCCTCAAAAACCTAAACAGTTAATAAATTAAAGATAAATAACGATTGTTGTTACAAACAAATAGGACAGAAAACAACTCATTAACATTAAGTCATAACTCAAAAGTACAAAATTTTAACATCATATTTCATATTTTTAGCACAAATTTTGTAAACCCTAAATTAATAATTGAATAAATTACATGCTTTAATACCTTGAAAAGTTGTCAATACTTAAAGAAATCGGATGATGTAATAGCCAGAGTCTTGAGCAATTTACAATTTCAGTTCCTTCCACACATCGTTGTTTGATTTGGAATTGAAAAGATGAAGTAACAAAGAAAAGACTCGACGCAATAAGAGCGGGTAAAAGAAATAAGGGCGGGTAATGAAATTGGTAGGAATGGTAGCTGTAAAAAAATTTGGCTAGTAATAATCTTTATATTGGGCTAGGCTTTTTTTGTGGGCTGGGGGCAAAAGTTAAAAAAAAAAAAAAAAATTTGCACTGCTCTTTTGTAGCCCATAGAAGGCATATGACCCCACATGCCCCATGCTTGGTACCGCCCCTAATTACAAGTCGTTTTTGTAAAGGTAGTCATTTCAGTCGAAAGAACGACGTCTAGATGACCATTTTGGAAAACATACTTCCACTTTGAGTTTAACCATGATTTTTGGATATAGTTTAATGTTCATAAGAAAAATCATTTTCCCAGAAGAACAACTTTTAAATCAAATTTTATCATAGTTTTTAATTAACTAACCCAAAACAGCCCGCGGTGTTACTACGACGGCGTATATCCGATTTTACGGTATTTTTCGTGTTTTCCGGTGTTAAATCATTAAGTTAGTATATCATATAGATATAGAACATGTGTTTAGTTGATTTTAAAAGTCAAGTTAGAAGGATTAACTTTTGTTTGTGAACAAGTTTAGAATTAACTAAACTATGTTCTAGTGATTACATGTTCAAATCTTCGAATAAGATAGTTATACATATATGAATCGAATGATGTTATGAACATCATTACTACCTCAAGTTTAGTAGGTAAACCTACTGGAAATGATGAAAAAATAACTTAAGCTTCAAAGGATATTTGATGGCTTGGAAGTTCTTGAAATAGATTCATGACACAAAAACAAGTTCAAGTAAGATTATTACTCGAATTAAGATAGTTATAGTTATAGAAATTGAATCAAAGCTTGAATATGAATATTACCTTGATTTAGAAAGATAACCTACTGTAAATAACAAAGGTTTCTTGATCTTAGATGATTGCTTGGAATGGATTAGGAAACTTGGAAGTAAACTTGTAAACTTGGAAGTGTTCTTGATGTGTTCTTGAGTAATTGTTTTTATGATGATTATAGGTAATAATCAAAGCTTGTATTTGATGATTTTTTCTGGAAAAATAGTAACTTAGACGTTCATGGAAGAGTGTGTGTGTGTTTTGAGAGAGAATTGGGAAGAAAATTGGAAGTGAAATGGAGTAGGTGGTGAGTGGGGTTAAAAGGAGTTCTTGTTTTTGTTTCCTTGCTCATAAGTCATGCTAGATATTAAATGATGGTTTCCACATGGTTAGGTGACTCACATGGGCTACTAAGAGCTGATCATTGGAGTGTATATACCAATATTAAATACATTTAGAAGCTGTGTATTGTACAAGTACAAATACGAGTGCATACGAGTAGAATTTTTGATGAAAATGAATGAGGATGTAAGCGTAAGAATTTTTGTTAAGTAGAAGTACTTGGATAAGTTCCTTGAAGTCCTTCAAAAGTGTATGAATACATATTAAAACACTACATGTATATACATTTTAACTGAGTCGTTAAGTCATCGTTAGTCGTTACATGTAAATGTTGATTTGAAATCTTTAAGTTAACGCTCTTGTTAAATGTTGTTAACCCAATGTTTATTATATCTAATGAGATGTTAAATTATTATATTATCATGATATTATGATATATTAATATATCTTAATATGATATATATACATTTAAATGTCGTTACAACGATAATAGTTACATATATGTCTCGTTTCGAAATCCTTAAGTTAGTAGTCTTGTTTTTACATATGTAGTTCATTGTTAATATACTTAATGATATGTTTACTTATCATTTATCATGTTTATATATAGTGTAACAATATCTTAAAATGATTCATATGTAATTAGTAAAACGTTGTTATAACGATAATCGTTATATATATCGTTTTCAAGTTTCTTAATTCAATAGTCTCATTTGTATATAACTCATTGTTAAAATACCTTATGAGATACTTACTTATCATAATATCATGTTAACTATATATATATATCCATATATATGTCATCATATAGTTTTTACAAGTTTTAACGTTCGTGAATCACCGGTCAACTTGGGTGGTCAATTGTCTATATGAAACCTATTTCAATTAATCAAGTCTTAACAAGTTTGATTGCTTAATATGTTGGAAACACTTAATCATGTAAATATCAATTTCATTTAATATATATAAATATGGAAAAGTTTGGGTCACTACAGTCTTCCACCGCTAAATCAACAAAAGCACACACCTGTTTGAGCTGGTTTTCAATGATAGATGTTGTAACATCCCCAGCTCGGCGAATTGCTTCAGTCATGCGATCAGTAATAGTTTGGCGGATGAATCGTTGGATGTCTGGTGTGATTCTGGCGACAGTACGATAGACAGCCAGAGTGGAGATAGCAGCCACCTTAGAAGGATCAAAACTACTGGTTGAGGGGTGATCACTAACAGCTACATTTGGAGTACCTCCGTGGGGTAGTGGAGGTGGAAGGTCCGAATCTGACTCATCAACATGATCACCATCATTTTTACCTTCACCCGAAGGTTTAGAACTACTGGTATCCTTAGCAGCATCATCATTATCAGCATCATCATTGAGATCCACTGGTTGTTCTTTGGAGCCAGTCACATTATAATGAATGACTGGCTCTTCCTTACCAGTACCTTTATCAGCATCACCATCAGATGAAAAAGATGATGAGGAAGAAGCTGATGAATCAGAAGGTACTGGCGAATCAGGAAGTTTCTGTACGATGTACTTACCAGTAGCAGGATCTCGAATGAACTTGAGAGGCCTCCATGTATCAGGCCATGGAGAAGTAGCTGGAGCCATACCAAAGTAATGGTAGTATGGCTGTTCATTAACCTGTTGAAGAGTGGCCAGCCTCTCATATACTTCTTTTCTTACTGGGCGATCAATATGAGATAATAGTTCAGTCAGCTCCTTTCTGGGTAACTTGCTGGCTGAAACTAAGGCACTTTGAGGATCAATAGTTAGCTGATCCACCAGCAAGGCAATTTTGGGAGTGATAGAAGCTCCCCTATAGATGAAGTTAGGCACAACTTCATCAGGATCTGGTACCTGGCACACATATGGTTTCTTCTCAGCAGAAGCAAAAACCTGAGTAGAATCAGTTGTAGTAGCAGTGGAGGTACCAGCATCCATAGTGGGTTCCATAGAACTAGTAGCAGCAGCTGATAGCTACTCAGTAGATGGAATAATAGGTGTAGAGGCACCAGTATCCATTTGTGGTTCCGTTAGAACATAGCCGACATCTTGAAGAAATGAGGCCAGGATGAATCATCATCAGCATTCAAGCCACTATCAGTAACCACCTCCGTAGTAGCAGTAGCTGGAGGAGTAACAGTGGTAGAGCCAGCAACATCCAGATCAAGAACCTCTTTAACAATATTATCATTAACTTTTTCAAGTACAGGAGGAGGTTCCATTATCATCTCATCAACCACTTCAGAATCAGTGGTTGAAGGAGCAACACCGGAGACAATAGGAGGAGTAGCAGATATATCAGCAATAGTTGACTCCTCATCAACAGTAAGTTTAGTGGAATCAGTAGCCACAACATCTCCAGTATTACCAGCAGCAGCATATGCAACAGTACTAGCATCAGCACCACCAGTAGACAAATTAGTAGCACCAACACCAGTAGCAGAAATAGAGAGCTCATCAGTAGAAACATTAACAATCTTTTCTTACTCCCCCTCTGCCTGTTCATCTACCCTGCTAAGAACTGAAACAAAAGAACATTTTATGTTAACAACTGTAGAACCAAATAAATTTGACTCAACAATTGCATCTGTTGTTGGTCTCTGGGGACAGACTAGTGATTTAGTCAACCTTTTGATTGATACAGAGTAAGGTGTCTGTAAGTGCAACTATGACTCTACTGACTCATTGGCAACACATGTTGACCCAGATTGTGTAAGAGTTCTGGCTGGTACTGATTTAGGAGTGTGACTCTTAGCATGATCCAAGTAACATTTGGGTTTTGCAGTAGCCTGAGCTGATTCAACACGATGAGGAGCCAGCTCAAGTCTGCTTTGGGGGTCAGTTATGTTCTCTGCTGGTTGTACTGTCAGCAGAAGATATTTCAGAAGATATTTCATGAAGATATTTTAACTCTTAGGTAGTCAAACATTTCAGCTTTTTCATCATCAGTATAAGTTCAAAAATTATCAACCTTATACAGTATTTCAAATTTCCATTGAGGTGAATCCTTCTTTAGGTCAGCTTCCCTCATATCAGCCACAAATGTACTACCATTATCATCCTCATCAGACTCCTCGACCTCTTTGGCCATCAAACACAACTTTCTACCAGAAGCATAGCCAGCACCATCATTATCAGTATCACTGTTAGACGATGAAGAGGAGCTGGTTTCATCCCAGTCATGATGCTCAGCAAGTAGAACATTTTCTGGCTTCTATCCCTTCTTATCAGCATTTGCACTTTCCTTCATCTGAGCTTTCATAGCATTGTACTTGTTCTTGTACTTGTCAGCTTTTGAGAAAGAGTTAGCATGTGAGATAGAAGGTTTCCTGGACATGCATTCAGCTGCAAAATGTCCAACCTTCTCATAATTGTAACACTCAGATTTAGGACCCTTTACTGATTTGCTGCTATACCTAGCACTCGGTTTCTTACTGCCTTTATATGACTTGCTGGTTCTATTACGATTGAACCTTTTGAACTGCCTAGCCAGCAATCCATATGTCATACCCCGTCCAAAATCTTCCTGAACGAATACAATAACATCTGGTACCATAGCGAGGTATTGACCTAAATATGCCATGAACGACTCCATGTAATATGAGCAAATGCACAGCGGAAGATTTCTTTCATACCTGAGAATAAACATGCTTTAAAGTGTCAACCAAAAGGTTGGTGAGTTCATAGGTTTATCATAAAACAATAAAATTCATCATTTTGATAGACCACAAGATTTAAATCCTGCATGGTACAAATGGGCCCGAATCCTATACCCACCTGTAATGTACATGCGATATCTTTTAAATACAGTACACCTTTCTCGTGTACGAAATCATCTTTCATAAATCTTAGTAACCGTACACATATCTTGTGCACAAAAATAACATACACATAACCTGTGTATAAAATCATTCTCTCGATACATAACATTCACTTCAATTTGTGGCAATTATCATGTCCACATAATTCAATGGTGGCAATTATCATGTCCACCTAATTCAATGGTGGCAATTATCATGTCCACATAATTCAATGGTGGCAATTATCATGTCCACATAATTCAATAATAATCCGCATAACTTCTGTCTGCATAATAATTCATTCGAGGAATGTTTTGCTTGTGTCTATCTCGTCAAACATTTATAAAAGCATTTCATGTATTCGCAGTTCAAAATATATTTCAAAAGCATTTAATAAAGCAGTTATAAAAACAGCGCATGTATTCTAAGTCCCAAAAATATAAAGAGTAAAAGGGAATCAAATGAACTCACGCATATAAATATTGTAAAACGGTTAATAAAGCATTTGCATGTATTCTCAGCCCAAAAATGTAATGAGTAAAAAGGGAGCAGATGAACTCACCGACTGTATTTTGTAGTAAAAATACATATGACGACATTGAACAAGTATAGGGTTGGCCTCAGATTCACGAACCTATATCATTAATGTATATTAACACATATATTTGTAATCGAACAAATTTATACATATTATATCTTAGTTTATATGTTATATGTATTTAATTTGTATATATTTAAAATGATTAATATTTATACATGTAGATATCTTAATATGTATATTAGTATTTTACCAATAATTTGTTATTTGTAATATTTATAAAATAATGTTAATATGTTTAGTATATAATTATAGGTAATATAAGTATAATATTTATTTGTTATAAAAATAATAATAAAAATGATAATTAAAATAATAATAATAATTAAAATAGTAATGATAATAATAATGATAGTTTTTAATAATAATGTAAATAAATAATAATAATATTAAAAATAATAATGTTTTTATATAAAAATTATTTCAATAATAATAATAATAATAATAATAATAATAATAATAATAATAATAATAATAATAATAATAATAATAATAATAATAATAATAATAATAATATTCAATATTGTATCTAATATCATGATAATGATAATATATGATAACTCTTATAAATACACTTATATTAGTAATAATAATAATAATACTAATTATGATACTAGTGATAATTAGTATACTTAGTAATAATAACAATAATTAATAATCAATAATAATATAATAATAATAATGATAATGGAAATAAAAATAAAAGAATATACCCCTTAAAACTTCCTCTAAAAAGAATTGTCCAAGACGGGGTTCGAACTTAAGACCTCTCGCTCACCCATAGCACTCCTTAACAATTCTTCCAAATTATTCATTCCTCATATAACCCCCTTAAATAACTATATAACTCGTCGTCTGTTTTCTTTTCTTCTTCTCCTAATTCTCGAATTGTCAGGAACAATATTCACCATCATCCTTAAATTGTGTTATCAAATTTATTATCATTTATTTGTAATTCGTTTCACAGACATCAACACCAATATATTTTTCTACCTTATGATCATAATTGTTATATGCTGATAACGTCCTCTCTTTTTTTTTTCGACCCTCACCCTTAACCTCATAAATAATTCGCTAATCTCTGTCACTAATCATTACAACATCCTTGTTATATTCTCCTCATCAAACAACATCATTAACATGACGTTCTTTATGAAATAAAATTATTTCACACAGCAAAAGCTGCAGAATTCGAGAACAATAAGGAAATAAAAAAACAGCGGCTGGTTTGCAGTTTTTGGAGGTTAATCTCGTTCGTACAGTATGACAATAAGGCCCAAGAGATAATAATTAACTCCAAGCTTGTAAATCCACTAAACTTTAAATAAAGCCCAAATAGAAAACAAAAGCAATTCAGTTTCCTGGTACCCCATTATAAATCGACCAAAGAAGAATGAAAACGTAATCATCTACCATACATGTCGGCCAAGAAAAGAATGAAAACAATAGGAATCTGAGGTCCACAAAACTATTCAAATCAACTTCCTTTTTCTTTTTATATTCAAGTGGGATTATTGATTGATATAAGTCGACAAAAGAAGGAAAGTAGCAACACTTTTATGATGTAAATCACTTTCTCTTTGCCACTTTAAATACTCGATCCAGTTGTAATATGATTAGACCGAATGGCAACAAAGTTTTTATGTGGTTCATAGTTAAAAGTTAAACAGAATTTAGTTTCAGCAGTAATACAAACTTTAATGGTGATCGTGGTGACTATGGGAAGCAGATACGTAAAGAGTAAAGCATTTGGAGATGGTTGTGTGTTTGTTTTGGGTGGTGGTTCCTTATGGTGCAAGGTGGTGGTAATTTATGGTGGTAGTCGTGGAGGTTGTGGTGATAATGATAGTAGTTTGATGGTGGGTTGGACTGCAATTAGAAAACGGTAAGTATGTAGTAGCAATAGTAGAGTACCTCATCGACTAGTGGGTTTGAACGATGTTTTGGTGAGCCATGATGGTGATCGAATATGGTGATGATTCGATGGGCTGCGTTACTCACAAGTACATCAAAAGTAAGGTTTATACAGTTTTGGTCCGAAAGAATTAGAAACAGAATCCAAGTGGTGGCAATCATTGGTGGGTTCAAGGTGTAAAAGGTGGCGGGTTGTGATTTCTTGGGTTAAACCGAATATAGAGACAACCAGGAAGATGTTTGGTGATGTAGTTGCTATTATGTCGATAGAAAATATAGAAGGAAGGAAGAAGAAAGAGTGTTGTGTGCCATTCATGTATGGATATGTATATTATATAGAATTAGGTAATAGATAGTGAAGAAAAGAAACACTGATTTTAATAATTCCTTGACTTTAATAATTCCTTCACACTGCACTAGTTGATAATTATATAAAGGTTAAAGTATTTTATGACTGCTAGGTCGAATCAATTGAGTTTGTTTTGTAGCTTAATGGTGGTCGACACTTTGTATCAAATGAAACAGGGATGAAGAAAATATGAAACATGTATAATTCTTTAATCGAATTCAGTACAATCCAATGACTCTGCATTATTATTACTTTACATTTTTTTTTATTTTAAATGATTAACTTATATTTTGTTATTTTTAATTATCATTCCCACTTTCCTTTATATATAAATTTATATTAATTACATATTTAGTTACAAACAATTTGTTCTTGAATCGTCAGAAATGGTCAAAGGTTTAATCGTATCCATGTAAACAATTCAAAGATTAAATGTATGTATTAACATAGTTCCAAGATTTTAAGACTTAACAATACAGTCTTTGCTTATCATGTCGGAATCATATAAAGATAAAGTCTAAATTTGATCGGAAATTTCCGGGTCGTCACACCATACCTTCAGCAAACCCTTCCACATCATCTTCATCATCACTGCTTTCTTCAGACCCAGTACCACTATCCACATCATCCTCGGTTGACTCTTCTTCTGCTATCATCTTTTGACTAGTAAAGCTTTTTGAACTTTCTTTTTAGCAGCAACAATAAGAGCAGTATGTAACATCCCGCGTTTTTCCGTTAAATTTATTTTTAACACCGTCTTTTTTTTTAATAATATCTTTCGCTATTTAAATTCCCAGTTTCCGTTGACTAACGTTCATAATATTTCCGCTATTCAATTTTGACATCACCCGTTTACTCGAGCGTTTCAAAAATATTCGTTTGGTTAATTCCCGCACCCGCTCTGAAACTTGAGGGACTAATTCCGCCACTTGACCAAAGAGGTGGCTAGTAGTTGACTAGTCAACCACTCACCACCTCCACCCACTCATTCATCCATTTCTTTTTCTTTCTTTCTTTTTTTCTCTCAAGAACACAAACATAAATCATCATCTAAATCCGGATCGGGAAGCAAACTTCAAAACAAATTACATATTCGTGATCCTCTCATCATCCTCTTCGATTTGGTACCGATTTCATCAATTTTGGGTAACTTTCTAAAATCACTAATTTTCTTTAAATTCGTGTTCTTGACTTGAAATTGTGTTAGTTAGTGTCTATGGCTTGTGTATAACATGAATATATGTTTTGTTTGCTCGATTTGTCGATTTGGAGTAACTAATATGAACTTTGAAATGGGTGTGCTTAATTCTTGATTTTGAAAGAGTAAATGTTGTTAAATTGTTAAAGTTCATGTTTTAATTGTGTTACTAGTATCACTAGCTTCGTTTTGATGCGTAGGTTGATTAAGGAAACTTCAAAAACATGAATATTGATTTTTGCGGATTTTGGTTAGGGTTTGATAGACTTTGAAATGAACTTTTGATGCGTTGAATGCTTGTTAATGTTGTTAGTAAGTGTTTAGTTGTAATGTATGCTTCATTACCTTCAAAACGGCATATCGTATGTGTAAATTGGATTCCCGAATCATAAAATACGTTTTACGAACTTGAAACTTTGAAAATAAACCTTTCTTGATCAATTGACGAGTTTTCGGTTATTGTAAATGATGTTTTTGATTGATGATATGTGGTTAGTTGTATTCCTCGTCAAAATACCTTTCGACGATATAAGATACATGTTTTGGTTGTTTGCGGATCATAAATGGTGAATGTTTGATGTTTGGTTCGTGCATACTTTGAAAAACTGACCAGAAATCTCTGCCCAGATGGTGGCGCGGCGCGCCCCATCCCCGCGCGGCGCGCGGATTGGCCTGGCCAGATTCTGCCTTGTTTGGCGCATTTCACGCGAAATGTTTGACTAGCTACCGACCTCCGATTCACATGAAACTTGTTTTAATATACTTGTATATGAATATTTAGCATAGAAAAATAGTTCGGGACCCGACCCGAACGCGTTGACTTTTCGTTGACTTTGACCAAGTTTGACTTTTAGTCAAACTTAACCAAACTTTTATACAATCATTCTAACATGCTTTTATACTTGTTTCTTGTATGAAACTTGACAACGTGATTCACATGCTATATTTAATCGAGTCGTAACGAGCCATAGGACTAATTGAACACATTTCACCCGACTTTGTGTCGTAACCGGTTAATTGATATAACTTACTTGTTTAGGTCAAGGCTAAGCAACTTTCATGCACACGTTTACTTGTTGAAGTACCTTTATACTCGTGCACTCGAGGTGAGATCATAGTCCCACTTTTACTCTTTTGAACTTACTTTTGGGATGAGAAAACATAAACGATTCTTTTGAACTAAGTGAACACAAGAACGGGAAAACAAACATTCTACATACGAGTTTAGAACGAAAATCCTCAATCCGATTATCATTAGTTACATCAGATGGTGTAAGCGAGAACTTATGTTATATGGCCATATGGGTTTGACAAACCCTCATTCAAACGGTTCGCTACCGTTTACGAATGAAATATATTTTCGGGAACAGTGTTGTTCTAGCACTAATTGATGGGGTATTCAACGGACGGAACGTTAAGCTTTGATAATTGGGTGCTCGTGAATATTAACTTTTAGAATGTACTACTATTATTTCAACTTTGCAAATCTTGTGGTTCGACTTACTTTACTTTTACTCACTTACTCAAACCTATGATTTCACCAACGTTTTTGCATTGACAGATTCTTCTATGTTTTCTCAGGTTTTCACATGGCTATTTGTTACACGCTTCCGCACTCTTTGATTACTTGATTGGAGTCTACCATGCATGCATACGCTAGGGATAGCATTTTTGGATTCAAACTTTTGTCTACTTACTTACGCTATTTATAGCAACTGTGGTTTCAAACTAATTATGTCGCAAGTTATTTCATTCATACTTTATAACTTTGTAAACTTAAACTTATTGTCGATCCGTTTGTTAAACTAAACTTTGTACCTTTCAAATGAACGCGACATAATTTTGGTCAAACGAGTCTCATATAGGGACTACGACCACGCAACGGGACCTAAGTTAACGGCGCCGTCAATAACGGTTTTGGTCGGGTCGTTACAAGTGGTATCAGAGCGTTGGTTGTAGGGAACTAGGATGTGCATTAGTGTGTCTAACAGAGTCGTTAGGACGCATTAGTGAGTCTAGACTACAACCGGATAGTTAGCATTTGCATTCTGACATACATTTGCTATAGATAGCACTTACTTGACTACTTGTGCATTATACTTGAATCATTCTTAGGCAAACTTTTTAATGGTACCCAACCTTCATCATACGAACTCGTATTCCGCCACTTTTTGGTAACACACGTAAATTCATGATTCATACACGTATGGATGACGACGACTTCATTAGTCGCACTCGTTCGGGAACTCTGTCTCCCGGATTGTTATTTGCCACCGTTTCAACTTACTATCGGTTTCCCACTGGTGTTTCTTACTATCTACTTTTTGGTGTTACTACCATCACTACTCTAGGTGAGTATCGTCATCAACATTTATCACTACGGTTGCGTGCTACTCGTTATCATGACTCGTTACTCTTTTCATACCTGAATACCTTATTGTCTGACTCGAACCACATTGACATGAACAATCATTTATACACTTCCCTCGGGGAACGCTTCTTTATAGTTGCACTAATTCTTTCGATTCAATACGAGTCACGTTAGAGACGTTGTTACACTTTGTTTATTTTAAACTTCATGATTACACGAACTTGAATCCATAGAGTGATGTGGGAATGGAGGTATGAGTTAGCGTAATATAACGACACTCGATCAACGTGGTTATATTACGGTAAGACATACCAAAGTTCTAGTGACGCGTGATGGTGGTTAGACTCGATCAACCTAAACACCACCATGTGCCATGTACATGACTTCATCTTTTCAGATTTGGACATCCGAAAACTCCGGGAATATTTATAACAACCATACCGGGGACACACCTTCAATTATTGTCAAATTATATTTATGCTTCCGAATGAATTACCGATTCCATTCGACTTCAACCGTATGTCACACGGGTATACTAGCTCGTCCTCGCGCAGTCTTATTGACTAACTACAATTTACTCGTTATGCTCACATCGGGGCGGGAACTTCTTTTGCATCACCCTAGTACTTCCGGTTCAGGAGGTCCTTATTCTAAATTCTCAATGGAGAGCGACTCTTCATGTCATACAAGTATTCGCCGCGAGGGTGGATAGTCCTAACAATCGTTTTCAAAACCCGATAAGAACTTGCCCCGACGAACGTTTTTGGAAACCGATAAATCTTCCGCGACGCGAATTTTCTTGAGAAACTTGTCCTAGCTAACGTTTTCAATTCCTAGCAAACTTGTTCAATATGCCTTAGGGAAATGTACCCCGTTTCGGATCGAGATCCTCGTTTCACTTCTAGATTTTGGAGTACCTTACAAAAAGCCTCGGGACCGCGTTTAGACATGAGTACCGCGTACCATCCACAACCCGACGGACCGAACAAACATGCGATTTAAACCTTGGAAACCATAATACAAGTTTGTATTACCAACTTCAAATTTACTTGAGAAAAGTATTTTCCTTTAACCGAATCCTCGTACTACAATGATTTTCATTCGAGTTTTAACGTCACTCCTTTTGAAACCACATGTGACCGGAAACGTCATTCTCCTTTTGTCGAACCAAGTAAACGATGACCAATTCACCGGGACCGGGATTATGCATGAGCGACCGAGAAAACTTATCCATATCCAAGAAAGACTCAACACGACTCGTTGTCGCCAAATGAGCTACGCCGATTTAGACGTAAACATTTCAAATTCCACGTGGGAAACCGCGTCACGTTAAGAGTCGCACCTTGGAAAGGTGCAATCCGTTTCGGGAAACATAGAAAACAAAATCCGTGATATTTTAATCCTTTTGAAATCTTGGGGAGTTTTGGACCCGTTGCTAGCCGTTTAGATTTTCCGACTCATTTTGGGTCTCCGTTTATCCTACATTCGATGTATCAACTCAAAGACGTGTTTTGCGAAACGAGAACTTGTTATCTTCTTTGATGAACTCACTATCGACGATAAACTTCATTCCTAGGAGGGCCGGTCGAAACCATGAATCGTGAACCCAAACTCTAAGACAACGTGAAATCCCGACTGTCAAAGTTCGTTGAAATATCCAAGGACGTACCTCCACTTATTCGTAGAATTTACAACGCAAGATCTCGAGTAAGATTCAACAACTACTACTTCCAACTAAATTTCGGGACGAAATTTCTTTTGAGGTGTGGATAATGTAACATCCCGCGTTTTTCCGTTAAATTTATTTTTAACACCGTCTTTTTTTTTTAATAATATCTTTCGCTATTTAAATTCCCAGTTTCCGTTGACTAACGTTCATAATATTTCCGCTATTCAATTTTGACATCACCCGTTTACTCGAGCGTTTCAAAAATATTCGTTTGGTTAATTCCCGCACCCGCTCTGAAACTTGAGGGACTAATTCCGCCACTTGACCAAAGAGGTGGCTAGTAGTTGACTAGTCAACCACTCACCACCTCCACCCACTCATTCATCCATTTCTTTTTCTTTCTTTCTTTTTTTCTCTCAAGAACACAAACATAAATCATCATCTAAATCCGGATCGGGAAGCAAACTTCAAAACAAATTACATATTCGTGATCCTCTCATCATCCTCTTCGATTTGGTACCGATTTCATCAATTTTGGGTAACTTTCTAAAATCACTAATTTTCTTTAAATTCGTGTTCTTGACTTGAAATTGTGTTAGTTAGTGTCTATGGCTTGTGTATAACATGAATATATGTTTTGTTTGCTCGATTTGTCGATTTGGAGTAACTAATATGAACTTTGAAATGGGTGTGCTTAATTCTTGATTTTGAAAGAGTAAATGTTGTTAAATTGTTAAAGTTCATGTTTTAATTGTGTTACTAGTATCACTAGCTTCGTTTTGATGCGTAGGTTGATTAAGGAAACTTCAAAAACATGAATATTGATTTTTGCGGATTTTGGTTAGGGTTTGATAGACTTTGAAATGAACTTTTGATGCGTTGAATGCTTGTTAATGTTGTTAGTAAGTGTTTAGTTGTAATGTATGCTTCATTACCTTCAAAACGGCATATCGTATGTGTAAATTGGATTCCCGAATCATAAAATACGTTTTACGAACTTGAAACTTTGAAAATAAACCTTTCTTGATCAATTGACGAGTTTTCGGTTATTGTAAATGATGTTTTTGATTGATGATATGTGGTTAGTTGTATTCCTCGTCAAAATACCTTTCGACGATATAAGATACATGTTTTGGTTGTTTGCGGATCATAAATGGTGAATGTTTGATGTTTGGTTCGTGCATACTTTGAAAAACTGACCAGAAATCTCTGCCCAGATGGTGGCGCGGCGCGCCCCATCCCCGCGCGGCGCGCGGATTGGCCTGGCCAGATTCTGCCTTGTTTGGCGCATTTCACGCGAAATGTTTGACTAGCTACCGACCTCCGATTCACATGAAACTTGTTTTAATATACTTGTATATGAATATTTAGCATAGAAAAATAGTTCGGGACCCGACCCGAACGCGTTGACTTTTCGTTGACTTTGACCAAGTTTGACTTTTAGTCAAACTTAACCAAACTTTTATACAATCATTCTAACATGCTTTTATACTTGTTTCTTGTATGAAACTTGACAACGTGATTCACATGCTATATTTAATCGAGTCGTAACGAGCCATAGGACTAATTGAACACATTTCACCCGACTTTGTGTCGTAACCGGTTAATTGATATAACTTACTTGTTTAGGTCAAGGCTAAGCAACTTTCATGCACACGTTTACTTGTTGAAGTACCTTTATACTCGTGCACTCGAGGTGAGATCATAGTCCCACTTTTACTCTTTTGAACTTACTTTTGGGATGAGAAAACATAAACGATTCTTTTGAACTAAGTGAACACAAGAACGGGAAAACAAACATTCTACATACGAGTTTAGAACGAAAATCCTCAATCCGATTATCATTAGTTACATCAGATGGTGTAAGCGAGAACTTATGTTATATGGCCATATGGGTTTGACAAACCCTCATTCAAACGGTTCGCTACCGTTTACGAATGAAATATATTTTCGGAAACAGTGTTGTTCTAGCACTAATTGATGGGGTATTCAACGGACGGAACGTTAAGCTTTGATAATTGGGTGCTCGTGAATATTAACTTTTAGAATGTACTACTATTATTTCAACTTTGCAAATCTTGTGGTTCGACTTACTTTACTTTTACTCACTTACTCAAACCTATGATTTCACCAACGTTTTTGCATTGACAGATTCTTCTATGTTTTCTCAGGTTTTCACATGGCTATTTGTTACACGCTTCCGCACTCTTTGATTACTTGATTGGAGTCTACCATGCATGCATACGCTAGGGATAGCATTTTTGGATTCAAACTTTTGTCTACTTACTTACGCTATTTATAGCAACTGTGGTTTCAAACTAATTATGTCGCAAGTTATTTCATTCATACTTTATAACTTTGTAAACTTAAACTTATTGTCGATCCGTTTGTTAAACTAAACTTTGTACCTTTCAAATGAACGCGACATAATTTTGGTCAAACGAGTCTCATATAGGGACTACGACCACGCAACGGGACCTAAGTTAACGGCGCCGTCAATAACGGTTTTGGTCGGGTCGTTACACAGTATCATCTGTTTTGGAGGATTTTGAAGTGGTGGGGGGCAGACTTAAAATTTTCCTTTAAATTTAGTTCAAGTTTAGCTTCTGCCTTCTCATGATTTCAAAGTGTACCATAGAGAGAAGACATGTTAAAGTTTTTTAAAGTCTGAGTGGTTCTCAAAGGGTCAGTAACAAGTTTTCATTTAGCAGGCAGTGAGTCAATGAATTTATTTACTTGTTCAAAATCAGTATATGTGATTTTTAAAGTAATCAGGTCAGCAACTAAGGAGTTAAACCTAATGAAGGTTTGCTTAAGGGTCTCACTCTTATAGGCAAAGAACATTTCATATTCTCATTTCAAAGCAATGATCTTGTTCTACCTAACCTCATCCATGCCCTCATAGGTAACATCTAGATAGTCTAACATAAGCTTAGCATTTAGCTTTCCCTTTATCAATTTAAACAAGTGGTTAGGTAATGTTATAGCTAACAAGGTTCTGATCTTAGGGTCAAGTCCAACACGACGTTTATCCTGAGCATACCATCTTGATGGAGTGAGGACAACTTCTCTGCCAGGAATGGCAGGAGTGTCAGTTGTAGCTGGAACACTATCAAGAGTCTCAGTTGGGACAAATGGACCATCTGTGGCAATACGAGGCATGAGTGGGTCAATAGACTCAAGGTGAAGCATGAACCTTGCCTTCCAAGTTTCATACTCATCTTCATCGAATTTGGGTGGTCTATTGGATGAGTCATTTTCAAGGTAAGTTGTATTTGAATATGCAGTCATGAGAGAATTCAGATCCAAGATATTAAATTATCAAGACTGAAACTCTGATACCAGTTGTTGGTCCCTTGATAAACAACAGGAGTATTGTAGAGGGGGGTGAATACAATTCTTTTAATTAACCTAACAGTTAAACACGGTTCAGTATTCAAATAAGTAAATTAAATAGAGTCAAAGGTAATTTTTAACGGTTTATTCTTTATTGATTGAATCACAAAGAATTACAACTATCCTTGGCGGAATGATAGTTGGTTGATACAGATTTACCTAGATTATAGCTATGAGGATAAACTTAAAGCTATTACACGTTTTGGACTCTAAATAATAAAACTCACACCAATAGTTGTTACAATAGTGGATACATCAATTTATACTAGTCCTATTATTCGTGTAATTGTTCTATTGTCTATTGGTACATAGGATGTCTGTACTTGTGGGGACAATTGCATTAGAGAGCGTGCTCTCCTCTTTCCTCTTTGGTAGCTATTTACAGGAACACCCCAATTCGGTTTAGCACCACTATTTGTTTAAACAAATAGAATGTTGTGTTCCCTAGGCATTGACAAAGTATAACATATGTATGCACATGCGTTAAACTTCTGCATTCCCACATGGTCTTGTAAGGTCACTTGTCAGCCACCGACGCGTGTCCTTTTCTGTTCAACTTTGTCTTTGACTTCTGTTGAATAGTACACTTGATGAAGACCACTCAGGAAACCACTATGTTTGTAATGGAGCATAGCTGTCTTGTGTAATGAGCTGCATTCCTGCCATGCTGGTTCTTCATTGCTGAGTCACTTGATATTCTCTAGTTGCTGAGTACACATCATGTGTTAATTGAAGAATACTGTCTACCTTGTGCTGGTAGACTAGGCAGCACACTTAAACACTCGACATAGCAAAATCTGCTGTATACATGAACAAACTTGTGCTGGTTGCACATTACATTTTAGTGTAAATAAATTCTGTTTTGTCATAATTAAATCCTTAATTATTTTGGGGACTCAACAAGAATAATGTGATAAAGTTTTTTTGTGTTGTTAGTTTAAATATGAAAAACGAAAAGATAGATAAAAAAAATAAGAGGTAAATTTGGAAAATAAACAATAAGTACATGTACCATCACTTTCTCTTAAAATGTACATTATGGTTTTTATTTTGGGACGAAAAGAGTAATCAAATATAATAATAATCATTTTAGTAGCCTGTGATTTAAGGATACGTTATATATAATATATCGTTATATATAATATTATATATTCTTGCAATTGAACCATTTTTAGTCAGACGTTGTACATTAATGGGGTAAAATTTCGTGTCATTATTGTAAATATTAAATTGTAATTGTAATTTTATGGCATGTATAACTTACAAGGGTAGAACAGTCCATTTGAAATTAATAATACATAGTTAACTAAAAAGTGGAAAAAAAAAAAGAAAAAAAAAAAAAAAACCTTCCTTTTTAACATCCTCATTTAATGTAGAAAATCATGGCGTAAAATAAAAGCCGCAAATCATGGCCCTTGGATCGGTTTCAAGTTTCCTCCCGGGCAGCGATGGCGGGAGGGTTATTATCGCTACATCGGCATAGTCGAAACGGGAGGTGATCGCAACGGGTGGTTTAGTCCCCATCGGGTGATCCTATTCGCCGTCCCAAAAAAAAAAAAAAAAAACTATAGAGTGGTCAAACAAATGTTTTTCAATGCTTATAGAATAATTAAATTTTAGTGTCTATATCTAAGTTAAATTATCTATTTTACAACCGACAGTTAGTTTTTAATCATAATATTTTTAAGTTTTATATTTCAAACGTGTTTTTAATCATAATATTTTTAAGTTTTATATTTCAAACGTTCAACCAATCTATGACTGGCATATTCCCCTTTTCATCAAATAATTCACATTTTAATGTTATTTTCATTGACCATATATAATTCACCTAAATTTGAGGAATATGCCAATGTTTGCAAGTATGTCATTAAAATAGTTAAGCATATTATATTATGAAACTAAATTTTTGATAAAAGTCTTCGAATGACGTTCATCATGAAAAGATTGGTTATGAGTGTGTTTGATGCAATTAACTCATTTGAAACTTATTTTTGAATTTGAAAGTTAAAATAATTTTTTACAAGTATCTGACAAAGTAACTCAAGTTTGAAGCTTATACCTGTATCTAAAAGAATATAAAATTTATGATATATAATTATATATGAAGGGTAATTATGTAATTTTTAACTTCATAAGTTATGAGTTTATTTATAAGCAAATTTGACTAGCTTCTTTTTCAATAACTCAATTTTTTTTCATACGCTCTAGAATTTTTGTTATCCAAATAAAACTATTAGCTTAAGATTTATGAAAAAATAAGATTAGACTATCATAAGTTATTACGCTAAATATAACTTGAATGTGAATTTCTTTTTTTTTCTTTTTTTTTTAAATGAATGGCAAGACCTCAAAGTGTATAATGGGGATAGAACCCGAGTCTCATTTATCAATCCACTAGACTACCCCTTTTTTTTTGACGGAAACATTGTTTATATTAAAACAGATTTGATGATCTAGAAATACAAATGATACAAATGCGAGTTATCTGTTTGAGTAGAGATCTACTTGAACTATAACCATTGACAGTAGATCCAACTATGTACTTGAACTACAACCATTGACTGTGACCATTGACCAATATATCCAATTATCCATACACTAACTGATACAAACATACACAAACAGATACAACCATTACGAACTAGATCATCGAACAATGAGATAACTAATATTTAATTTTTCGTTAACGTTTAATTATAATTGGTTGATATAATAACGTTATAAAACTTATAATGAGATCTCTAAAGATAACAGTTGAACATTTATGATGAACAAATGAGTGATATCTAACTTTATAAGCTAATTTACAGTATATTTGAAAGATTTACATAAACGTTAACCCAACATATGTAACCCGTAATCCATTTTCGTCACAATTTATTCGCGTTTTCATTTAAACTATCCTAGTCAACACCCAACCCAATTCGCGCACTTGCTGTAAAAGACCAGACCGGGCCGGTCCCAACTCAAATTTAACAGAAACGGGCCAACTCAGCCCGATTAAGGGGAAAAGCACAATTAGTTAGACTCATAATCCCCTTGGTCAGTAGTGACTTCATCCTCTTTCAAAGAGGCTAATGAATGCATTGATAGCTGTGTATGGTACTGTTGGACCACCAATACTGAGGCATTGGTCGAAAACTCGGGCGAGATCAATAAGTTCCCTACGGGCCCCATCTCCGGGCACTCGCTTCTTTGTCTCATTGCCGCCGCCAGCTCACCTTCGGGCATCCGCCCGACCAAAATCAAGTGGCACCGACTATGTTCACGAATCACCTCGATTGCTTCACGCGTGTTCTTAACCACTCTCTCGTCGTACTTATTCGACGTCTCTTTCAAAAGCTTCTCCTTAAATTCATCAATCACCTCATCGTCCATTGATCGAGCTTCGATGGTGTTGGGTTCATCGATGTCAACACCAATTGAACCCGAGTTGGTTAAGTCACGGTCTAGAATGAACCGAACAACAACTAGGTTGATCCCGGGGTGCTCTGCCATTCGGGCACCGTATGCTAACGCCTCGTGGTCATCGTGACCGCCAAAAAACAGAACCGCCACGAGTGAGTCGACGTTACTCGCTGACACGTGCGAGTTCCCGCCAAGACCACGGTCCACCAATATACTAACAGAACATGGCGCATGCTCCAAAACCTTGCGATTAACGTGCCTGATAGAAAATAAAAAATCATAGATAAATACTAAACATAATAAATCTGATCTAAATAATATATATTTTCTAGAATATTCTCTAATACCTGTATTCGGCTCGGGTTGTCTCGAGGTGACCGTCGATACGCAAATGCTTATGAAACGGGAGAACGATCATGGACGCCTTTTTACTCTCGGCCCCGTTACAAATATCTTCGTGCATACTAGATATCGCAGATATGGCAGTCGTGGGTCGAATCGACACCTTACTAAGCTGCTGAAACGCCTCAAACGCAACAACAATCTGGTCAGATTCGGTATTTGAAGTTTTCTTCCAAAACGGGGACCCGTTTTTTCGAGCCTTGTGAACCATAAGGATAGCAGAGGACCGTTCGGTGAGCTCCATGAGGTGCATAGCATGGACTGTAAGAGTCTCCTTTTTTCCGGTCCCACGTGAAATTTCAATTAGGTTAATCATTGTTGGTAGGTTTCTTATTCCATGGAACGTGAAGAACATACGGAACGAACTCGATGAGAATCCCTTCCTATAAATCGTTCGATGTTTGTATTCTGATTTCGTTGGTGCTTTAGCTGGTTTATAAACTGCAATAACCGAAGGCGTCGTGATGAAGGTTGTCACAAGTGCCATCAGAATCAATATCGCGAATGTTTGATCATTCAACACCTGAAATTACAATTACAATTACAATAACAAATTAGGAAAAAAAAACATTAAATTCAATAACAACCATAGATAATGATAAGGATTTTGCAAAGGACACTCATTAACTTTGCATGAAATCATTGTACATAGCTGTTATCAATTACAATACTTTTTAACAAAAAAATTTATCAAGATGTACAATGATTTAATGCGTGTTAGTGACGGCCCTTAAGCTGTCATCAGCAAAATCCAAATAATAATATCATAATTGTAAAACGGTAATGAAAAAGACGAACATACCCCACGGTCTTTTCCGATGTTAAGGACGATAAGTTCGACTAACCCTTTAGTGTTCATTAATAGCCCGAGAGCAAGGGCCTCCGAAAACGGTACTTTGCACCACAACGAAACACCAACGGTACCAGCGATCTTCCCTAAACACGCGGTACAAATGACCAAAACAAGCAACCCCCATGATTGAAGCCCTTGGATCGATGCCACGTTGGTCTTTAAACCACTCGATACAAAATAAAGCGGTAGAAATAGTCCCGAGACGAGATCTTCAACTTTTTCCACTAACGCCCCTGCGAACGCTCCTTCTTTAGGAATAAGAACACCGACCACAAACGCCCCGAAAAGCGCGTGAATCCCGATACTATCCGTCACGAAACCCGCCGCCAACACGACACCTAAAGTCGCACAAACGTAAACCTCGTCAACCGGCTCACCTTCGGGGCACCGTTTCGACATCCATTTGAAAATCGGCGGAATAACAAACGAGCACAAAATGATAAAAGCCGAACCACACAAAAAAACCCATAACGCAACAAGTGGGGACCGGCCAGTACCCGAGAGTGCGACAGCCAAAGCGAGTAAAACCCACGCCGCCACGTCATTAACAGCCGCTGCTGACATGGCCATTTTACCAACATCGGTAGTCAACAGTTTGAGCTCCGCTAGTATACGCGCTAGTACAGGGAAAGCGGTGATGGACATCGCTACACCCATGAAGACAATAAATGGGCCTTGGTTGACACCTTTGGAGACGGTCCCACGAAGGATAAACGAAACACCGGTTCCTAAAATGAACGGTAGTGAGATTCCGGCCATGGCTATAGACAACGCTTTCTTCCCGGTCCTGCGAAGCGACTTTAAGTCGAGCTCGAGTCCAACGAGGAACAGAAAGAACAAAAGTCCGAGGTTAGCCAACGTGTCCAACACCGGCATACTCCTTTTAGGGAACACAGCATGAAGGTACTTTGTGTTACGGCCTAGAGCAGATGGCCCGAGTAAAACTCCTCCCTGCGAAACAAATAAAACCCGGTTCGATTAGAATCAGATATAATATACTACTAATCAATGTATTGTAAACCAACTACACACAAAACAAAAAAAAAAGAAGAAAAAAAAAGTACTCTTAAACAAGTCCCTTTCAAGTACAGTACTAATTACGTTTTCAAGAAGTATAATTGTATCAATAGATCATGTGTTGATAATTTAACTAGGAATAAAATAAACACAACACTGTCAATGTCTGTTTATTTTATTTATATTTGTCTTGCATTATTGATCTATTTTAATCAAGGGATCGTGTTAAAAGTCAGCAAAAAGTTTCTGTTTTAAAATAACATTTTGCCATAATAATTGTGAATGTGATTAATTAAAGTATACTAAGTCAAAACCAATAGGTGTGCACGAACTAATTAAAAGTAGTGATGATTGAAGAGCAAAGGATTCAAAAATGATTATTAGTTGGAATTGGAATACATTTTAGGAAAGAAACTTACAATGATTTCAGCAATGACTCGGGGCTGCCTTAATGGTTTCAAAAGGTATGCAAGAACGCGAGTGAGAACGAGAACAAGACATATTTGTACGATTACGAGAGGGAGAGCGTAATCGAGTGGGTTGTTTCCTTGAAACACCCCTTCTGAAGTAGCCTTCATAGGGGGTGGACACGTAACATTGGTGGCCATATTGGGATGCGATAATTGGTTTAAATCGAAAACTTTAAGTCACACCACCTTCACCTGCAACAAGAAAGTTTAGGATCTTGATCAAACATAAAATTCATATTCCAAACAAACAAATTAATTATGGGAACATATGTTATTTTGAAGCTCCAGATACAGTTCCAATTCCAATGGGTCAGTTGAACTCGATCAAGTAAGTATTTGTTTTGGTGTAATTTTGAACGATACTCAACCGATTTTATATCCAAATATTAGATTATGATGCATGAGTTTCGGACTAACGGTTGTAGAAAACGTAATATCAAATTAATGGACCTAAATTTGTAATCTCGGGTTAGATTTTTTAGACCCTTACAGATATTGGACCCTGTACGACTACAAATATTACACGCCCCAATATTGGCCCTTGTTCATAGTAATGGTTGCCTAGTTGCACGACTACTAGCTAACATGGGCCCACCAGTTTCATATCCCTTGACACAGGTCACCAAACTTGGATCTTGTGCAAGAATCAGACTTGATGGTAATTAGGTTGTAAACTGAACTTGGGTATGCTCCAAAAAGACCAAACAACAACAAAGCAATACTAATTCAGATACAAAAGGACAAATAACTTTCTTCAGGTGGTATTTCTTGGTAACTAGAAAAAAACAAAACTTTAGATTTCCATTCATGTTATTAATTTATATTTATATCTATATTTTATTATTAATTATAATAATATAGTATAATATTGAAATAACCCATGTGATTCTAGTATTCTACCACAGTTACTTGCTGATGCAAGTAAGATCAACAACAAGACATGCTTGATAACAGAAAAAATAATTTAACAAATAAATAAACCACTGAGATTTGATCCATTTAGATTGATGATAAGCCGCATGCAGTCTTGATTTTAGATAAATTTTTAATATTTGTTCTGGACTAACTTTGATCAAGATTCTGTATACATAGTTTCTTGATAATTTAATGAAAAATATTAAATTTTTTTCTTTGGCATTCACTGTTTTTTAAACCCCAAAAATATCTTCAATCTGGAAACAACCCAAAATAAGATACGTGTCTCGATTATTCGGCAAAACCCAGTTGTGAAAGCCAATACTGAATTTGCATGTACTCCGTATTAGTCTATTTGAGGGTTCCTATTCTGAAATTACCTTTATACCCCTACCCCCAAATTTCCACATACACCGACCCTAAGAAATTTTCCACCCACGCTAAACTCCTCCATTAAGATGAAATCAAGGTCAAAATTCAAACTTTTGATCTGGGTATCAGTTACAATATGATCACTAATCATGCACATATATACGCACAAAACACACATTGATTCAAGAATCTTGAAAATAAACACGCAGATGACTATGAAATCAAGATCAAGCTTCGAACTTTTTTTGTAGGTGATTTTTTTCAAGTTGAAAAACATCATGTAGATGTACACCCACATTGAATTTAATGAATTTTGAACAGAAAATGTAAATAGTTACCTGAAACCGACGAAAGATGAAGATATTGTAGAGGGGATACTTACTCCATAAGGACCATAATAATTTTATTGAATTAGTGTGTTAATTTTTACTTTTATTTTAGAGTCGAAGCAAATAAATTGGGGTTCCAGAGAATGTGGAGAGTGATGAGAAACAAGTGCCTTGTGGCTGGGCTGTGTGTTTTGATTTAAGAAAAAATAGGCATTGGGTTTCTCTATTTATAGATAAAACCAAAATCAATTTATCTGTTTTCTAATCAATATCTAATCCATCTCTACACTTGTGCCTTTTTAATTATTATTATTATTATTATTATTATTATTATTATTATTATTATTATTATTATTATTATTATTATAATAAACTTAAAAGTATTAAAACTTACAAAAAATTAGTGGGAAGCCTAGAGACAATCTGGGCCCCACACCTCTAGCAATAGCAAAACCTATTCTAGTAAAAATATGAACAGCAGCACCGGCACCAATATCTTGCGCCATCGAACTCTTCTGAACCCGCTTTAGCAAAGAAACAGCATCCTTTTCTAATTCCCCAAGGGAAGAAAATGAGAAAGGAATGAAACCATAACCAATCGCCTGACAGCTAGATTCGTACTTGACCCGCTTCCGACGAGCCGCATCAACCACAGCACGTCCAGGGACAAAGTCAGAAAGCCCAGACTGTGTCAAAGGAGAAGACCCTGTCAAGTCAACACAAACATCGCGACCACAATCCCATGAATAAAGTAACACATCTGCAGGTCTGAGGGCCCTGTCGTTCCCTCCAGACAACCCAATGTCAACCTCCTTTCTCGCTGAAATCCCAGATCGATAACAAACATCAACAAGGGAATCCCGAACAACATTATGTCGATGCTTAATACCCACCATACCAGCACAAGACACCGCGTGATCCCCGAAAATATCCCCAGTAAAAACCCTTGAACAGGCAGAGCATGCCGTCGAGATAGAGAACAATGGAACACCCAACCGGTAGCACAACACACATCGGTAAGTCTTTGCGTTCATCGTCTGACCCAACCCCAAAATAGGGACTGCCCTTAGCCAAGCAGAGGTGTGATCACCCTGGTGCGATTTCCATAAGGCCGATTGTCGGGGAGATAATGAAAAAGTGGATTCTGCAGAAGCGGTAACCTTTGTGAAATAAACATCTGTCAATTTCTTCATGAGTATGGGGGCAGCGACCTCACTCTGATTACCTAAAATATCAAACCCAACCGTTTTATTTAACAGACCCAATGCATCTTCAAAAGCACGACCAAGACCAACAATACCCGCATGACGTAGGAGCTTGGTCTGCAACCCAGCAGACTGTAATCGAGAAGCCAGAAAAGCATAATGACGAACATCTCCCGCAGAATAAACACCAAGACCTCCAAATGCAAATGGCAAGGTGGCAAGCCGCCACTGCCAATCACCAAACCCAGGCCCTGAAGCAGTAACAATACGCTCCAAGGAAGATCGAAGGGCTCCATCGAAAGCGCGTTGAGCCGCCTCAAATATACTAGGAGGACAAGTACGCAAGGTAAAGTAGAGTTTAGAAACTCCCGTACATTTGCATTAATTATTATTATTATTATTATTATTATTATTATTATTATTATTATATTATTTAGTAGTATTAATATTAATTATATTCTCACACACCATTTTTTATTAATATATATTTTTGTCTCATAAATTCACAGTTATACTCTTAAGGAGTTAACTTGTATTATTATTCTAAATATAATTATAGATATAATATAATGGTAAATTAGGTGTAAATGAATCAAAAATTGGTGTGTAAGGATAATAATAAATAGAGGATAAAATAGATGGATCACCTCCCATCAATTATATTTATTTATTTAATATGTGATTTAATTTGATTACAATAATTTTATAATAATTACAAATGTTGGGTCAGCGTAGATAGAGGATAAAAAATACTCCGTATATTGGTTATTAAAATTCCCCGTTAAATTAATTACGGGATCAAGTCTAAATTGTTTAGCTTTAATAATACAAGCTAGCTTTGAAAAGTAATACGGAGTAGTTAGTAGAGTAATAAAAAGAATCTCTAGTCATGGTGTCCTTTTTTACTTCTTAATAAAAAAATTAGTGTTGTAACACGTGTTAATAAAGAGAATGTGATTATAATTTTATTATTTAAACTAATAAAATGACCCGATAAAAGAACCCATATTTGAATAATAATAATAATAATATAATAATTATAATTATAATAATAAAAATTTCTTTAAAATGATTATTTATATATTTAGTAATATTTTTTTGAAATAACATATGCCTCTTGAAATTTTTTCAAAAATTAAAATACTATTATTATATGAAGGTTGTACAATATGATTTAAAGTTTTTAGATGTGTTCATGCGGTGTTTTGTAAAAAATATTGTACAATTTTTTTTTAAGTTTGTACATATGGTCATTGGAATGTTTTATTATAAGATTGTACATAATGCTATAAATATTGTACATATGGTTATGAAGTGTTTTACCATAAAATCATACATAATGCTTCAAATCTATATCATATAAATCTCTAAAACGGCGATGTTATAAATAAGGATTATTCAAGCTTAAAAAAAATCAAATATAAATAGAAAAAATCTAAACCCCCATGATGATGTCATTAAACTAATTAATCGTATTAATAAAAATATTAATATAACAACCCTCAAATTTTCATACTTTAAATGACTATTTTACCCCTAGGGTTTCTGCATGCTTATTAATATTGAAATTAATAAGTAATTACTCTACTTTAATACAACGCTGACAAAACATTAAATTTTAGTCGACACATTTTGTTAATTAAAGTTTATATTATTTTTATAATATACCTTAGTTAATATTACAAGTATTAAAATTAATGAGTGAATACATTTCTACGAATAACGGTTATATTTCGATTAATCGCCTCGGTTTCCAAACCAACGATTATATATATTCGTGATTTCCAAATCTAAATTCTTTTATATGATATTCCTATGTCATTCATAATAATAAAATATTCTTATATTTTATTTCATAAATTATTATTCATCTCGCGTATTATAAATCGCGTAACGTTTTATTTATCGGATCACGTTCGTTTAAGCGTTCGGACCCATACATGAAATTTAATTTTAATGTTGGGCCCATTCTCCTAGCCCAATTTGGTCGACCCATATGTGGTGATCATGAGTTATCCATTTTCTTTTAATCGTATTTTTCTAGCCCACAACTTAATTTAACTAATTAGGTAAATATAATTATGGACTAGATTGAAAAAAAAAAAATTTAAAAGTTGCATACCCATATTCTCGTCGGCCGTAGCTTTTTCCCATTTAACCATATCTATATATATTTTTTTAAAGTTGTTTTACTAGTTTATTCCTTTTTCTTTTTATTTAAATTATATGTGTCAAATTGGATAAGGTTTAAGGTTTAAAAAAAAAATTTATTAAATAAATAATGCTCCTAAGTCAAACGGCCATCCCCACAATTTAGCCCAACCAAATCATTTTTCTTTTTTAAGTTTGATATTATCCTATTTAGCATTTATGAAAAAAAATATATACATATATAAAATATATTATTCCGTATGTTTTAGTTGGCAAAAAAAAAAAAGTATGATAGTCAACACTCCCCATTCTCAATCGGGTACAAATAATGGTTCAAATTTTTCTTTAAATTATTTATGTTATTAAGAGTTATTTATGCATTTATCAAATAAAAAATATATATATGTATACTCCGTATGTGAATCTCGGCCAAGGAAATAGGGAAAATCCCACCAAATCTTGTAAATTTTGCAACTTGATATTATCCCTTAATTACTATAATCTAATTACTTATCATTTAGAAAAAAAAATATACGTCGATTGTTCTCTACTCCTTTTTGCTGTCCACATAACACTCACATGCCCCAAAAACTATCGACTAGAAATTTCATCATATTTCTTCATCATCTCTCAAGACAGATTGCATACTTGTGTTCCTCTCGATCCGTTCTACGTTTCTATCCGTCTCTTTTCTTGATTTGAGGTAGACCTAAACTTCATCTTTTTCAATTATTACTTATTATAATGTTATTTTAGTTGTATGATTAGTTGTAGTGCTTGTGGATAAATTTTATGGTGTTCGAATAATTAAAACATGTTAAAAACTTAACTTTTAATAAATATTAATTGGGTCAGATCTATATTTAATATTTTCGGAAACAGTGATGAAACTAAGTTGCTCAACGTGATCCTTATAAAGAGTAGTGCAATTTACATATAAGATTTGCATTAAACGGACGTATAGAACTCAAATTATGAATTATTGAAGTTTATATAAATTTTATATATAAAATAATATTATACAGCTGTTGTAGCCTCGAAATTCGAGTCTGACCTGGGACCAGAGTTAACATCCGCGTCAATGGCGATTTTGGCGGGGTGTTACAGTTGGTATCAGAGCTCTGGTTATAGGGAACTAGGTTACATTAGTGTGACTAACATGAATAGTTAGGATGCATTAGTGAGTCTAGTCTATAACCGAGTTGTTTATTTGCATTGATTATTTGCATTACATTCTAGATTACGTGCATTAACTTCACTTATATTTGTTATGCCTAGAATTTATATACCCTTCAAATCTTTAGAAAACACTTTGCTATAGGAAATATACGTCTGACTCTTAGAACAAGGGTCATAACTTACTTGTATTCCAACAATAGAATGCCACCATACCTATCTCATTATGTAATTTAGGAGAGCCAAGGCTTGTTATAGAGAACCAGGATTGCATTCTATGTGTGCCTTATGTGGGTGCCTTAGCAATCTTTAGGTCTATAACCTTTCCTGCCTTAGTTTTAAGTGCTTTCCTTTAATCTTTATACTGCCAATCCATCTTACTACATGCTTTTACCTCTTCTGAAATTATGTATCCCTTCCGAAGGATGTCAAGCCAAATCCCTATCATCTTGCATGATCCCGACTCTGAAGGATCAGCTAATATGTGATTGCTATCATATCCAAACATATCCTATGACCTGACTTCGCCATTGTGATTCAAAGTATTCTTTGACTCACGCGAAGGGATGTCACTCATGACTCAACATTCCAACGTCAACTTTAATCACATGTCCTGACCACGTGAGGTGATATTGAAGTGGAAGTATGAATTAGTGAAATATAATGACGCTTGGCCGACGTGATTATATTACAGTAATTCATATAGAAATTCCAATATCATGACATATGGAATAGAAAGTGAATCAAAGAAAAATTTCCAAGCCATTCATTCAAACATCTCAATGTTATTACATGAAGGGTAATCATCATCTGATTTGTAGAGATACTAAGAGCTCGTTTTTCAACCAAACTGTCTATCTCATATCCATGAGTAGATTAACAAATTCTCCTATGACATAAAAGTTGTAAAGCTTTGCATTCCTTCTTTCTTAAACAACTTATCTCTTTATCTTTGACGCTTAATTATCACATTCCCGCTGGCGACACCCCCGAAATTTCTTCAAAACATGCCTCCTGTTATCTGCAATTACGCTCCTAGTGTAGATTTTCATAAACCCATTAGGAAACCCGTCGAGGATAAGCGACAACCACTCGCAAGATTTTCATTTGAATATTCAAACGAAGATATTATAAACACCACATTCACTGTCCCATTCTCATACTCCACCATTCATATATCACTTGCCAGCAACAGCTTCACACATGAACATTTTGAATTCCAAGAACATATGTCCTAATAATAGTCATCAACCGTATTTAAATGCAATAGATTTCATTACCTCGCAACATTTTTGCTTAAAAATAACTTGAAATTTTCAAAATACCTTCACCCGATCTTCATTGATCTGTTTTCAACTAGTAACCTCCAAAATATGAAAATTCTGTTACCAAAATTTTACATACACTATTTTACCGTGCGATCCTCTCGAAATTTTATAAATTTATTTACTACCATTCGTGCAAATTTTATAAATCGTATATGTTTATATAAATAAAATTTACCTTTACTTATTTTTGACTAGTACATATAAAATTATACTTTCACTTTTTCAAATCAATTCTTTTATTCAAAAGATATTTTACTTAAAATAGTACATGTTGTACGTAACTCTAGTTTTACTAAGAACTTCGTTTTCCTTTTTAAATTGTCACCTTAAACGACTCGAACTTCTATAAAATTTTCATTACTCGATTATATAAAAATTTTCGTATTATTTGCAATCACAATTCCTCTAGCTCTTTGAAACTTACCATTGAGTTCATCATTCAAAACTCTATGTTCTCAGTAACTTTTCCCTTTTGTAAGGTTGACCGTTGAGAAGATTTTACTTCTGATATCTCACGGCTAAACCACAACAACCTCGTAAAACGTCAATTCTATGATTTAATATCTTTTTGGCACAAGAAAGCATTTTTCAGATATTTCCTCACCCGGTGTAAACTATTCTTTGTAGCCAATGATTATATTTCTTTTCATCCGCACTTAAAATCATAAGTGAATGATAGATCGACCCGCTATCTGTGCGAGAACGTCTATCTCATTAAGAGATCACACCTTTCTTGCGATTTCCTATTAGAAATATAATTTATGATTCTTGCTATCCTCTCTAAAGGAGTTACCTTAAACAATTATGGTGTTTATGTGTTTACACTAAACATTTTTTCCTCACTAGTTACAAATAGATGTTATCCTAGTCAAGTTTCGACCTCTGTTTCAACATATAGCAGATGTGCTTTCAAAAACTATTTTCAAGGGTAAGTTCGCATGTATTATGATCTTTCGTTAATCTTTCATACCATTCTGAGGGCATTTTAGTAATTATGGCATGCTTTGCATGTAAGCCTGATTAGTGACTCCTCAGTTGGAATGTCGTTTCGTCTATTCACATTAGATATTTCTTGGAAAACCAAAGGTATCATGTCTATGGTTATCTTTCGGAATTTGAAGTCGGTACCATCTCTAACAAACACAAGCCATGCATCAAACTACATGGTTGTGACCTCCAAGTACTTCTCTCTGATTGTCTGCCCTAATGGCGACATAAACGCTCAAGGTTTCAAATAAACTTAGTAATGTTCGTTGCACATTTCAGGTGTCCAACTTACCGAAATGCTTGTACGACTAAAATATCACAATCCCTTTTAAGGAAACCTAGTCTGATGACACTCATGTTATCCCTTTGAATTACCTCCACATTGATAATAAAATGCACTTCATAGAATAACCTGTAGAAATTTATGGATCGTGAGATCAAACGCTTAAAACAGGACAACAATTTTTATTGCCAAAAATCCGTTGGAATTCATGTAGAGGCTCCGAGTATACCTGGGAACGTGAAGACCTAATGAAACAAAAATATTCCCATCTTTTTCTTCTCAACCGCTAATGCATCCGAGAAGTCTACCTAAAACTTCGGGACGAAGTTTTCATTAACTGGGGGATACTATAACAACCCTCAAATTTTCATACTTTAAATGACTATTTTACCCCTAGGGTTTCTGCATGCTTATTAATATTGAAATTAATAAGTAATTACTCTACTTTAATACAACGCTGACAAAATATTAAATTTTAGTCGACACATTTTGTTAATTAAAGTTTATATTATTTTTATAATATACCTTAGTTAATATTACAAGTATTAAAATTAATGAGTGAATACATTTCTACGAATAACGGTTATATTTCGATTAATCGCCTCGGTTTCCAAACCAACGATTATATATATTCGTGATTTCCAAATCTAAATTCTTTTATATGATATTCCTATGTCATTCATAATAATAAAATATTCTTATATTTTATTTCATGAATTATTATTCATCTCCCGTATTATAAATCGCGTAACGTTTTATTTATCGGATCACGTTCGTTTAAGCGTTCGGACCCATACATGAAATTTAATTTTAATGTTGGGCCCATTCTCCTAGCCCAATTTGGTCGACCCATATGTGGTGGTCATGAGTTATCCATTTTCTTTTAATCGTATTTTTCTAGCCCACAACTTAATTTAACTAATTAGGTAAATATAATTATGGACTAGATTGAAAAAAAAAAAAAAATTAAAAGTTGCATACCCATATTCTCGTCGGCCGTAGCTTTTTCCCATTTAACCATATCTATATATATTTTTTTAAAGTTGTTTTACTAGTTTATTCCTTTTTCTTTTTATTTAAATTATATGTGTCAAATTGGATAAGGTTTAAGGTTTAAAAAAAAAATTTATTAAATAAATAATGCTCTTAAGTCAAACGGCCATCCCCACAATTTAGCCCAACCAAATCATTTTTCTTTTTTAAGTTTGATATTATCCTATTTAGCATTTATGAACAAATATATATAAATATATAAAATATATTATTCCGTATGTTTTAGTTGGCAAAAAAAAAAAAAGTATGGTAGTCAACACTCCCCATTCTCAATCGGGTACAAATAATGGTTCAAATTTTTCTTTAAATTATTTATGTTATTAATAGTTATTTATGAATTTATCAAATAAAAAATATATATATGTATACTCCGTATGTGAATGGGTCTCGGCCAAGGAAATAGGGAAAATCCCACCAAATCTTGTAAATTTTGCAACTTGATATTATCCCTTAATTACTATAATCTAATTACTTATCATTTAGAAAAAAAATATATACGTCGATTGTTCTCTACTCCTTTTTGCTGTCCACATAACACTCACATGCCCCAAAAACTATCGACTAGAAATTTCATCATATTTCTTCATCATCTCTCAAGACAAATTGCATACTTGTGTTCCTCTCGATCCATTCTACGTTTCTATCCGTCTCTTTTCTTGATTTGAGGTAGACCTAAACTTCATCTTTTTCAATTATTACTTATTATAATGTTATTTTAGTTGTATGATTAGTTGTAGTGCTTGTGGATAAATTTTATGTTGTTCGAATAATTAAAACATGTTAAAAACTTAACTTTTAATAAATATTAATTGGGTCATATCTATATTTAATATTTTCGGAAACAGTGATGAAACTAAGTTGCTCAACGTGATCCTTATAAAGAGTAGTGCAATTTACATATAAGATTTGCATTAAACGGACGTATAGAACTCAAATTATGAATTATTGAAGTTTATATAAATTTTATATATAAAATAATATTATACAGCTGTTGTAGCCTCGAAATTCGAGTCTGACCTGGGACCAGAGTTAACATCCGCGTCAATGGCGATTTTGGCGGGGTGTTACATTAACGTGTTAATTGTATATATAAAAAAATTAACGTGTTTATTAAATACGATTAATTAGTTTAATGACATATCACGGGGGTTTAGATTTTTTCTATTTATATTTGAATTTTTTTTAACCTTGAATAATTCTTAATTATGATATCACCATTTTAGAGATTAATATGATACTATAGATATGGAATTTTCTAACAACAATTCGTAAGACTGTCGTTAAAGTGCAAAAGACACTTTATCTTTTATAACTGCAATGTAAAAGTCAAATTAACCGATTTATATAATACGTTAATGCTCCTTAACGACAAGCACTAAGGGCTATTGGTACCAAAATTCTACAAATGATGACTTAGTTTATATTTTTATAGATAGATGTATGTGAATTTCTCAATATCTGATACGTTATTGTTATTATTATTATTATTATTATTATTATTATTATTATTATTATTATTATTATTATTATTATTATTATTATTATTATTATTATTATTATTATTATTATTATTTTTACCAGCAAAAACGGAATTTTATTATCGAATCTCCCTAACAAGGCGCTAGGGAGTAATAACAAAAAATTACAACGGCTTAATTAGCCAAGATTTCCAAGATACATCAATTTTTCCTCAATATCTAAGCCAACAAAAAAAAATTACGAATAGAATCAAATAAACAATCTTTCTTCATTTTCAAAGAAGCAAAAAGAAAGATGTTTCGGTAACGCTAAAGAAGCCAAAGAGACGATGCTACGATAATAAATAGCTTCAACTTTGTGCTTTCATTGGCATGCCAATTGTGGAACCAATCAAACCAACCCGACCAAGAATCAAAGTCTAACAAAAAATCTTCATTGACCTACGTCTTAATCTTCCTCCATAAAGATCTAGCCAACTCACACTCGAATAAAACATGGTCCACTGATTCGATTCGAGATGAGCATAACGGACAACAAATATCGGAGATTTCTAAGCCGCGAGCTGAGCTATTAAGATGAGTAGGGAGTCTATCCCAAGCGACACGCCATAAGAAAATATTCACCTTGCGAGGAAGTTGTTTTACCCATTTAAACTTTATGTCCGAATTAGGAAGTAAAACACTATCCAACCATTTTATCGTACTAGAAACATGAAATTCCTCGTCTTCCGAAAGGTCCCAAACCCATCTGTCTTGGGCTGAGGCTGAAATGATAGGCACACCTATCAGTTCGACGAGCTGTTAGATAGCAGCTTTGTTACGGGACCCAATGTCGGGTCTTCTCCACTCCCAAGACCAAGACTCGTTGACTAAACGTTCGGATAGGATGCGATCGGGATTAGAATCTAAGTGGAACAATCTATGGAACGAAGAACATAAATTACCATCACCCCTCCAATTGTCTATCCAAAATTTAATTGATTCGTGATTCACCACTTTAATATGAAGCGTGTTAGGAGGGATAAGATTATCTCGTTTCATTTTAAGGAAAAGTTTGACGATAGTAAGCCAAGAAGAAGAGTCGCTCAAGTGTAGCCCGTCGAGACCACCATTGGCCCCATAAATAGCTCGAATAAGATGGACCCATTTTGAGTTAACGAAAGATACAAACCTCTAAACCCATTTAGGAGAGCATAATTAAAAGCTGTAACATCCTCAATCGGGCCTAGATGTAAGATTACTAGTTTGCCCTTAAGTTGGTGTTGTGTTATTATATGCTTTTATTTTTTTATTTTTTTATTTAATGTTTATTATTAAATAATGATGTGGTTAGGACCAGTTTGTGACAAGGGTCACAGAACATGTTTGGTTGTTTAATTTGGACTTCATTTGGGTTACCAAATGATGTACGAAATATATCAGATAACTGATAAATGTGACGACCCGGAAGTTCCTGACCAAATTTAAACTTAATCTTTATATTATTTTGACATGATAAACAAAGTCTATAATGTTGAGTCTCAAAATTTTGAAACTATATTCATGTAATCAATTACCCCTAGACTGTGCTCGACGATTCACGAACAATTGTTTGTAAACAACTATATATTTATATATATATATATATATATATATATATATATATAAGTGTTAGAAATTATAAAATGTTATTAACTCATTAAAATTAAAAATGTAAAAGATTATACAAAATAAGTTGTTACTAAAATAAATCTAAAATGATTTCTATAATAATTATTATCATGTGTATATTGGAATATATATATAAAATTTATAGATGTTATATGACGGAATTTATTTAAAAAAAATAATTTATCAAGTAAATATATATATAATACTTATAAATATATAAGCCAATTATATTTAATATGCAAACACATATTATATAATGTATTTATATTAAAATGTATAAATAATAAACATATGTTATCATATAATATATATGGTATAATTATAATATATAATATTAATATGATGAATGTAATTACAAATATGATTGTTATACTAATATCAATATTAATACTAAAATTAATATTAAAATTTAGTGATAATATTATTATTATTTTCAAAAGATAATATATGAAGAAGAAAATTGATACATATAAATTGTTATGATATTATTATTACAAATATTATTGTTATCATTGTTAATATCATTATTATGTTATAATGAGTAGTAAAATTTTGATTATGATTATTATTATTATTATTATTTTTACCATTATCATTAAAATCATTATTATTAATATTATTAGAAAATAATACAATTTATTCTTTGTATCATTAAGAATATTATTATTATCATTCTTATAAATTATTATTAACAAACTTATTAAAAAATATCATTTTGGTTATTATTAAAGTTCCTCAAATTATTGTCATTACATTTTTATCAGTATTTTATTAATAATATTTAATATAATTATTATTAATATTATTATTAATATATTTATTATTTATTAAAAATAAGAAACGAGTTCTTTACTTTTGGAATCAATTCCGTTGCCCATCTCAATCTGCTGTAGATAAATTTTGTTTTCTGTCTTTAGAATCGTACGAGTCCAGATTCAGTCACAATATACAATTCAAAATATGTTAACAACCCTTTTCTCCTTTTAATTTTTTTATTATCTTTCTGTAACTGATTTAAAGTTTTGTCGACCAGTAATTCGATATATAAACAATCCAATTCAGTAATAAGGGTTACTAGTCGACCTAACAGTATTAACTAATTCACAAATACATAATTACAGCTTTTAAATTTCGTAAATTTTATCAAAAATATGAAGAACACATGAAAACACTTTGTTCTTGAAACTTTATTGCCAAAACTCGAATTCATTATCTATTTCAAAAACTAATAATGTAGAGTTGTTAGAAATATTTTGTTTAAACTAACTGTAAAGTTTCGAAGTCCAATTTTTCATATCGATTCCTAATTTTGAAGTCAAACTTTTAAACTCAAAAAGTCAAACTATGTTATTCATTTAAATTTGAATTCTGTGTATTGTTTCTGGATAAATTGAGAATTGATAAAGTTTATAGGGATGAATTAAAACCTTTTTCATGTTATAACTATTGTCTAAAATGTCCTAAAATTGGAGATTTGGATTTGAGTTCTTCATTTTTTTTTAGCAAAACAGCGACTGTGTTCAATCCATTTAATTCATTTTTTGTGTCTGTTATTTAGTATCACAACGATTAGTGTTTTTTTGTTTTAATACTACATGATATAATAAAGAAGGATTTGAATTGGTTTTGGTCGATGAAGTGTGAAGATGATGAAGAAGATAGAACAGAAAATGAAATTGGGTAAATATATATTTAATACACATAACTTAACTATAGTAATATATCTATATATAAAATGAAAATATATATAATGAAACTTATTAATCTACTATGTATATGAATTACGTCACTAATAATAATATATTTGTACGATTACAGTTATGCGTATTAATATATATACAAATGATATATGTTCGTGAATCCGAGGCCAACCATGCATTGTTCACTATCATCGTATGAATATTTTTACTACAAAATATTGTATTGTGAGTTTCATTTGCTCCCTTTTTAAATGCTTTTGCAATATATATATTTTTGGGACTGAGAATACATGCGCTTTTATAAATGTTTGACAAAATAGACACAAGTACTTGAACTACATTCTATGATGAATTATTATACCGTGTATCCCTGTTTATTTAGCTTGGTAACCTAAGAATTAGTGAATCATTCCACTAATTGACGCGAATCCTAAAGAAAGATCTATGGGCTTTGACAAGCCTCAGTCAGAGAGTTTGAACTGCTTTAGTACTTCGAGGTTTATATTTATACAGATGAGGTTCCTGTATGGGGATATGCTAGATGCATTTTTGTTAATGTCGGTTACCAGGTGTTCATCATATGAATGGATTTTACAGCAGTGAGCAGACCTGCACTTAAAAATGGAAATGAAAATCTTGTGGTCTATTAAAATGATGGAAATGATTATTGATGATAAACTAATAAACTCACCAACCTTTTGGTTGACACTTTTAAGCATGTTTATTCTCAGGTATTAAATAAATCTTCCGCTGTGCATTTGCTCATATTAAAGATATTACTTGGAGTCATTTATGACATATTTCAAAAGACGTTGCACTCGAGTCGTTGAGTTCATCAAGATTATTATTAAGTCAATTATAGTTGGACATATTATGAAATGGTATGCATGCCGTCAAATTTCGATGAAATGAAAGTTTGTCTTTTAAAAACGAATGCAATGTTTGTAAAATGTATCATATAGAGGTCAAATACCTCGCAATGAAATCAATTATTATGTAACGTTTATAATCGATGTGAACGGGTCATTTCAGTTGGTATCAGAGCGGTGGTCGTAGCGAACCAGTTCTTTCGTTAGTGTGTCTAACTAGTAGTTGTTAGGATGCATTAATGAGTCTGGACTTCGGCCTAGTAGTTGTTAGGATACATTAATAAGTCTGGACTTGAACCTGGTCTGCATGTCAAAGGTTTACTTACCGTTCTTTGTCGAAAAATATCTACCTATCATTTTCAGTCTCGACACGTCTTATTGCAATTGTTGCATAGGTGGTGTACAGATGTAACGACCCGACTTCGTTACACCAAAAACACGCTAAAAAAAAAGCTGAACCTGTACATCTGGACGCGTCCAAATTATTGGACGGCGTCCAAATTATTGGACGGCGTCCAGCCATTTGGGACGGCGTCCAAATGAACTGCAAGTTGCTGTCTCCGGGGTCCAACTTACATGAGCGGAAAACCAGCTTCCGGACACTTTTAAATGAAAATCTTTTCACAACATGTCATAATAAGTTAAACTAAGTGATTTCCAACATCAAAACAAGTTTTACATCGCCGGGCCCACATCGGCCCGAATTACGCATTTCGTACAAAAATACAAGTTTCGACCGTTCTAGTTTAATTTCCAAACGACACTAGAGCATGGTGTTTGGGGTTAAACTATCCAAATCTTGGCCAAACTTCCAAAAAGTTAATCCCCCGAGAGTCACTAATCCAACCGAATACTTTCACCATTATCCACGCCGGAGCCTAAAAAGGTAAACAACGAGAGGGTTAGCAAAACGCTTAGTGAATACAATAGTTATACACATACATATATAATATACCTACTTGCAACACTTACTCACATACCGCATACATGCTAGCAATACTGTGATGACCGGGAAAATTTTGACTTATTTAAACCAATTCTATATATGATTTAATATTTAAGCAATGCATTTTGACAAGTTTTAAAACTTTTGTAAATGAGTTTTATATAACGGTTGACCACCTTGTTTGTCCGACGATTCACGAACGTCATAACTTGTGATAATTATATAATTGTGTATGTATATATATATATATATATATATATATATATATATATACGGAAACATGCTAATAATATTTATATACGAAATAATAAAAATTTACTAGTGAATGATACAATTTCAAATTAAAATTTTTACGTATATAATCGTTTTATTTTTATGATGTATTTTTTTTAAATTTTTAAGAAGACACGAAATTAAATCAAAGATGTACAAGTTGTAAAGCATAACGTACAACAATGTAACTTAAATAGTTGAATCGAAATTAATTCATTTACTATTCATATGAATAGTAAATGAAACGAAATTAATTAATTTACTATTCACGTGAAAGCGACATGATAGAAATTATTAATTATAAGTTACATAATATACCCCTGAAGTATTTAAGAAATACGACTTTTTAAAATTTTAAAATTTATTCGATTAAATGAATCTTGTGATTTACTGTGGCACGAAATGATCAGCAGACTAGTACGTACACTCTACATCGAACGTATATAGTAATTTTATAAATAAATTTACCTTTTTACAACTAGTTTTATAAGGTTAAGACCAAAATAAATATATGTATTCAATTATAAAAAGTGGAATTCTTTTTATTTATACTTTTACCCGTCAATTATTAGCAACAGAGTACGAAATAATGGTCTGTGAAAAACTGTCGACATAAACTAACAAAAATGGGGCGGCTAAGATTACACGCGTTTGATTTCTTTTATTATTATATTATTATTTTATTATTATATTATTATTTTATTATTATATTATTACTTTATTATATGATTATATGATTATATATATATATATATATATATATATATATATATATATATATATATATATATATATCGATCGATCGAACATACAATTTACATACTTCGTAAGAATTATTAATATTTATTATTAATATTATTGTTATTAATATTAATCTTAATATTATTATTAATCTCATTTAATTATTTATTAGTTATGTATACATAAAATATTACGATGAGGTCATGAGCGAATTATTTTCAAAACGGATTTTCGAGCGGGATGAAGCTAGGGAAATTATGAGTTATAGCTATGGAGGTTATGGGTATTTCTTGGGGGTTATGATCATAAGTCAAAGGTAAACCTGGCGTTTATCATTCCCGCTGCGTCTACGTACTTTCCTGCAATATTGAATCACAATACTGATACGTGAGCATTCATATCTTATCTTTTATATATTAATAGTGTATCCATGTCTAGTGCTCGAGTATATATGTTTATGCATGCTTGTATGCTTTAATTTTGTCATTGGATAGTTTATGATGAATCACGAATTTGATACATATGCTACTGATATAAAGTATATGATATGCATGTCATTGGAAAGCTATCGAAAAATTAATAACTTTTCATTTAGAAATCGCGTGATTTCGATGAATGGATAAAAAGATATGGTCAACTAAATTATGTTTGACGTTAATTGAAATTGTGTTGGAAACTGTAAATTAATTTTTAAACAACTTGTCTATGAGATTGATAAATTGGATTTTTAGATATTACTAATCGAGTAAATGAATTTCTATATAAGGCACGTCTCGTTTTGTTGAACAATTGTCAAAGTTGACTGTCTTATCATGTTTTAAAGCTTTATAAACACTATAATCTGATTTTACAAGTATTGAAAAATTATGTGAAATAATAAAATATGTTCGATTGCCATGATAATTCAAATATAATATAGCTCCTGAAATAAATAATATTTTGAGTTTGATAAACTATAAATTCGTTCAATTATCAAGAATTATATTATGTTAATAAACATGTATAGATTTAAAGATTATATTGGGCCAGGTTAACTTTTGAGATAACTTCTGTTAACATTTGCATGTCAGTCTCGAGCATTAGGATTGTGATACCCAATGACCCGACCTAGCTTGTTAGACATGTATTGACCAACATATGTTCTCTAGATTGAGATCTACGGTTATTTTGCATTCCGAGTTTCGGTCACATTTCGGTGAATGACCTTATGTGCCGCTAAGGTGAGTTTCATTTGCTTCCTTTTTAATTGCTTTTGCAATCTATATTTTTGGGCTGAGAATACATGCACTTTATTTTAAATGCAATGGATATAAGTACATACTTAATTCTACACTGACTTTGAACCGAAAATCCCTTAGCTTTGGTAACTAGTAGCTGTCGGTTATAAGAACTGGTGAGCGTAAATAGTTGTATATGGATCCATAGGGCTTGACATCCCCGTCTGTTCCAGGTATAGAAACCCTAGCATGAACTTTAAAACAGACGTATGCTATTTGAGGTTAGTACACGTTGGATTGCGTGTATTGTACATGTTGGTTGCATGTATGTTAAAACAGGGGTACTTATTATAATGTTAAAGCTTAGTTAACAGGTGATATCGCATATTTAATACGCGTTTTCCTTAGCGATATCGATCACATTTTGGTCCTTTTGGATACGATTTGGTGTTATTTCAATAAGTATTATGAAATTTCGAGTTCTAAGACCAAGAAGATGAAATTTGAAGATTATTTGATGGTTTTAGTGATTTTCTATGTAAACGAGTGAAAGAGATTTGTTCGATTCAAGTTTGGATGGATTTACTGAGTTTTTAGTCCGGGATCAGCAAAATGGGCCTGGAGTGCCGCTCTAGTAGGCATAAAAATGAGCTCGACAGTTTTTGAATTCCACAGATCAGGTGTACAGTAAACGGAGCACCGCTCAACTAATGGAGCGCCGCTCCACCTTCAGCCGGCTTCAAATTTTTACTATTTAAAGCCCGAAAAATGCCCTAATCAATCATTCTTGCATCTAGACGAATTCCAGCAGCTTTTTGACGAAAAAGGGTGATTTTTGGGGAATCCCAAGATCATTCTAACACCTCAATCATTCTGGAAACGCGTCTCGATCTGTTTATCATTCAAGAACACAATTTTCATTAGGTTAATTCTTATCATCATAATGAATACTCTTAATTGTTTATTTGTGATTTTGGTTTTAGCCATGGTTATTGGCTAATTATTTAATGTTTGTCTAGATTGAATATTCGTATGTGTTTGGATGATACTTTAATGTTTAATTTGATTAATGCATGATAATTATGAGTTTTGATTAAGAACCATTCTTATGGGATTTGATTATTGTTACTAGGCTTGATTAGTGATCTTGTTTGGACAAAGGGAACCCTGTTTCAATTTAGTGAACTAATTTCCAATTGATTTATCTTAACCAATTGGGTGCTTACTGGACCAAGGGGGTAAACCGGGTAACATAGATTGAACAAAATAGGGGTGAATTGTGTGGAGCGAACGCGTAACCAATTGAATCTTAATCTTATAATTAGCTAATTACTAAGTCACAAACGAAAGAGGTCTTTGGTGAAAGGGAGCCCTAAGCCAATAAATCCTAGTTTGACGTGTTTGCTAAAAGAGAACTCTAGGTAAACCGACTCTGTAGTTGCATGTATTGATAAATAGAACTAGTGCTTAATAACAAATCATCCTACACTGCGAATAGGAGATCTAGGCGAACATTCTTTTATCTATTGAATTCAAATATCTTTACTTTTCATTGAGTCTGCATTTATTTTCTATAAACTTTAAAAACACAAAAATATTGTCTTTTACTTTTGATCTATCCTTGATTTGGCTAATCGTTAAATAGCCACAAAACAAATTATCTCGTACTTTCAATTTTCATAGATTAACTTAGTTTATTTTTATTAGTTGCAATCTTAGTTCTCATGTTTAAATTGTCCTTGGAACGATTTCGGAATTACCAACTTTATACTATTGCACGATCGGGTACACTGCCCGTTAGTGTGTAGTAATCTTTAAACAGGCATTTTCCAGAGATAAATTATATACTAGATTTCACACATCAAGTTTTGGCGCCGCTGCCGGGGACAGTTGTGTCGAAAATTAAGATTGTTATCTAATTGTCTTAGTTTAATTTAATTGTAGTTTATTATTATTTTTCTTAGATCTCAGTTATTTCTTGAGTCGGTGCGTTTAATCGTTTTATCATTTGTGTTTTGCAAGATAGCAGGTAGTGTATGCCACATACGCGTTCTTCAGATTCTCCGATTCTTCAACCATTTGACGAACCTGAAAGAGAGTTATTTAGAGCGTTAAGTCAAGAGCGACAGTCTACAGTGGATTCACCCGTTTCTTCGAGTGATAATATAATTAATTTGGGTAGTAGTTCTGAGACCCGATACACCACCTGAAATCAACGAAGAAGAAGACTCTTACGTTTCATTAGATATTTTCGAGACTGAAGAGATGGCTGATCAACCACCTCGTCCTCAGACTATGGCAGAAAAGTTGAAGGCCACCCGAGCTAGCCAAGGCAATTCGATTACTCAACCAAACATCACTCAGCCTTTTCAAATCACAGGTCCAATTCTGAGTTTGATTTCTTCTGACTGCCAATTTCATGGCAAGGATAGTGAGGATGCTAACGAGCATCTTCGTATCTTCAATGATGTTTGCAACTTATTTAAGCTGCATGAGGTTGCTGATACTTCGATCGAGACAAGGCTTTTTCCATAGACTCTTAAGGGAGAAGCTAAGAGATGGTTAGATAAGCAACCAGAAGGAGCGATTACCTCTTGGGAAGTTTTGGTAGATAAGTTTTTAGCAAAGTTTTTCCCTGCATCTCGAGCTGCTAGACTTCAAGCAGATATTTCGCAATTCATAAAAAAGAGCAGTGAGACATTATTTGATGCTTGGGACCGTTATTCTAATTTGTTACCCTCATGTCCACAACACGGGTTGAATGACTTATAAAAGGTCCAGATTTTCTACAAAGGTTGTGACATACCAACTCGTCAGAGCATTGATCAAGCAGCATGTTAATGCTATTACCACCCGAAGTGGTTTAGCATATGATCCACCGAGGAAGCCCGATGAGTATGATTTGCGAGTGCCGTTAGCTAAGGATAGTGAACCGGTTGTTGTTAGTGAACCGGAGGGGGAAAAGGATCCGGAACAGGTGATTGAGAAAGTTGTAAGGGTACCGGAAACTGTTGCTGATAAACCGATAGTTAAAGAGTATCAACCATCACTCCCATTTTCGAGGAAGCGGAGATTAGAGAAGCTAGAGGCAGAGAAGTCCAAGTTCATGGACTTGATAAAAAAAGTTAACATAAATATGCCTTTTATTGATGTGATTGCAGGTATGCCAAAGTATGCAAGGTTTCTGAAGAATTTGCTAACTAACAGGAAAAAGCTGGAGAACGTGTCTTCAGTCAGGTTGAATGCCGCATGCTCAGTGGTAGTTGCAAACTTGCTTCCCGAGAAGCTTGAGGATCCTGGGAGTTTTACCATTCCTTGTTTACTTGGAAATTTGGACTGTGTGATGGCGTTGGCGGATTTGGGGGCTAGCATATATTTAATGCCTTATTCCATTTATTTACAGCTAGACCCAGGGGAGTTAAAACCCACGCATATGGCTATTCAGCTAGCTGACCGCTCTATTAAATTCCCTCGTAGAATTATAGAGAATATGCTAGTTAAGACCGGGTCGTTGGTTTTTCTGGCTAATTTCGTGGTTTTGGATATGGAAGTGGATGAAAGGATTCCACTTATTTTGGGTCGGCCATTTTTGAATACTGCTAGGTGTATCATCGATGTTTATGGCCAAAAGTTGACCCTTAGGATAGATAACTTGAGTGCAACATTCTCAATCGATCATGCTTTAAAGTACCCTGCCTACACTGATGATACATGTTATTTTCTTAACACTGTGGATGTTCAGTCTGAGTTTTTGCAGGAATTCCCAGAGTTACAGGGTTCAGGAGAATGCTCCTTGGTTGAAATTGATGAAGAGTTGCAGGTTGAGGAGGTGGATATTTTAACTACCTTGATGGAAAACGGCTATGAGCCGACTGAGGAGGAGTTCAAGGAACTCGATCGCGATGCTGATTACCGGAGCAAGTCTTCAATTGAAGAACCTCCCGAGTTAAAATTGAAGCCACTTCCAGATCATTTGGAATACGCTTATTTGCAGGAGGAATCTAAGCTTCCGGTAATTATTTCTTCTTCTCTTACTACAGGTCAGAAAACTGAACTTGTGACCATGCTAAAGGCCCATAAACCGGCCATTGCGTGGAAAATTCACGATATCAAGGGTATTAGTCCCTCCTATTGCACCCACAAAATCCTAATGGAGGATAACTCCAAACCTGTCGTGCAACATCATAGGAGGTTGAACCTGCACATGCAAGATGTCGTGAAGAAAGAGATCATTAAGCTCCTCGATGCAGTTCTGATTTACCCGATTTCGGATAGTCTGTGGATTAGCCCGGTACACTGTGTACCTAAGAAAGGTGGTATGACTATTACCACCAATGATAAAAACGAGTTAATTTCCACTCGAACTGTTACGGGGTGGCGTGTTTGTATTGACTATCGTAAGTTGAACGACGCCACACGCAAAGACCACTTCTCGTTACCTTTCATGGATCAAATGCTTGAGAGGTTAGCGGGGAACAGCTTTTATTGTTTTCTTGATGGTTTTTCGGGCTATTTTCAAATTCTTATCTCGCCCGAGGACCAAGAGAAAACCACTTTCACGTGCCCGTATGGCACATTCTCATACAGCCGCATGCCCTTTGGCCTTTGTAATGCTCCGGCCACCTTTCAAAGGTGCATGATGGCCATATTCCATGATATGATAGAAGATTGCATGGAGGTGTTCATGGATGATTTTTTGGTCTTCGGTGACACTTTCAATTTATGCCTTCTTAATTTAGAGCGAATGTTGGTAAGGTGTGAGAAATCTAATATTGTGCTCAACTGGAAAAAGTGCCATTTCATGGTACAAGGGGGCATAGTTCTCGGGCACAAGATTTCTAGGAACGGTATTGAGGTGGATCCCGCAAAGGTAACTGCTATTAAGAACCTTCCACCTCCCACCGATGTTAAGGGTGTTCAGAGTTTTCTCGGGCACGCCGGTTTTTATCGGCGGTTCATTAAGGATTTTTCCAAAATCGCTAACCCGATGAACAAATTCCTCGAAAAGGACACACCTTGGGACTTCACCGAAGAGTGCCAAAATACATTCGAACTTCTTAAGGAGAAACTCATCAATGCACCTATCATAATCGCTCCGAATTGGTCCCTTCCGTTCGAGCTTATGTGCGACGCATCTGATTTTGTTGTTGGCTCTGTTTTGGGCCAAAGGGTCGAGAAACATTTTCGACCCATCTATTATGCAAGCAAGACCTTGCAAGGAGCACAGTTGAATTATACTACCACTGAAAAGGAGCTCCTTGCGGTGGTCTTTTCGTTTGATAAGTTCCGGTCCTACTTAGTCTTATCTAAGACTATTGTCTTTACGGACCATTCTGCTCTAAAGTACCTTTTCGCTAAACCGGATGCCAAACCTCGACTGCTTAGGTGGATCTTGCTTTTACAAGAATTCGATATCGAGATCCGGGATAAGAAGGGTGCTGAAAATCTCGCGGCCAACCACTTGTCTAGACTCGAGAATCCAAATCTCAAAGTCCTTCATGAGTCAAGCATCCATGATGATTTTCTCGATGAATATCTCATGAAGATTGACAAGGTGGACGAGCCATGGTATGTGGACATTGCTAATTATCTCGTGGGAAAATTCTTGGAAAAAGTGTGGTCACACCAAAAGAGGAAGAAATTCTTTAGTGACCTTAAGTACTATTTCTGGGAGGATCCCTATCTTTTTCGTTGTTGTCCCGATGGGGTTATCCGCCGGTATGTTTCCGGTGAAGAGTGTATGCGAATTTTAACTGAGTGCCATAGTGGGCCTACCGGTGGGAATGTTGGACCCCAAATCACGGGGCGTAAGGTCTATGATGCTGGCTTCTTTTGGCCGACAATCTTCAAAGATGCCCACCTGATTTGTAAATCGTGCGATTCTTGTCAAAGGGCCGGTAAAGTCACCAAACGGGATGAGATGCCTCAACAAAGCATCCAAGTATGCGAAGTATTTGACGTTTGGGGAATTGACTTTATGGGGCCATTTCCGAAATCTCATAATTATAGTTACATACTCGTTGCCATTGACTACGTGTCCAACTGGGCTGAAGCGCAAGGTTTGGCTACAAACGATGCACGAGTTGTGATTTCTTTCCTTCAGCGTTTATTCTCTCGATTTGGAACTCCTAAAGCATTAATTAGCGATAGGGGTACTCATTTTTGTAACGTCCAAATGGAGAAGGTATTGAAGTGATATGGAGTTCTTCATAAAGTTTCTACTTCATACCATCCCCAAACGAGCAGACAAGTTGAGAATACCAATCGAGCTCTTAAAGGAAATCTTGAGAAAACAGTGGGGTCGAATCTGAAGGAGTGGGCGAATAAGCTCGATGAAGCTTTGTGGGCGTTTAGAACCACCTACAAAACACCTATTGGAACATGAAGCGACCCGTCCTAATCCATAAGGACGAATACATTACATTTGGTTACATCGCGAGGTACATGACCTCTATATGATACATTTTACAAACATTGCATTCGTTTTTAAAAGACAAACTTTCATCACATCGAAAGTTGACAGGCATGCATACCATTTCATAATATATCCAACTATATTTAACTTAATAATAATCTTGATGAACTCAACGACTCGAATGCAACATCTTTTGAAATATGTCATGAATGACTCCAAGTAATATCTCTAAAATGAGCAAATGCACAGCGGAAGAATTCTTTCATACCTGAGAATAAACATGCTTTCAAGTGTCAACCAAAAGGTTGGTGAGTTCATTAGTTTATCATAATCAATCATTTTCATAATTTTAATAGACCACAAGATTTCCTTTATTCAATAATCATACACTCGCAAGTGTTTAAAAATAATTCATATGGATTGAACAACTGGTAACCGACATTAACATAATGCATATAGAATATCCCCAAAACAGAAATCCATCTGTATTAATATAAACTCGAAGTACTAAAGCATACCATTTTCCAGTATGGGGGAGTCAGTACCCGTATATCTACCTTTAGGATTCGCGTCAATTAGGGTGTCTGTTCCCTAATTCTTAGATTACCAGACTAAAAGGGGCATATTCGGTTTAATAATCCAGCCATAGAATGTAGTTTTGATTACTTGTGTCTATTTCGTAAAACATTTATAAAAGCAGCGCATGTATTCTCAGTCCCAAAAATATATATTGCAAAAGCATTTAAAAAGGGAGTAAATGAAACTCACTCTACAATATTTTGTAGTAAAAATATTCATACGACGGAACCGACCAATGCAAGGTTGGCCTTGGATTCACAATCCTATATCATTTATATGCATATTAATACACATATTTGCAATCGAACAATTATATTTATGTGAATTTATTAGTTATATCATATTTATTTTAGTAATATGTATATGTTTCCTATATTCATTTTGTATATAAATTTTGTTATGTTATATGTATTAAATATATTTATATATATTTATATATCATTTGTTTACTAATGAAAATAGTAATTATAATAATATTAAGATAATATTAAATATGATAATAATTATAATACTTTAGTTTTCTAAGAAAATAATAATGCTAATAATACTATTAGTGATAATAATAATGATATATAAAAATATTAATTTTATTGTTAATGCTAGTTATGATAATGATGTTAGTAATTACATAATAATAATATTCATGATAATATAACTACTAATACTTAAAATAATGTTATTGGTAACAATAATAATAATCCTAATATTAATATTAATGATGATAATAATATTTATAGGTATGTTAACAATACTCATTTTAATGATATTAATATGTAATTGTATTATTATAGTATTACCAATAATTTACTTAACCATAATAATAATAATAATAACCATATTGATAATGATAATCATTTTAATAATAATAATTGTAATGCTAATACTAACACTTATAATAATAATAATAATAATAATAATAATAATAATAATAATAATAATAATAATAATAATAATAATAATAATAATAGTAATGATAATAGCAATTATAAGTATGATGATAACACTAATTTTTAATGATAGTATAAATAATTTTAATCATAATAATAATAATAATAATAATAATAATAATAATAATAATAATAATAATAATAATAATAATACTTATAAGAATCATAATTATGATAATGGTTATAATACTTTTAATTATGATAATGATAATAATAATAGTTACAATACTAATAGTAATTATAATACATAGCAATAATATCAATAATTAATAATAACAAATATAATAATAACAATAATAATGATAATATAAATTTTTAAAAAAATAGAACTACCTTTAAAACGAGTTGTAAAAAAAATATGACATCACCTAGGTTCGAACCCTTGACCTCTTGTTAACCCGAAAACAACCCTCACCACTCCGCTATTTCTGTTTTTCTGATTAGAACCGTAACCCAAAATACTTAAACCCATTATTCCAGTTCTCATATCATCAACTTCTTCAAATACCAATCGACCACACGTGTATATTTCATAAAAAATTTAAATACATCAAAGTAATAATAACAATTAAATATCCAATGTTTATTAATTGAAAACAGAAAAAAAATACATCAAAACAGCTTCTGCTGTTCGACGCAAGGTTTCAAAAAAAAAATTATATTGATTTCGAATTTTATAAAGATTTGGACCTTGGTTACAACATGAAAAAGTTCGTAATCCACTCCTAGAAACTACGGGAACCGTTAATTTAAATCAAAACGAAACAGAAAATCCGAATTTGGCTCAAGAATAAAAGTTAACTTTTTGATTTTTAAAACTTTGACTATGAAATTCGAAATCAATGGGAAGAATTAGAACGTGATATTTTGCAGAAAGTTCAAATGAATCATTCCTAACTATTTATGAATTTTAAAATTTCATTCGAATTTGAGTTATGGTAAAAAAAAATCGAACAGAGAAACAGACTGTTTTCTTCAAGCTTTTGTTTTTTTTTCCGCAGATAATATGATACACTAGATAATGTAATCGGGTACATGATATAGTAGGTAAATCCATTCATTATTGAGTTTGTGAAATCGACCTGTAACGAACCTGAGACAGGAATTCACGAGTAGAAATAAAAAGAACAGGAAAATAAAAATTGATAGTGATGGATACTGAATGAATTACGCGTTTTTCCTATATCTATAATTATATTTTCTATTTATAATTTATAAATATAATCATATTTGATATTAATAATTTATAAATACATTAAATATAATAATATGTTAATTTTAATACTAAAAATATTTTTAGATAAAATTACCTAGTTTTTAGTCAATGAATTCATAAATTTTATAATTAATAAGTAATGTTCATATCCATAAAAATAATAGTAATGATAACAAAAATAATATTGATAAAAATTATACTTTTGATAATAATGTTAATAATTATATAAAAAATGTTAATTTTTAATAGTAACCATAATAATGGTAATTTTAATAACTCTTATATTACCAATCATAATGATAATAATATTAATACTAATAATAATGTTATTTTTAATTTTAATAATGATAACAATAATAAAAATGTTGATATAACAAATCACACATATCAAATCTCATATCCATATGTATTAAATTAATAATATTAATATTACTGGTATTAATGTTAATAATGAAAATAGTAATAAAAATTATACTTTAACTTGTAAGTAATTTAAATATGTTTATATATATTCATTTCTAATTTTACTTAATTATTCTGTATTTTATTTTACATAATTAATTTTAAAGTTTAAATTATATTTTTAAATTTCAAATTATTATCTGTATTTACATTTATCTATAAATACATATTTATTTACAAACAATTGTTCGTGAATTATCGAACACAGTCAAAGGGTAATTGAATATATGAAGACAGTTCAAAATTTTTCGAGACTCAACTTTACAAACTTTGCTTATCGTGTCGAAATCATATAAAGATTAAGTTTAAATTTGGTCAAAAATTTTCGGGTCGTCACAGTACCTACCCGTTAAAGAAATTTCGTCCTGAAATTTGAGTGAGGTCGTCATGGCTAACAATAAAAATGTTTTCCTGGCGAATATGAGTGATAAATAGATTTTTATCATTATTGAGTAATATGAATATGACAATTCAATCACTCGAAGAGTACGAGTGAAGCTATAACTAAATAGTGAAATGAGAATGACAAGTTTCATTATAATTTTTGACTAGTCATGGTTGAATTTAGAGAATAAGGTGCGTCTTGACCTTTGATGTTGTCTTGGTTGAATTCCAGAATTCAAGGGACTTAAAGAAAATCTTCGAAATCTAAAAGATTTGATTCTTCGGCGAGTAAGGAAATTAAGATCTTTATAATTAAATATGGTGATCTGTCTCGATTACTCTATCTGATATTTCCATTATAAATTAAACTCTTCCGTTCCATTATTCTCACCATTCCTATACTTTCTTTCTTAGTTCATACATCCAAAAGAATGTGAAAATGCTTAATCCCGTTCTAATCCTTGATATTTTTCTAATTATCATTTCTGTCATCCTTCTTTTCAATCTTTCACCAGAAAAATCTGTTTACTTCTACTATTACCTTGAGGTGATACTATTCTTATTGCTATTCGTATTAATATCCACGGTTTGTAATCTCTGTTTTGTTATTGGGCTTTACATTTTCTCTTATATTTTGGAGCTCTTTGCCTTTTTATTATCTTCTCGATCTCTAGTAAAGCGAGTAACGGTCCAAAATTCGTAAGTATGGAGTTTCGAATGAACTTAATGTTCTAATTAAGAAAGAACGTAATCGCACGATTTGATTTGTTAAATTACCTGAATCACTGAGAATAGAACTATCAATAATATACTTTCTTGATATGTTCAGAAGTTAAACAGAATGAAAGAGTTATATAACATGGCACGTGATGACGTTATGATATGTGAATCATCACGTCCCATTAGAAAACTCAGCATGACTTACTGTAATATAATCAGTTGATCAAGAGTCATTATATTATACTAACTCATGCTTCAGTTCCCAACACTACTTCAAAAACATTCATATTTTAAACTCGAAGGTTTCAGAATATAGAAACTAACAGTTACTTATATGATGTAACACTGATATCGCGAATAGATAAATGATTTCGGATAAGAATAGTTATGAAAATATCTTCAGAAATATCGAAGATATTTATGATGATATTTTGGAATTTCTAAGTTCGATGGTTGATGAAGAAAGATTTTCCGCAAGATTTTAACAAGAGTACGGAGCAAAATATTCGTTGAAGGTTTCATCGGATCCAGAATTACCTGGATTCTTTGAATATATGGTATGGTCCTTGTATTTGGCCTTGGCCTCCTTCATGGTTTGCTCAATCTGTTTTTCAGTACCAAATTTTCTATCGAGAGTTCCTAACACTCCCTTCTTTATCATCAAACTTTTGGCCGTTTAGACCATCTACAATTTTTCTATTTCCTCTGCATTTAATGCTACAATATCTGAATCATCGGTTATCAATCCGAGGTGGTTTCAGGAGAATTATGTTTTTAGATGATTAAACGCTGATGGTACTATGGTGAAACATAATAGGTTCACCGGTAACAATAAGAGAGCACGCATATATATCAAAATTATGATATGGTTGTTTCGAACGAAAAGTCGAAGTTGATTTGCTGGAGCTGTGATAAAATTTGCTACTTTAAAAGGAATTACCAAGTTATTTTGGTATTCATAATGCTTACAGGATCAGGTACGGATTCATGTAAAACTTTTACTTCGATTCCAAGATTTTTCAGGCGCATAACTATATGTGTAGCTCTTTCCTTCCGTAGATGAAGTGTGGTTGATTTATCCTCTCGATTGAGGTGTTTTCAAGAATTATGAAAAGTTTGAACGCAGATTGTAATCGTCAAGATATGAATGAGATTTAGAATGAAATCAAATGGCAAACTTGAAGAATTGTTTAGTTTCATATGTTATAGCAAATATTTTAATTCATTTTAATTGTCCAATGTTGGTAGTCCATAGTTGATAGTCCACAGTTAGCAGTTCAATAATTTAATATATAATTTTCGAATTAATTAATATGTATCGTGACCCGTGTACATGTCTTAGACTCGATCACAACTCAAAGTATATACATTATTGTAGAATTAACCTCAACCCTGTATAGCTAACTCAAACATTACTGCATATATAGTGTCTATGGTTATTCCAAATAATATATATAGATGCGTCGATATGATATGTCAAAACCTTGTATACGTGTCCCGATATTTAAAGTGCATAAAATAAATAACAGAAATTAAATAACGATAAATAAAATTGCGAGAATTAAAATTGCGATAATAAATTGCGATAAATAAGATGTAATCAGCTAGCTAGAAACAGTTAGCTAGGAACAGTTAGCATGGATTCTTAACAAAATTTTTCTCATAGTTAATTTGTTTGTTTCTAACAAATTTTATTTTGTCCAATATTTTCTTCATTATGCCACTTGTTGGATTCTGATAGGTCAAAATCCAAATATGAAATTGAATGAAAATGGTTATTCTGTGGTGAACGGATACGTATATCTGTGGATGTAAGTAGGATAGTAAATGACTGTTAAATCAGATTCGAAGAATGTACAATGTAACTTATAAATGTGAAATCTAAATATTCCTCGGGTATTACCTACCCGTTAAAATATTTTCACCATTAACAGTTTGTACGAAAGAACTCTTAATTACAATCTTTATGAAAATATACTTACACATATATTTTCTTCAGATGTAATCATGAATTTATAGATATCGATTATTAAATCGTTGATGAAAGATGTGAATGATAACATACGTGAATTAATTATGATAGAAGCTCTTTAAAGCTTCTTTTATCTTTCTCGGGTATTATCTACCCGTTAAAAAATCACACATCATAGTTAATATGAAAAGAATTTTTATTACGATCTCGAGATATACATAAATATATATACATATATCTTTCAATCGTGAACAGAAAGTAATAAATTATTATTTCATAATTCATCATTCTCAGTACTCTTCAGTGTCTGTGGTGCTTACGGAGCTCGTGGTGATGGAAATGATGCTGGTGCTGGTGGTGTTGATGTTGGTGTTGGTACTGCTTGTGGATGCGAGCCTAGCTTCCAAATCGAATACCGTCACCTCCAAGGTTTCTACTTTACGCTCAAGCCTATGAATTAGTTCTACCCATTCTTTCGTAAGGTTTGTCAATTCTTGATATTTAGTTCGAAGTCTTCTAAGTTCTTCTAATAATACTATCTGATTAGAATTTGGGAGTAAAGGATGAATACTATCTTTAATGACATCGAGTCGACCTTCGAGGCTGAAAATCCATGCGAAAAGAGTGAAAACAGTATTGTGAACAGGTTCGCCGGTAAGCAGATCGAGCACTCCGACGTTAGGTGGTAAGTTCGGCTCGTGATATGGAGTACCTTCTTCATTTCTCCATAGGGTAAGTATTTCACGAACCCATCCCCACTTTCTAAATAAATCATGGTAGTTGATCGGTTGGTGCGCTCCCGTCACGCTGTCTTCAGAGTCAGAGGAACTTGGTCGATTCGTAGAGGCCATCTTATGCGATCACAGAAAAGATTTCCGGTATGAAAAGATTAATGATAGCAAGTGATAGTGGGATAGTATTCTCAATGCATAACATACTTAGATATATATAATACCGGGTCCCTTAAATTATGGAGAAATTTTCGGAAAATGCCAGACAAAGTCTACTGTGATTGATACGCTAAGATATGAATTAGCAGATACGCTAAGATATGAATTTGTCTATACACTATTCATGCAATCAATGCAGTAAGATGTGTCTAGACTAAGAATGATAAGCAGGTAATTTCCTAAGGATGATAAGCAGGTAATTTTAAACACGAAATGATAAGCAAAACTTTTGACATGCAGACACGGTCGAAGTCCAGACCCACTAATGCATCTAAACAACTATCAGTTAGACACACTAATGCAAGACCTGGTTCGCTAAGACCACCGCTCTGATACTACATGAAGCGACCCGTCCTAATCCATAAGGACGAATACATTACATTTGGTTACATCGCGAGGTACTTGACCTCTATATGATACATTTTACAAACATTGCATTCGTTTTTAAAAGACAAACTTTCATCACATCGAAAGTTGACAGGAATGCATACCATTTCATAATATATCCAACTATAATTAACTTAATAATAATCTTGATGAACTCACTGACTCAAATGCAACGTCTTTTGAAATATGTCATGAATGACTCCAAGTAATATCTTTAAAATGAGCAAATGCACAGCGGAAGATTTCTTTCATACCTGAGAATAAACATGCTTTCAAGTGTCAGCCAAAAGGTTGATGAGTTCATTAGTGTATCATAATCAATCATTTTCATAATTTTAATAGACCACAAGATTTCCTTTATTCAATAATCATACACTCGTAAGTGTTTAAAAATCATTCATATGGATTGAACACCTGGTAACCGACATTAACATAATGCATATAGAATATCCCCAAAACAGAAATCCATCTGTATTAATATAAACTCGAAGTAATAAAGCATACCATTTTCTAGTATGGGGGGAGTCAGTGCCCGTAGATCTACCTTTAGGATTCGCGTCAATTAGGGTGTCTGTTCCCTAATTCTTAGATTACCAGACTAAAAAGGGGCATATTCGGTTTAATAATCCAACCATAGAATGTAGTTTCGATTACTTGTGTCTATTTCGTAAAACATTTATAAAAGCAGCGCATGTATTTTCAGTCCCAAAAATATATATTGCAAAAGCATTTAAAAAGGGAGCAAATGAAACTCACTCTACAATATTTTGTAGTAAAAATATTCATACGACGGAACTGAATAATGCAAGGTTATCCTTGGATTCAAGAACCTATATCATTTATATGCATATTAATACACATATTTGCAATCGAACAATTATATTTATGTGAATTTATTAGTTATATCATATTTATTTTAGTAATATGTATATGTTTCCTATATTTATTTTGTATATAAATTTTGTTATGTTATATGTATTAAATATATTTATATATATTTATATATCATTTGTTTACTAATGAAAATAGTAATTATAATAATATTAAGATAATATTAAATATGATAATAATTATAATACTTTAGTTTTCTAAGAAAATAATAATGCTAATAATACTATTAGTGATAATAATAATGATATATAAAAATATTAATTTTACTGTTAATGCAAGTTATGATAATGATGTTAGTAATTACATAATAATAATACTCATGATAATATAACTACTAATACTTAAAATAATGTTATTGGTAACAATAATAATAATCCTAATATTAATATTAATGATGATAATAATATTTATAGTTATGTTAACAATACTCATTTTAATGATATTATTATGCAATTGTATTATTATAGTATTACCAATAATTTACTTAACCATAATAATAATAATAACCATATTGATAATGATAATCATTTTAATAATAATAATTGTAATGCTAATACTAACACTTATAATAATAATAATAATAATAATAATAATAATAATAATAATAATAATAATAATAATAATAATAGTAATGATAATAACAATTGTAAGTATGATGATAACACTAATTTTTAATGATAGTATAAATAATTCTAATAATAATAATAATAATAATAATAATAATAATAATAATAATAATAATAATAATAATAATAATACTTATAAGAATCATAATTATGATAATGGTTATAATACTTTTAATTATGATAATGATAATAATAATAGTTGCAATACTAATAATAATTATAATACATAGCAATAATATCAATAATTAATAATAACAAATATAATAATAACAATAATAATGATAATATAAATTTAAAAAAAAATAGAACTACCTTTAAAACGAGTTGTAAAAAAATAAGATAGCGCCTATGTTCGAACCCTTGACCTCTTTTAACCCGAAAACAACCCTCACCACTCCGCTATTTCTATTTTTCTGATTAGAACCGTAACCCAAAATACTTAAACCCATTATTCCAGTTCTCATATCATCATCTTCTTCAAATACCAATCGACCACACGTGTATATTTCATAAAAAATTTAAATACATCAAAGTAATAATAACAATTAAATATCCAATGTTTATTAATTGAAAACACAAAAAAATACATCAAAACAGCTTCTGATATTCGACGCAAGGTTTCAAAGAAAAAATTGTATTGATTTCGAATTTTATAAAGATTTGGACATTGGTTACAACATGAAAAAGTTCGTAATCCACTCCTAGAAACTACGGGAACCATTAATTTAACTCAAAACGAAACAGAAAATCCTAATTTGGCTCAATAACAAAAGTTGACTTTTTGATTTTTAAAACTTTGACTATGAAATTCGAAATCAATGGGAAGAATTAGAACGTGATATTTTGCAGAAAGTTCAAATGAATCATTCCTAACACAACTACATTTATGAATTTTGAAATTTCATTCGAATTTGAGTTATGGTAAAAAAAATCGAACAGAGAAACAGACTGTTTTCTTCAAGCTTTTTTTTTTTTTTTTTTTTTTTGCAGATAATATGATACACTAGATAATGTAATCGGGTATATGATATAGTAGGTAAATTCATTCATTATTGAGTTTGTGAAATCGACCTGTAACGAACCTGAGACAGGAATTCACGAGTAGAAATAAAAAGAACAGAAAAATAAAAATTGATAGTGATGGATACTGAATGAATTACGCGTTTTTCCTATATCTATAATTATATTTTCTATTTATAATTTATAAATATAATCATATTTGATATTAATAATTTATAAATACATTAAATATTATAATATGTTAATTTTAATACTAAAAATATTTTTAGATAAAATTACCTAGTTTTTAGTCAATGAATTCATAAATTTTATAATTAATAAGTAATGTTCATATCCATAAAAATATTAGTAATGATAACAAAAATAATAATGATAAAAATTATACATTTGATAATAATGTTAATAATTATATAAAAAATGTTAATTTTTAATAGTAACCATAATAATGTTTATTTTAATAACTCTTATATTACCAATCATAATGATAATAATATTAATACTAATAATATTGTTATTGTTAATATTAATAATGATAACAATAATAAAAATGTTGATATAACAAATCACACATATCAAATCTCATATCCATATGTATTAAATTAATAATATTAATATTACTGGTATTAATGTTAATAATGAAAATAGTAATAACAATTATACTTTAACTTGTAAGTGATTTCAATATGTTTATATATATTCATTTCTAATTTTACTTAATTATTCTGTATTTTATTTTACATAATTAATTCTAATGTTTAAATTATATTTTTAAATTTCAAATTATTATTTATATTTACATTTATCTATAAATACATATTTATTTACAAATAATTGTTCGTGAATCATCGAACATAGTCAAAGGGTAATTGAATATATGAAGACAGTTCAAAATTTTTCGAGACTCAACTTTACAGACTTTGCTTATCGTGTCGAAATCATATAGAGATTAAGTTTAAATTTGGTCAAAAATTTCCTGGTCGTCACAGTACCACTCCTTATCGGTTGGTTTATGGAAAAGTGTGCCATCTCCCGTCAGAGATTGAGCATAAGGCAATGTGGGCACTTAAAAAGTGCAATTTGGATTTAAAGGAGGCCGGACGCCTAAGGGTGGGGCAATTGAATGAGCTTGGTGAATTACGCCTTGATGTGTGACGGCCGGTCAAAATCCCTTTTGACGCAGCATGTTATTCACCAGTTTCATCGCGAGGTTTTGACCTCTATGTGATACGTTTTGTAACATTGCATTCGTTTGAAAAGGTATTTCATAAATGAATATATAAATTTCAGATTTTTAACATCTGATGATTCCTACGTATAGATAATCACCATTTAAATGGTTTACAATAATACATCTGTTGACAATACAGTCAAAATAAGGTACATGGTGAATGCAAGTTTCTTGTATATAGCATGTATGACTTCAAGCACATATCTTGTATCACGTATAAGCAAACAGCGGAAGACTTCTAGAAACCTGAGAATAAACATGCTTCAAGTGTCAACACAAAGGTTGGTGAGTTCATAGTTTTAATGATTCGCATAATCTGTATATAAAAGTGGATCACAAGATTTCAGTTGTTTCATCCAGAAACGTTTATCAATAGATTATATAAAAATGGATCACAAGATTTCAGTTGTTTCATCGAGAAACGTTTATAAATAGATTCTACATAACAGAGCACCCTGGTACCTAAACTTTAACGTTATAATGATAAATACCCCATTCGTTTTAATACACACAAACCAACGTGTCCTAAACTCAAATAACACACGTCCGTTAAAAGGCTAGCGCTCTAGCTCGGACGGGGATGTCAAGCCCTATGGATCCATATACTGTTATTCGTGCCCACCAGTCCATATCCTATGTACTGGCAGCTACTAGTTACCAAAGCTAAGGGATTTTTGGTTCAAACTCAGTGTAGAATTAAGTATGTACTTGTATCCATTGCGTTTAAAATAAATTGCATGTATTCTCAGCCCAAAAATATATATTGTAAAAGCAATTAAAAAGGGAGCAATGAAACTCACTGTTTAATATTGATATACAATATTGCAGGAAAGCACGTAGACGCATCGGAGATGATAAACACGAGGTTTGATTCACAAAAATACCCCCGAACATTACCCATAATTTCCTTGGCAATAACCCATATTTTCCTTGGCTCTAGCTCGCTTGGAAACTTGTTTTGAAAATTATTTGGACAACACACCGTCGTAATTTTTTATGTACATTATTATTTTTGTATCGCAAAAATAATAACACTAATAATAAAAATAATAAGATTAATAATAATAATAATAATAATAATAATAATAATAATAATAATAAATAATATAATAAATACGGAGTAAAAATAATGAATTCAATCAGAAGCAGAAATCGCGAATTTATAGATGTGGCCAGCAAAAGGTTGCCATGCGATCGCATGGCTTCCCAAGCCATTTCCCATGCGATCGCATGGGAAGGTATGACAGCTCACAAACTTTTAACTTTTTATTTGTCGACATAATTATTTAATATAAATATAAATATAAATATAATATATTTAATTTATATAATTAATTATATATTATATTAAATTTACGTGCATAGTTAACTTGTAATTTTTTTCCGATAAGTCGTACATCGTCACTCGACTTATGTCCCGGTTCCGGTTTTTCGAACGTCCTTACGTACGCTTAGAAAACTAGCAATTTTCGTTACATGACGTGTACCTTTATCAAAAATTAAATTTAATCATTGATAACTATGTCACTCTAAGTGTAGCTTTAATCAATTAAGTGTTTTGGTTATTTGCTTCTATAAATCATCGTCTCACAGTATATACATATACACATATATATTTTATTTATTTATTTTGAAATAGCGTTTACTGTAGCAATTCACTGTAGCAAAGTCAATTCACTGTAGCAAAGTCAATTTCACTGAAACCCACACAACCCATAAAAATATTTTGCAAACACCGGTGAAGGGTTATTCCGGAAAACTTGTGATTTTCGAAAATACTGTAGCATTTTTGGGTACTGTAGCAATTTGAAAATACTGTAGCAAATTAGTGTTTTACTGGTTCATCTTAAATGCTTTAGTTAACTTATCTAAATATCAATCGAATCAATAAACGAATGTTACTATCGTTTACTAAATAACTTGAAATTATATATATGTATATATCTTTTTAATATATAAATCAGTTTTTAAATACACTTTGAAAGTTATCTATAAATAAATTTTAAGAATAAATATTTCAACTTATCATATATATTCAAATAGATATTTAAACCAATAAGTTTAATGTACGGTATCAAACAATTAATACATTGTTACCTTTTCAAGTTATAGTATATATGTATCTATTTACATATAATTGTAAGCGAATCGTCGAAAACAACCGAAGGGTATTTAAATATATAAAAGTAGTTCAAAAATTTTGAGATTCAGTTGTACAGACTTTGCTTATCATGTTGAAAATGTTAATCATACAAAGATTAAGTTTAAATTTGGTCAGAAATTTTCGGGTCATCACAGTACCTACCCGTTAAAGAAATTTCGTCCCGAAATTTGAGTGAGGTCGTCATGGCTAACAATAAAAATGTTTTAATGACGAATATGAGTTGATAATAGAGTTTTATCTATGTTTGAATAATATGGATAAAATAATCCAATTACTCGAAGCGTATGAGAGAAGTTATCGTAATAGAGTGAAATGGAGAATAGAGATTCGTCTTATCTCTTGACATAGTAACGATTGATTTCCAGAATTTAAGGAATAGAAAATCTTCATAATCTAAATAAGATTTGATTCTTCAGAATTTGCGGAAATTAGGATTTTCTTCGATTAAATGTGTAATCTGCCTCGATTGCTATGTCTGATATTTCGCTATAAATTGACCTCTTCCATTTCATTTATTTTCACCACTCCTACTTTCTTTCCCAATTAATACATTCAAAAGATTGTGAAAATGCTCAATCCAGTTCTGGTTCTTGACCTAATATTGACGTTTGCCACACTCATCCTTCTTTTCCAGCTCCCACCAGAAGAATCTATTTATTTCTATTATGCTCTAGGGATTGTTGTATTTATCATTCTCCCGTGTCTTTATATTGCTATACGGATTGATATACACGGTTTGTAATTTCAGGTTTGTTATCGGGCTTTATATCTCCCCTTATATTTCAATGTCCCTACTTCTGTCTTCTATAATCATTGTCATTCACAGTTAATACTCCCTCCTATTTGCTGCGATTTATACTCCAATTTCTATTTCGGAGCTTTGTCCCTTCATTTCTTCTTCTTGCGATTAGGCATCTCTTGTAATGGTCCAGAATTCGTAGGTATGGAGTTTTGGATGAACATAGTTAATGTTCTGAGAAGGTAATCGTAATGGCACGATCTTGATTTGTCAAATTACCAGAATATCCGGAAAAGACCGAATCATCAAGAAAAGTATTTTCTTGATATATTTGGAGATTATATAGAATGAAAGAGTTATGTAACATGGTTCATGATGAGGGTGTGATCTGTGAACCTTTATCACGTTCTATTAGAAACTCAGCATGACTTACTGTAATATAATCACGTTGATCAAGTGTCATTATATTATACTAACTCATGCTTCAATTCCCAACATTACTTCAAAACATCTATTTTTCGAATTTTTCAGATTTTAGAAACTAAAATAGTTTCTTTTATGATGTAACACAGATAGCGCGAAGAGATGAATGATTTTAGATAAAAATGGTTATAAAAAAATATCTTTAGAAATATGGAGGATATTTATAATGGAAGATACGATGATATCATAGAATATTCAAGATAAGATGATGATGAAGAATATTGTTCGCAAAGGTTTTAGAGTAAGGAGCAAGGTATTCGCTAATGATTTCAGCAGACACTGAATCATTTGGATTCTTTGAAGGTAGATTTAGTCTTTGTGATTTGTCCACAGCCTCCTTCATACTTTGCTCAATCCGTTTTCCAGTTCTAAACCTTCTATTTTTCTCAGCTTTACCACCATACTATTCTTTATCATCAAACTTTTGACTGTTAAAGTCGTTTACAGTTTTTGCTGCTTCATCAATATTTTTCCAAAATTTGGAGAACTAGTTTCGTAGTGTGGGGTGTTTTTCAGAAACTTCACATTCGAAGTATGTAAGTCCAGGAGGTAGACGTTATATGTACACATATAACTGTTGGCGTAGACGTGCTGCAAGATTTTAAAATACTGATTGCTAATTCCCGATAGTTGGTACGGCAATTGCCGTTACAAGATGTGGATGAGTACATGATACGGTTTCAATGAGTATAAGGATTTTTCGGAAGATCAAGGATCAATGAAGTTGTTGGTAAATTTACTGCTAATGTGGTGGAACATAAAAGGTTCTCCAGTAACAAAAACGTATATGCCAAAGTTACTAGTCTGAAAGGTCATCGTTGACTGGTTGAACGGTTGATAATACTGGATACTTTTGAAAAGGAATTGCAAGGTTTATTTTTGGTAAAAATAATGCTAATGGATCTTGCACAGATTTAAAGTCAAAGTATAACTTTGAAAGATGTAGATATCTAAGAATGATATCACTTGTTAAATCTTGACTTGGATTCTGATCCGTCAATATCAGAATATGTAATTGAATTTGTATGAAAATGATTGTATATCGCTGTGAGCATAGTTAATAATTTTTGAATCAAAGTTGAAGAATGTACAGTATAATATATTAATTGTGAACTTATATTTCCCCAGGTATTACCTACCCGTTAATGATTTCACAAGTAATATTTTGTACAAAAGAATTTTTATCACCGTCTTTATGAAAATATATGTATGTATATTTTCTTCAGATGTAATACAGATTTAGTGAGTTAATATCATATTAAACTCATTTGATTTTCGGCTTGACTTAGAAATGATTAATCTCTAAAACATTAAAGATTACATAATCTTTGCGGAGTATTTCGCTAATGTAATTGATACTTCATTATTTATTCTTATTTCTCGGTGAAGGATGTTGATGTTTGTGGAATCTTTGTGAACCTTACAAGGCATAGATGATGTTTTCTGGAAAGTTTCGAGTATATCGAAATTGAAAATGTAAAATCAATTATGTAATTGATTAATACACTTGGTTTATTATGAAATGGAATTCATTAGGTTAAAACAGAGATTGTAGTTAACAATGGTTAAGTTGTTAAGGAAGGATGTACATCATTGCATATTAGTAATATGAACTAACCGAGTAGTACCTACCAGTTAAGATTCACATGTAATAGCTTAGTACGAAAAGATTTATTTTGATTTCAAAATTCATATATATTAAATATACATAAAATTTCTTCAGGGGAAATGAGTTAATACTTCATCGGTTATTGTTGCTGGTATTTCTTGGTAACTACGGTACGTATGACGTTGATGCTCGTGGAACAGATTGTGAAGTTGAGGTTTGCGATGCGGATGTTGTTGGTGGTGGTAATGGTACTGTTGGTGTTGTTGCCGGTGGTACTGTTGATGCCGGTGATGCTGCTGGTGCTTGTAACCTTTGCACCATATTCTCCAAAACCACTACCCGTGCGCGAAGCTCGTTGACTTCTTCTACTACACCGGGATGATTGGTGGTTCAGACGAGCGGATGAATAAGATCCATAATTTGAGATAGTATATTATCGTGGCGAGATACTCTGGAAATGAGAGAGAAAATGGTGTCTCGAACAGGTTCGCCGGTAAGTGCTTCAGGTTCTTCGCCAAGAGGACAATGTGGTGGATGGAAGGGATCACCTTCTTCTTGTCTCCAATGATTAAGTAGGCTACGAACCCATCCCCAATTCATCCAGAATAGGTGATGGCTGATCGGTTGATCCATTCCGGTTACACTTTCTTCAGAGTTCAGGTGAATATCCATATCGGAATAGCTGTCGGAATTTAAGGAATTTGAATTGAATACGGGATCCATCTTGTATAATTAGATAGGTGATTTTTGATATGAAATAGATTATAGAATTTAGATTGGTACTCTTCAATACATAATTTACATATGTATATATAATACCAAAATTCCATAAATCACGGAGAAATTTTTGGAAGATGTCAGGAAAAGTTTACAGTAACATATACGCTAAGATATGAATTTTGTCTATACACTATTCATGCAATCAATGCAGTAAAATGTGCCTAGACTAGGAATGATAAGCAGGTAATTTCTGACAAGAAATGATAAGCAAAACTTTAGACATGCAGACATGGTCGAAGTCCAGACTTACGAATGCATCTTAATAACTATCAGTTAGACACATTCATGCAAGACCTGGTTCGCTAGGACCAATGCTCTGATACCAACTATGACGGCCGGTCAAAATCCCTTTTGATGCAGTATGTTATTCACCGGTTTCATCGCGAGGTTTTGACCTCTATGTGATACGTTTTGTAACATTGCATTCGTTTGAAAAGGTATTTCATAAATGAATATATAAATTTCAGGTTTTTAACATCTGATGATTCCTACGTATAGATAATAACCATTTGGAGCGCCGCGCTTCACTGACGGGCCTGTCCGGTTTTTAAAATTAAAAAAAGTAACCCAATTCTCTCAACCACACAAATCAGCGACGGGTACCAGCTGTATTTTACTCCAAACCCTTTCATTCTTTTCATTCCATCTAACTTTCTTACACCTACAAACACCTAGATCTAAAAACTCTAATTTACATAACTTCAATTTCTTGTTTAATTACTTCAAAATCTTGCAAGAATGGCTCCCACTAAGGTTCGAATTTGTTTTCTATCTTGCTAATTTCATCTAATTATGTGTAATTACTTGCTTATTCTTTGATTTACATGATGAATTAGTGTGGGGTTTGTTTAATTGGGGTTTTGTGTTCTAATTAGTGATGGGTTTTGTTAGATTATGATTGTATGCTTTGAATTCATGATTAATTTTATGTTTTTAGAAATTTCACTTGAATCTAGGGTTTGTGTGTTTAAAATCCGAATTTGTATGTGATAAATGAGTTAATTGCTTGAATTGTTCTTGTTTGTGAATTGTTGATGGGTTTTTGAGCTAGTGTGGGGTTGTGTTCATATAGGCGGGTCATATTGGTTTGAGTGACTTGTGCTATATTTAATTAGGTATGATGCCATGCTAGAGGTGACATAACATGTATTTTGAGATGTGATGAGTATTTTGGTTAGTAGTGACTTGGATTGGTAAAAGTTAGCAATCATGATGAACTTTATTAGATTTGTGGACGTTAAAAGAGTTATGTGTAATCATGTTTGTCATGTTTTGGTTGTGTTGTTATGTGCTATATATTAAGAGATAATGCGATATGCGTAGATTTGAGGTCTTGGCATGTTTTACATGTGTTACTTGGTTAACTTGGTGATTGTCTTTAAGGTGGATTCACATGCAACATGGGTTGGTTGTGATTGGTATTTGGAGCTTATTATTTTGACTAACACTAACACTAACTTTTGAGTTTGGTGTTTTATTTTCTTTATTTGTTTCATGTATGTAGAGATCGAGAGGAAACCTGGAACAACCACGACAACCACCAAACAATCCGGAACTTTGGTTGTCACAAATCGCTAATGATGAGGACTTGGAAGAACGATTTACAATAAATAGTGCCCGTCCAATTGAACGAACATTTCATTTGGTTTGGACGCAATTTACAGCTTTGGGTAATAATATTGTTAGGAAGTTGCGTGGTTATTTGTGGGCCATACGAAAGGTTATTTGAAATTCGTGAAGATATTTTTGAGCAGTTAACTATAGAGTTCTTTTCGATGGTTAGTTGTCGACCGCGAGCCTCTCCAACCGAGGAGAATTTCTTGACATTTAGGTTATGCGGATTAGAGCGTAGTATGAGTAAGATTGGGATAGCTCGGGCATTGGATTTGTATCCCGAGTTGAATGACAATGATTTGAAGTGGTATTTGGTTCAATGCAAAGTGTTCGGGCAAGAAGCCTTTAGTGAGAGTGAGTATTGGCCGACTGTGGCGAAAGAGACCGCGAGTGCTTTCAGTTCAAGTAGAAGTGTTCAGTCAATGTTTCGACTTTTGGAGGACCGAATGATTTTCAAGATGATTGCTCATATGTTCATGGCACGAGGAAACGCGAATAAAGTGCAGCGAAGGGATCTTTGGATTCTACAGCAAATTAAATTGAGAGAGCGAATTGATGTGCCTTGTATGTTAGGAGTGTGGTTACAGGAGGTTTGAACGGATAAACGCACAGAACGACCGTTGTTAGGTGGGCATTTGGTGACTAGGTTTGCTAGGGCATTTTCAGTTCTGACTAATAGGTGTAATAGGTTGGGGGTTGAGGCGATGCCCAATAATATTCTATTTTTCTCAAAAGCCGAGTTTATCAGAAGAGGTCCAACAGGTTGGGTTTTATGGGAGGATGAACAACAATAATAGGGTGATGGTGCTGGACGTGGTCGTGGGCGTGGTGCTGGACGTGGTCGCGGGCGTGGTGCTAGTCGATCCACTTATGAAGCGGGCAGTTCGAGTGCAAACGTACCGGGTACGTGGGCACTTAGTGAAGAAAGTTGGGATTCTTTGGTTAATAGTGTAGATGGTATGCATTTGGAGTATCGGGATAGTCGGTCAGCGTATAATGCTCAGGTTGAGCATAATCAGAGGATGTTGGAGGAGCAACGCAGGCATAATGAGGATATGAGGGTTTGGCACCAGAATAGTTATGGTGCGATTAACACAGCATTGGGGCAGTTCGGAACAGAGGTTGGTCGTTTGGGTGAGCGAGTTGATAGGGTTGAGTATGATGTGATGGGGATTCGGGCTCACAATCAGTGGGAGATTCATCAGAGGCAGATTCAGAGACAGATGCGTCAAACACCGGAGGCTTATATTCCGACGCGTACTACGATCCCTGATTATACACCAGTTACTCCCCGAGGCCGGATCCATCGTATGACCCGTATCAGGCTTTCCAGGAACTTATGGTGTGGATTGGGACCCCTTCAGAGATTTGTGGCCGAGTAAATGATTTGTCGTTGCGCATGATATTTTTGTAATTTGTTTAAAACTATTTCATTTCCTTTGGTCTGTATTTGGATAATTTTGTATTCTGCTTATGTACTTTGAAAACTTATTTTGGGGGCAAGGCGTTTAGGAATCGGGTGGTGCCACCTTGTCCTATTTATGTAGTTCTTTTGTTTTTCTTTTCTTAGGTTTGTTGGTGAAACGATTTTTCAAGTTTGACATTAAGTTCAGCAAAACTACATGATTGATGATATTAGTGTGATGATCGGGAATGGACGATGTTCTTATGCTGGCAGTCAGTTCAGTGCCATCTATCACTGGCATTCCGCGATCAGTGGTTAAGCTCGATAAGTTTTTATATTTTCTTTCTCAAATAACCCTTTCGATTTTAATCTATTTTTGATCTCAAGTGATGGGGACATTACTTGATCTCAAGTGTGGGGTGGGGGATGTAAAATCTCTCGGGTTGGTTGTTAATGGAATCATCATCATATTAGTTTTGATATAAAAGACTTGACGTTTCACGGGTTTTGGTCGTAAAAAAAAATTGAAAAATTAGGGGAAAAATAAAAAAAATAGAAAAGTTAGTTTAAAAATATATAAAAAATGGAAAAACAATTGAAAATTAGGCCAAAACCTTTGTTATGAAAATTGGTTTTGATATGGCTTGGTATTTTATGGCATATTTCGTGATTTTAAAGAAGCCAAAAGTGTTCCACATGTTCATTTTCTTGGACATGAAATCCTACGAGTTCGGGGAACTCAATAGTAGGTCACCTGTACTAAAACGGTGTAAACCGTGAGAGAGCGATGATTGCATAGCGTGATTGTGACCAAATCACGTGCCAGATCAAAAACTTTTGGTTACTTGGTATAGCAGACTTCCGAAACTATACCATTTTATTATTACATCATCTAATGGTGTGATACTGTGGGAAGAGGAGCCTTGAGCTTCATCAGTGTTGTCCTTTTTAGGAACAATAGCTACGTGCTTGTGTTTGCTTAGACAACACACCCGTAGCCAAAAGCTATGGCACCCAAAGGTTTTTGGGATTTATCGAAAGGGTAGTATCTACTTCCTACCTTTCTTAAAACAAGTAGAAAAGCTTGTCATGTGGGAAGTAGGCAACTTGGAATTAATTCCAACCACGTTCATTACCATTGAATGTGAAATCCTACGAATTCCTTAAGAATTCAATCGTAGGTCACCTGCACCAAGGCGGGTGTCAACCATATGAACGGTGATTGTATCGTGTGGTCAAAACTGGGCCATTCGCTAGATCGAAAACTTTAATAGGGAGATCCTCATTGTTTCTCCTAACAAGGACAATGTTGCACCCGACCACTTTGTGTAACCGTAGGAGTAAAGTCTCCAAATCGACACACTTGCTGATTTATTTCAGAAGTTGTAGTCCAGACCAGTTGTAGGGTGATGAAAAATATTGAAAAGTCATTGCTAACATCGACTGAAAATCTACCAGGCCTCAACATCAAACAGGGAAACTGGTAGTCAGACTTATCGCGATGAGGGAGATCTGTCTCGTCAAATGGGGAGCGCACCATGATACACAAATTTTTGATTGATCAGATCCCCAGTTGGATAACCTCCAGAAAGGTAAGATATCAGCTTTTAAGCCTGATGAACTTCAATCTTTATGATTAACTTAACGGATTAGATGATTTCCTCATGATTATTGATGATATCTGGACGTAATGTGTATCCTCCTAAGCACATTATTTTCTTACCGATATCTCACGATGTTAGGTACTGTGGGAGGCATTGGCTTGACCGATTACGGGGTAGCCCGTGCGTTCTTTTTGGCACATGCGTTCGATTGTCATATCTTTGGTGTTTGGCTCCCACTTGATTCCCGGTTCCTTTGAAGACTTACATTATGGTTTGAGATTCTTTGCCTCATTTTATTTGGTACGCTATTCGAGATTATATTTAGCTACTTTGTTCATATTAATTGCTTGAGGTTTGAGAGGTTAATTTCGGGGGAATGCAAGTGGGAGGAATGGTTGATATTTACTCCAAAATCGTGCCCACGCTAGTTGTTGGTTTTTTGGTTGATCGAGGGTTCTACATACATGTTTGAAGAAGTTATTATATGGTAGAAGATTATTATCGAGTTCAATTACTTGAGGAAAAGCAAAACTCTAGTGTGGGGTTGTTTGATATCGCATATTTAATATTCATTTTCCTTAGCGATATAGATCACATTTTGGTCCTTTTGGATACGATTTGGTGTTATTTCAATAAGTGTTATGAAAGTTCGAGTTCTAAGACCAAGAAGATGAAATTTGAAGATTATTTGATGGTTTTAGTGATTCTCTATGTAAACGAGTGAAAGAGATTGGTTCGATTCGAGTTTGGATGGATTTACTGAGTTTTTAGTCCGGGATTAGCAAAATGGGCCTGGAGCGCCGCTCAGATATGTGGAGCGCCGCTCCAGTAGGCATAAAAATGAGTTCGACAGTTTTTGAATTCCACAGATCAGGTGTACAGAAAACGGAGCGCCGCTCAACTAATGGAGCGCCGCTCCACCTTCAGCCGGCTTCAGATTTTTACTATTTAATGCTCGAAAAAATACCCTAATCAATCATTCTTGCATCCAAACGAATTCCAGCATCTTTTTGACAAAAAAGGGTGATTTTTGGGGAATCCCAAGATCATTCTAACACCTCAATCATTCAGGAAACGCGTCTCGATCCGTTTATCATTCAAGAACACAATTTTCATTAGGTTAATTCTTATCATCATAATGAATACTCTTAATTATTTATTTGTGATTTTGGTTTTAGCCATGGTTATTGGCTAATTATTTAATGTTTGTCTAGATTGAATATTCGTATGTGTTTGGATGATACTTTAATGTTTAATTTGATTAATGCATGATAATTATGAGTTTTGATTAAGAACCATTCTTATGGGATTTGATTATTGTTACTAGGCTTGATTAGTGATCTGGTTTGGACAAAGGAAACCCTGTTTTAATTTAGTGAACTAATTTCCAATTGATTTGTCTTAACCAATTGGGTGCTTACTGGACCAAGGGGGTAAACCGGGTAATATAGATTGAATAAAATAGGGGTGAATTGTGTGGAGCGAACGCGTAACCAATTGAATCTTAATCTTATAATTAGCTAATTACTAAGTCACAAACGAAAGAGGTCTTTGGTGAAAGGGAACCCTAAGCCAATAAATCCTAGTTTAACGTGTTTGCTAAAAGAGAACTCTGGGTAAACCGACTCTGTAGTTGTATGTATTGATAAATAGAACTAGTGCTTAATAACAAATCATCCGACACTGCGAATAGGAGATCTAGGCAAACATTCTTTTATCTATTGAATTCAAATATCTTTACTTTTCGTTGAGTCTGCATTTATTTTCTATAAACTTTAAAAACACAAAAATATTGTCTTTTACTTTTGATCTATCCTTGATTTGGCTAATCGTTAAATAGCCACAAAACAAATTATCTCGTACTTTCAATTTTCATAGATTAACTTAATTTTTTTTATTAGTTGCAATCTTAGTTCTCACATTTAAACTGTCCTTGGAACGATTTCGGAATTACCAACTTTATACTATTGCACGATCGGGTACACTGCTCGTTAGTGTGTAGTAATCTTTAAAACGGCATTTTCCAGAGATAAATTATATACTAGATTTCACACATCACCAGGATGCTCAATCTTGCAGAATATTTTGATAAACGTTTCTAGATGAAACAACTGAAATCTTGTGATCCACCTTTATATACAGATTATGCGCAACATTAAAACTATGAACTCACCAACCTTTGTGTTGACACTTGTAAGCATGTTTATTCTCAGGTTACTAGAAGTCTTCTGCTGTTTGCTTATATGTGATACAAGCTATGTGCATGGAGTCATACATTCTTTATTCGAGAAAACGTTGCATTCACAAAATCATCACCATGTATCTTATTTTGACTGCATTATCAACGGATGTAGTATTGTAAACTATTAATTACGGTGATTGTCTATATGTAGAAATCATCAATCGTCAAAAACCTTGGAATTTGATATTCAATTATGGTGTGCCTTTTCAAAAGAATGCAATGTTTACAAAACGTATCATGTAGAGGTCAGTACCTCACTCTGAAATCAATGAATAACGTACCGCGTCAATAGCGAGTTTGGCGGGTCGTTACAAATACAATTAGCTTATCATCACAAGTACAAAGCTACAAACCTCCAATACCGCAACTAGCATATCCAATAGCATATAATCGAACATTATAAATATGCTATACTACGACACATACACAACCACATGGTTAACCATACACGCGTCATGGTGCTACCGGCGCTTTGGTTCACACCCTAACAATTTACACTTTAGTGCTACCAGCGCTTTGGTTCACACTACAACATATATGCCATGATGCTACCGGTGCTTTGGTTCACATCATAGCACATTCGTACATGCTATGGCACTACCGGCGCTTTGGTTCATGCCATAACACACAAATAGATACACTATATACATACACGTATAATTATTCCACTCACCTTATAGTCTTTTGTGAAAGTTAACCGAGCTTGCAACCTTTAATGTAACATACCTATTACATTAGGCACATAATCAATAACACAATCAAGTTGGTCAACCAACTCACTCACCAACCTAGCGTCATTTTAACCCTTGGTGCAATTTCGACCCATTTGCACACTTAACCCTAATATTGGGTCAACTTCCCCAAAACCCTAACGCTAGGAAATTATGGTCTTAATACCCATATAATCTCAAGGTTATCGCATTTTCACACTCATAAGACAACTTAGGTCATCAAAGACTCGTTTGACCCATTTCAAGATTTACACACCCATTCGGGTCACTACATACCCAAATAACACCCACTTACATAACATCTAGGTGTGCTAGTAGTTAACTAACCAATTTAAGACTCATAAACACATTTAGCATTTCAAAACCCTAGGTTAGTCATCTTTGAGTTCTCATGACCCAAACTTACCCAAAAACCCCCAAATCACTAACAAATGGGTTTTATGTTCATCACTAACCCAAACTCTAACCCTTAAACAATTAAAATAAGGAAATCAAGGTTATGACTTACCACTACACTCAAAATGTAGCTAGGGACTAGATGAACAACTTTAAAGCACGCGCTTTGACACGAAATAAGCTTCTTCCTCCTCGATTTGAGCTTTCTCACACAAGAAACTCTCTCTCTCTCTCTAGAATTGAAGTGGAATGATGAGATAGTTGAAAGTGGAATGAATGAGGCTCCTAGAACTGATCTTGTGGCCTTAGATTCATCCAACAAGTGAAAAGACCAAACTACCCTCATTAAATATCTAAAAGAACACAGCTGGCCCGCCAGTTCAACTAGATGGTGTCCAGGATTCTGGACGGCGTCCATCCCTTTATAATTGGACGGCATCCCACATTTTTGGATGGCGTCCTAAACATATGAGAAAACAGGATCTTACAACTCTCCCCCACTTGAACCGGATTGCGTCCTCGCAATCCAAGCTGCATGACAAGCAGGAAGATACACCAAAACAAACTCCTCGGATTCCCATGTAAACTCGGAACCTTTACTACGATGCCATTGACCTTTAAAAGTTCTCACCGCTTTATTTCTCAACATTTTCACTTTTTCATCAAGAATGGTCATTGGTTCTTCGACATACTCTAACTTGTTATTCAAGGAAATCTCGTCCAACGGTACCCACGCCGTGTCATCTGCGAGACACTTATGGAGGTGGGAAACATGGAATGTGTTATGAATTCCTGCAAACTCTTCGGGTAACTCAAGTCTATACGCGACCTCACCAACGCGATCCAAGATCTTAAAAGGGCCAATAAATCGAGGAGCTAACTTTCCCTGCTTTCGGAACCGAATAATACCCTTCCATAGTGAAACTTTAAGCATTACCATGTCACCTTCTTAGAACTCAATCAGTCGCCTACGTTTGTCGGCTTACGACTTTTGTCTATCTTGAGCCTTTTTCAAATGAGTCTGAATCATCTCAATTTTACTATTCGTCTCTAAAACCAAATCGGTACTCCCGACTTCCCTTTGTCCCACTTCACCCCAACAAATTGGAGTTCGACACCTTCGCCCATAAAGCATCTCATAAGGTGGCATCCCGATACTAGTATGATACCTATTATTGTACGAGAATTCCACCAAAGGCAAGTGCTCATCCCAACTACCACCGAAATCAATAATACACGCCCATAACATATCCTCCAATGTTTGATTCGTACGTTCGGTTTGACCATACGTTTGAGGATGGTACGCCGTGCTCAATTTCAATTGTGTACCCATATCTTCATGAAACGTTTCCCAAAACCGAGATGTGAAACGAGTATCTCTATCCGAAATAATAGATATAGGAACCCCGTGTCTCGATATCACCTCCTTGATAAACAACTTAGATAAAGTCTCCAACGATATCGCTTCCTGAATGGGAAGAAACAAAGCACCCTTCGTCAAACGATCTACTATCACCCAAATCGTATCAAATTGGGTTCTCGCCATCATTGGTAACTTTGTGATGAAATCCATGGTAATGTGCTCCCATTTCCATTTTGGGATTTCTGACAGTTGTAACATACCATACGGCTTTTGATGTTTGACTTTAACTTGCAAACATGTGACACATTGTTCAATATACTTAACAACATCACGTTTCATGCCCGGCCACCAATACTCATTCTTCAAATCAAGATACATTTTTGTCGCGCCCGGGTGAATGGAATACTTTGACTTATGTGCTTCATCAAGTAGCACTCGTTGGTGATCACCCATTTTTAGGCACCCACACTCGTCCTTGAAAGGACAACAAACCATGCGGGCCTAAAGTAATAGACTCCGTTTGTGCCACAATTCGTTCTTCATGCTTATTATTAATAAAAGCTTCAATTTGAATCTCACCAAGCTTTACAAGAAAAACGTTTGTAATAATCATGCGTAACGATCCTACTCGTATCGCCGGGTATTGACTTTTTCAACTTAACGCATCCGCGACCACATTCGCCTTGCCCGGATGATATAAGATTTCACAATCATAGTCTTTTACCACATCCATCCATCTACGTTGACGATAATTCAAATCTCGTTGATCAAAAAGATGTTTCAAACTCTTATGATTCAAATAAATCGTACTCTTAACTCCATACAAGTAATGGCGCCAAATTTTCAACGCATGTACCACCGCCGCCAACTCAAGATCATGAGTCGGATATCTCGTTTCGTGTTCTTTTAGTTGTCGAGAGACATAAGCGATGACTTTACCTCTTTGCATTAGAACACACCCGAGAACATTTAAAGAAGCATCACAATATACCGTCATGTCTTCTACACCTTCCGGTAACACTAACACCGGAGCTTGACACAACTTCTCTTTTAACAATTAGAAAGCAATCTCTTGCTCATTTTCCCAATTAAATCTAGCATTCTTTCTCGTCAATTTCGTCAATGGAGAAGCAATCTTAGAAAAGTCTTGGATAAACTGACGATAATAACCGGACAATCCGAGAAAACTTCAAATTTCCGTAGGCGTAGTCGGTTGTCCCCAACTCTTCACCGTCTCTATCTTCCCCGGATCTACTAGAATGCCTTCTTTGTTCACAATATGGCCGAGGAATTGAACTTCCCTTAGCCAAAATTCACATTTGGAGAGTTTAGCATACAACCTCTCCTTCTGCAACGTCTTCAACACACCCCGCAAATGGTGTTCATGTTCCTTCATACTCTTCGAATAGACAAGTATGTCGTCAATGAACACGATTACCGACTTGTCCAACATAGGTTGGCACACTCGGTTCATAAGATCTATGAATGCCGCAGGTGCATTCGTAAGGCCAAAAGGCCTAACTACAAACTCAAAATGCCCATAACGCATTCAAAAAACCGTTTTCTCAATATCTTCCTCACGGACCCGCATTTGATGATAGCCGGACCGTAGGTTAATTTTAGAGAAATACGTTGTCAAACCCCGTCCTAAACCATCTGGATGAAGTCACCAACATCTGGTCCCATTGCGATGATCGACTCCAAGTAATGTCTTTAAAATGAGCAAATGCACAGCGGAAAGTTTCTTTCATACTTGAGAATAAACATGCTTCAAGTGTCAACCAAAAGGTTGGTGAGTTCATAGATTTATCTTAAAACAATAAAATTCATCATTTTGATAGACCACAAGATTTAAATGCTGCATGGTACAAATGGGCCCGAATCCTATACCCACCTGTAATGTACATGCGATATCTTTTAAATACAGTACACCTTTCTCGTGTACGAAATCCTTTTTCATAAATCTTAGTAACCGTACACATATCTCGTGCACAAAAATAACATACACATAACCTGTGTATAAAATCATTCTCTCGATACATAACATTTACTTTTCATTGCTTTCATAGCTTGGCTTGGTAACCGACCTTAACATACAATGCGCATAATAATATCTCCAAAACAGAACATCTCGTCTGTATAATAATCATATAAACTTTGAAGTACTAAACACCACGCCCACTAGCCCTTCCGTCTAGTGAACATTCTGGGTGGGGGTGTTAAACCCGGTAGCTACCTTTAGGATTCACGTCAATTAGGCGTGCACTAATTCTCAAAATTAGTGATGTTTCCTAATTCTTAGGTTACCAAGCAATAATAATTAGGGGAAAAATATTCATATCAATTGTGGCAATTATCACGTCCACATAATTCAATGGTGGCAATTATCACGTCCACATAATTCATTCGAGGAATGTTTTGCTTGTATCTATCTCGTCAAACATTTATAAAAGAATTTCATGTATTCGCAGTTCAAAATGTATTTCAAAAGCATTTAATAAAGCAGTTGTAAAAGTAGCACATGTATTCTCAGTCTCAAAAATGTAAAGAGTAAAAGGGAATCAAATGAACTCACCATACTGTATTTTGTAGTAAAAATACATATGACTAAATTGAACAATGAAGGGTTGGCCTCGGATTCACGAACCTATATCATTTGTATATATATTAATACATATCCTTGTAGTCGAACAATTATATATATATATATATATATATATATATATATATATATATATATATATATATATATATATATATATATATATATATATGTATATATATTATTATTAATGATAAAATTTTATATTAGTAACTTATATATTTCGTTATTTATATATATAATCATTTTCATATATAAAAATATAAATTTTGTTACGTTATATGTATTAAATATTTTATATATATATATATATATATATATATATATATATATATATATATATGTATATTTCATTTGTTTGTTAAAAATAGTGATTATATTAATACCAAAAAAAATATTAGTAGTGATTAAAATAATAATAGTGATAATAATATTAATGTTTCTATTAATAATAATATTAACGTTAGTTTTAATAATACATCTTATAATAACGATAATAACAGTAATTTTTAAATAATGTGAAAAGTTTATTATTAATGATAATGAAAATAATAATTTTTATAGTAATACCTAATACTTAATAATAATAATAATTATAGCAATTTCATTACTCGTGATAATATCAATAACCATACTTATGTAAATCATAATCAAAATCTTCCTGTTAAATTTTCTAAACTAATAACTAAGGCTTCTTTAACAACAATTCGTAATCCTAATCATAATAGTATTAGTAATACTTATATTAATAATACTCATATTCATTATAATAATTAGTGATAATATTAGTGCTAGTATTGGTAACGATATTAATATTAGTGATAATAACAATAATACTAAATAATATTACTTGATAATGATGATAATATTTGTAATAACTGTATTAAAAAATAATAATCATATTTGTAATTTTTAATTATGATAATGATAAATGGTAACTAATATTTATTTTTGTATTAATAATAATTATAACTATAATACTTGTATTAATAACAATCAATAATAACTATAGCAATAACAATAACACTAATAATAATAATAATGAAAATGATAATAATAATAATAATTTTAGATAAATAATAATAAAAAAGAACTACCTTCTTTGAGGAAGGCTAAAAAAATATAATGCTCCATGAGGGACTCGAACCCGAGACCTCTTGAATACCCTTCAACACCCTACACCACTCGTCCATGTTAATTTTACTGATTAATAACCCGAGTAAATATATTTAATTGGTTTTCTGTGTTCATCTTTTTCTTCAAGATCAACAACAGGTATCGTTCTCAAATCTAACTATTACACAGATTGAAACTCGATGTAACTTGAAACAACAGCAACAAAGACTATAAATTCAATAACAGAAACGCAAACAAATAAAATAAAACAAATTAAAATATATATAACAAAAACAGTCGCTGCTCTAAAAAAAATAAAGAAATAAATATTTGATTTTTGAGTTTAAGAATGTTTTAGACAAAACTTTCTACATGAAGTGAGTTTTAAAACTTTTCTATAATCGTTCTCAACCTTCAATTTCAACCAAAACGACCTCTAAAACTTCAATTTAATTGAAGAACACACGTTTGACTTTTTAATTTCGAAACTTTGACTCACGATTTAGAAATCAATAAAAGGAACTGGCGGCTCAAAACTTGCAGATAGTTTTATCAAAAGATTCTTAACAAAACTACGTTTATAGATTTTTAAATTGATTCGATATAAAACTCCTTCGAAATTTTGGACGCTAACAGGGCAGGTATCCTTGTTCTTCATTTTTTTTTTTTTTTAAAAATGACAATTAAAATTTGCTGAGAGTGTTAGTGATTGGCAATTGATAAGAGTGAAAATGTACAGAAGAAGTTTTGTCAATAACACAAGGAAAATGCTGGCTTAAATCGATTTGCTTCGTTCTGTTTTTAATTAAATAAAAAAAAAGTAGAACAGACAAAGAATGATAATGACTGCTAACAAATCCTTGGATTTGTTCATGACAATGCCCTGATTTGTACGAAGTTTTAGATAAGGAAGCAAATCAGCAATAGCTCAAAAACGACTTACAACAGAATACGTTCTTTAAATTCATGTAGGTATTTATCTGTATATATCTTTATATATATCTATATTCATGTATCATAATTATTCTTATAAATATAACTACAATAATAATAAATATAATTACAATAATAATATTACTCTTAATATTAGTTATAATAATAATACTAACATTAATAGTAAAAATTATAATAGTAATTTAACATTGATAATAATATTATTACTGATAATATTTATAATTTGTATTTTTTTTTTATGATAACTATAACAATAATAATGAATATAAAAATAATAATAATGACCAAAATCATAATCTTATTACTAAGTATAATAATAATTATATTAATGATGACAATAATAATATTAGTAATAATAATTTTATAACAATTTAAATGTATCAACTTCCATATTTATAATATATTAATATTAATAATACTGAAATTAATATTAACATTAATAATCTTAATGAAGTAATGTTAATAATTTTTGTATAATAATTATATTTTTAACTTGTAATTATATTTAATATATTTATTTTACAATTTATTACTTATGTAATATTTACTAATTATGTATAATTAAATATTTATACATTATATCTATATTACATAATTATATAAAGGAATCATATATATATATATATATATATATATATATATATATATATATATATATATATATATATATATATATATATATATATATATATATATATATATATATATATATATATATATATATATATATATATATATATATTCATTTTAATACCAACTTATTTATTCTGTATATTATTTTACATATTTAATTTTAAATGTTTAAATTATATTTTATAATTTTGAATTATAATATAACATTACATTTAAATATATACATATTTAGTTATAAACAATTGTTCGTAAATCGTCGGGAATAGTCAAGGTCAAATGATTTCATGAAACAGTTCAAAAGTTTTAAGATTCAATGTTACAGACTTTGCTTATCGTGTCGGAACCATATAAGGATCAAGTTTAAATTTAGTCAAAAATTTTCGGGTCGTCACATACGTCGCACCTTGGAGTTAGTCAAACAAATCGTCAATCCGAGGTAATGGATAAAGATTCTTGATCGTTACTTTGTTCAACTCCCGATAATCGATGCACATTCGCATACTACCATCCTTCTTCTTCACGAATAAAACCGGAGCGCCCCATGGTGAAGCACTCGGTCGAATAAAACCCTTTTCAAGCAACTCTTGGGATTGATTTAACAACTCTTGCATTTCCGTTGGTGCTAAATGATAAGGAGTTTTAGCAATGGGAGTAGCCCCCGGAACCAACTCAATGCAAAATTCAACTTGTCTTTCCGCCGGAACACCCGGTAATTCATCCGGAAAAACGTCTTCGAATTCATTAACCACAGAATTTCACGAATGGATGGTGGCTCTTCACGAATATCAACTACATGAGCAAGAAAAGCCTTACCACAACTATTAAGAAAACGACGTGCCCGTGCAATAGTGCATAATGGCACAAGTCTACTTCGTTTCTTGCCATGAATAATTAACACTCCCCCACTAGGGGGTCTTCACACGAATAGACTTTTTATGGCATGCAATATCGGCTCTATAACGATCGATCTAATCTATACCAACGGCGATATCAAATTCACCCAAAGTCACCGGGATAAGATCAATTTTAAACGTTTCAGTACCAAACACAATACCACAATCATTACAAACATCAACCCCTAGCACCGTCTTACCATCCGCTATTTCAACTTCTACCGGATGACTTAACTTAGCTAGCGGTTTGTTAAGCTTAGTCACAAATCGAGGCGACACAAATGACAAGTTAGCACCGCTATTAAATAATATTCTTGCCAGATTAGAGTTAACCATAAAAGTACCTGAGACAACTTCGTTGGATTGTTTGGCTTCATCATTGGTCATTAGATAATTACGCCCCATCGCCGTCCCCGCCGCCTTCTCTAGTCGCTTAACATGATGGTTGTTCAAATCGGGACACTCCGACCTTCGGTGTCCTTGCTTTTGGCAATTAAAACATGTGAGTGTGTTTGTGGCCGGCTTTGGGCATTCACGAGAGATGTGACCTTTTTGCCCACAATTATAGCACGTGGGTCCGAAGCCCTCGGAAGCACCCTTCTTCACACTATTAACACTTTCAGAACCCTTCTTGCTTTTCTTGATGGAAAAGTTCGAATGACTAGAACCTTCAAACTTTCTCTTGGAAAAAGAGAAATCACTTCTTTTCGGAACTTCCGGTTCAAAACCCCGAGCCAACTCATACAACTCTTCAAAAGACTTAGCCATTCCCCGACTAATCTTACGTTTCAACTCATCGCTCAATGTGCGATAGAAATCTAGCATCAACATTCGGTCGTCACCCACATACTCCGGACAAAAACTAGTCTTGTACAAGTAGGTAGACTTGAGAGTAACCGCTAGCTAATTCGCGCAACTCATCCTGGATTTGATTAAGATCGGATGGGATTCGATATTCACCAAAGAACTCCTTAAACTCCTCCCACGTCAAACTCATGCATTGTTCTTCCCCATATAATTGAATCCTATCATCCCACCACATCTTCGCCTCTTCACGCAACATGCTAGATTCGTACCTCATTTTCTTCTCGGGAGGAGATTTCGCGGTACGGAAGGCCCACTCGATATCGGAGATCTAACATGTACTTTTCACCGGGTCCCTCACTCCATTAAACATAGGAGGTTGGGCATCTTTGAAATTTTTGTAATGGAAGTCCCGCCTTCCATACCCACCATTTCCATCACCTCCTTCTCCGCGAGGATAAATATTTCTAGCGTTAAGTGCCTCTTTGATCGTGGCCTTCATTCATTCATTAATTAAATCGGTTCCTTTCCCATCAACCAAATCTTGGAAGACCTTTCGAACGTCCTCGAGAAACTCTACTTTTTGCTTTTTAAAGATGGCCTCGACTTTGGCCATGAATTCGAGGTCCTCGCTCGTACCTCCGTCATTGTTTTCGGGTCCATTTCTCATCTTCATACTATAAAACAGAAATAGGTTAAACAATGAAAACGAAAGGGCATCAAGTATATACAAATACACCTCACCGCCCCATCTTGCTCAACAATCGTCGTACATCGCTTGTTTGACACGACTTGAACCCGTAACAATGGTAGCTAATCATTGTTACGCGATTACGTCACATTAACTTGCTAGTACAATGTCTATCTCGCTTGATGTTTGCAAACACAACACAAAACAAATAGCACAAGTTAGTTCACATAAGCCTAAGCACTAACCAATCCCGGTCCGACCCGAAATCCTACAAGTCCCGCATTAAGCGCATACACAATAAAGTCTAAGTCTAGACACCTATCTCAAGTCGCCTAAATCCCTTAGACCATGCTCTGATACCACTTGTAACGACCCGACTTCGTTATACCAAAAGCACGCAAAAAAAAATCTGAACCTGTACATCTGGACGGCGTCCAAATTATTGGACGGCGTCCAGCACTGAAGGCCAGGACGACGTCCAGCCATTTGAGATGGCGTCTAAATGAACTGCAAGTTGCTGTCTCCGAGGTCTAACTTACATGAGCGGAAAACCCACTTCCCGACACTTTTAAACGAAAACCTTTTCATAACATGTCATAATAAGTTAAACTAAGTGATTTCCATCATCAAAACAAGTTTTACATCGCCGAGCCCACATCGGCCCGAATTACGCATTTCGTACAAAAATACAAGTTTTGACCGTTCTAGTTTAATTTCCAAACGACACTAGAGCATGGTGTTTGGGGTTAAACTACCCAAATCTTGGCCGAACTTCCAAAAAGTTAATCCCCCGAGAGTCACGAATCCAACCGAATACCTTTGCCCTTATCCATGCCGGAGCCTAAAAAGGTAAACAACGAGAGGGTAAGCAAAACGCTTAGTGAATGCAATAGTTATACACATACATATATAATATACCTACTTGCAACACTTACTCACATACCGCATACATGCTAGCAATACAATTAGCTTATCATCACAAGTACAAAGCTATAAACCTCCAATACTGCAACTAGCATATCCTATAGCATATAATTGAACATTATAAATACGCTATACTACGACACATACACAACTACATGGTTAACCATACACGCGTCATGGTGCTACCGGCGCTTTGGTTCACACCATACGCATTTGTCATGATGCTACCGGCGCTTTGGTTCACATCATAACTCGAGTCATACTCATGTAAAAGTGCTACCGGCTCTTTGGTTCACACCCTAACAATTAACGCTAAGGTGCTACCGGCACTTTGGTTCACACCCTAACAATTTACACTTTAGTGCTACCGGCACTTTGGTTCACACTACAATATATATGCCATGATGCTATCGGCGCTTTGGTTCACATCATAGCACATTCATACATGCTATGGCACTACTTGCGCTTTGGTTCATTCCATAACATATAAATAGATACACTATATACATACACGTATAATTATTACACTCACCTTATAGTCTTTTGTGAAAGTTAACCGAGCTTGCAACCTTCAACGTAACGTACCTATTACATTAGGCACATAATCAATCACACAATCGAGTTGGTCAACCAACTCACTCACCAACCTAGCGTCATTTTGACCCTTGGTGCAATTTCGACCCATTTGCACACTTAACCCTAATATTGAGTCAACTTCGCTAAAACCCTAACGCTAGCCAATTATGGTCTTAATACCCATATAATCACAAGGTTATCGCATTTTCACACTCAAAAGACAACTTAGGTCATCAAAGACTCGTTTGACCCATTTCAAGATTTACACACCCATTCGGGTCACCACATACCCAAATAACACCCACTTACATAACATCTAGGTATGCTAGTAGTTATCTAACCAATTTAAGACTCATAAACACATTTAGCATTTCAAAACCCTAGGTTAGTCATCTTTGAGTCCTCATGACCCAAACTTAACCAAAAACCCCCAAATCACTAACAAATGGGTTTTATGTTCATCACTAACCCAAACCCTAACCCTTAAACAATTAAAATAAGGAAATCAAGGTTATGACTTAACGCTACACCCAAAATGTAGCTAGGGACTAGATGAACAACTTTAAAGCACGCGCTTTGACCCAAAACAAGCTTCTTCCTCCTCAATTTGAGCTTTCTTACACAAGAAACACTCTCTCTCTCTCTAGAATTGAAGTGGAAGGATGAGGTAGTTGAAAGTGGAGTGAATGAGTCTCCTAGAACTGATCTTGTGGCCTTAGATTCGTCCAACAAGTGAAAAGACCAAACTACCCTCATTAAATATCTAAAAGAACACAGCTGGCCCGCCAGTTCAACTGGACGGCGTCCAGGATTCTGGACAGTGTCCAGCCCTTTATAATTGGACGGCGTCCCACATTTTTGGACGGCGTCCCAAACATCTGAGAAAACAGGATCTTACAATAGACAAATTCATATCCCATCACATTAGACCTTGCCTGACACGTTTCCTTAATTCCCTCCGTAATTTCGGGATCTTCTGTACTATACATATGTATTCTGTGTAATTAGAATATCATCCGATATCCGAAAATCATTTCATATCGAAAACCCTTTATCTAATTGTACAAGATGGAACTCGCAACTAGTTCAAATTCCTTAGATTCCGACAACCATTCCGATGGGGATTTCCACACGAGCTCTGAAAGCAGTGTAACTGAAATGGATCAACCAATTTGCCATCATTAATTCTGGATGAATTGGGAATGAGTTCGTAGTCGACTTAACCAATTGAAACGAGAAGAAGGCGATACTTTCCATCAACCAAATTTCCTTCTTGGCGATGATCCTGAAGCACTCACAGGCGAACCAGCCCGAAACACCATTTTCACCCTCATTTCCCGAATATCTCGCCACGATTATATTATATCTAAAATTATAAACCTTATTCATCCACTCGTTCCGACCGACAATCATCCCGGAATAATAGAAGACGTCAACGAACTTCGCGCTCGAGTAATCAATTTGGAAAATATGGTGCAAAATTTACCAGCTTCAGCAACATCATCGGCACCAACAGTACCATCAATAACAGTGCCAGTACCATCAACAATCCATGCCTCAACATCTCATTCTGTACCTCGAGTATAATCATCGTTCTACGTATCGTTCTACATCAATTATCTTCGTTCTTCATGGCGATTATGTAATCTATAATGTTTTAGAGATTATGTATTCTAGTTCTAACGGTAAAACAAATGAGATTAATATCATATTAACTCATTAAATCCATGATTACATCTGAAGAAAATATATATGTATATATGTTTTCATAAACATTGTAATTAAAAATTCTTTTGTACAAACTGTTAATGATGAGAATATTTTAACGAGTAGGTAATACCCGAGAAATATTAGATTTCACATTAAAAAGTTACACTGTATATTCTTCCAATCTGATTCAACAGTCATTTACTATCCTACTTACATCCACAGATATACGTATCCGTTCACCGCAGAATAACCATTTTCATTCAATTTCATATTTGGATTTTGACTTATCAGAATCCAACAAGTGGCATAATGAAGAATACATTGGACAAAAATAAAATTTATTAGAAACAAACAAATTAACTATGATAAATTTTGTTAAGAATCCACGCTAACAAAATCCTAGCTAACTGTTCCTAGCTAACTGTTAATTCCTTATTACATTTATTTATCGCAATTTTAATTCTCGTAATTTTAATTATCGTCATTTAATTTCTGTTATTTATTTTACGAACTTTAATTATCGTCGGATAAATCGGGACACATATACAATGTCTTGACTTATCATATCGACGTCATCTATATATATTATTTGGAATAACCGTACGGCACTCTATATTGCGGTAATGCTCGAGTTAGCATATAAAGGGTCGAGGTTGATTCTAAAATAATATATATACTTTGAGTTGTGATCGAGTCTGAGACATGTATACAATGGGTCACGATACATATTAATTAATTCGAATATTATATATTAAACTATATATGAATTATTGAACTACTAACTGTGGACTACTAACATTGGACAATTAAAATGAATTAAAATATTGATTATAACATATGAAACTAAACATTTCTTCAAGTTTGCCACTTGATTTCATCTTAAACCTCGTTTGTACCTTGACGATTACAATCTGCGTTCAAACCTTTCATGATTCTTGAAAACACCTCAATCGAGAGGATGAACCAACCGCACTTCATCTACGAGAAGAAAAATTTAAGCAATAATCATGCACCTGGAAAACTATCGGAAACTAAGTAAAAGTTTAACATGAATCCGTATCAGATCCTGTAAGCATTATTATTACCCAAAATAACTTGGTAATCCCTTTCAAAGTAGCAAATTTTGTCACAGCTCCAACAAGACAACATCGACTTTTCCTCCAGAGTAACTCTATTATAACCCTGATGTATACGATGACCCTTTCCATCATCGTTATCGGGGAACAGTTTATATCCCACCACATTAACAGAAAACTTACCAGCAACTTCATTACTCATTGGCTTAAGTCTCTCCGAAGAACCATTATATTTGTTCATTAAAACCTTATCATATACTCATCCACATCTTATAACAAAAATTACCATACCAATTATTGGGAATTATGAAAGGACCTGTTCATACCGATTATAAACGATTCACAATAGTTGATTTCATTGCGAGGCATTTGACCTCTATATGATAAGTTTTACAAACATTGCATTCGATTTTAAAAGACAAACTTTCATTTCATCGAAAGTTGACCGGCATACATACTATTTCATAATATATCCAAACTATAAATGACTTAATAATAATCTTGTTGAACTCAACGAATCGAATGCAACGTCTTTTGAAATATGTCATGAATGACTCCAAGCAATATCTCTAAAATGAGCAAATGCACAGCGGAAGATTTCTTTCATACCTGAGAATAAACATGCTTAAAAGTGTCAACCAAAAGGTTGGTGAGTTCATTAGTTTATCATAATCAATCATTTCCATAATTTTAATAGACCACAAGATTTCCGTTTATAAATATATGTACACTCGCAAGTGTATAAAACCGTTCTGCTTATGTTGAGGCCTCAGTAACCAACCTTATAAAAGCAGCGCATGTATTCTCAGCACAAAAATATATATTGCAAAAGCAATTAAAAAAGAGAGCAAATGAAACTCACGATACGATATTTTGTAGTAAACATATGCATACGACGGGATTGAAAAAATGCAGGGTTGGCCTCGGATTCACGAACCTATATAAAGTATATATATTAACACCCGTACTAACAATTAACAAGCTTAATATTATTAGTATACTTCTTATATTAATAATTTATATGTTATATTAAATAACCTATATTTATTCTATATATTTTAAGTAGTTAATATTTATTTTCATGATACCTTTATTAATATTAATATAGTAAATACCTATTTAAATAGTTTATTATATTAGTATTTATATATGATAACAATATATATTTATATATTAATTGATATATAGTTTAATTAATATCCTCTTAATAATAAAAAAATATAATGATATGTAATATTAATATTATTGTAATGTATTTTTATATAAAACATCTATTTGAAGTAATACTGATACTGATAAGAATGATAATAATAATAATGATATTAATAATAATAATGATAATAATAATAATAATAATAATTGTAATAAGGATAATAATTTTAATCAAAATGTTAAATTTTAAATAAAAATGATAGTTTCAATGAAATGATAATTTTTAAAACAATGATACTTTACTTTAATAATATAATGATAATGATAATAATAATAGTGTTAATAAAAATAAATCCAATTTTCCATATGCTTCGTGTTTAATTTCTAAACTTATAATTTCAGTTCCTATAACTTAATTTCATAGTCATAATTGTACATGTATTCATATAATTTTATAACTATTTTCCCTAATTTTTCTATAACAGTTTTTATTATTAATTTTATAATATAAATGTTATTTACATGTTTAAAATCATGTTAATAATAATAACAATAACAATGATGTTAATATTTATATAATGATATTAATACTGATATTAATGATAATAATAACTTGTATTATGATAGTAATAATAATGATTATTTTAACAATAATAACAATAACTAATAATAATAACAATAACAATAATAATAATAATAATAATAATAATAATAATAATAATAATAATAATAATAATAATAATAATAATAATAATAATAATAATAATAATAATAATAATAATAATAATAATAATAATAATAATAATAATAATAATAATAATAATAATAATAATAATAATAAGAATGGTAATAGTAATACTACCTCAAAGAAGTAGCCCTTAAAAAATGCCCAAGTCCGGGTTTGAACTCGCGACGTCCCGCTAACCCGAAAACAATCCTAACCATTCCTCTGTGTCTGTTTTTCCTAATTTATATGATACTTATATTTATATAACCCCTTTTCTTCCTGTTTCTCATTTCTTCTTCTTTTTCTAAAAAAAAATGCCACGGAGAGGAATTGAACTCGCGACCTCTCGGTTACCCCCAATACCCTTAAACCATTGAACCACTTTGTTACATTTTGTAATAATTCGCACACTTAACTATTTAAACTGTAATAACAGTTTATCATCTTCTTTCTATGATCTCTCATCAACAACAATCTCGTATCCACCATTAACATCATAATCATAATCATAATTATAATCATAATCATAATCATAATCATAATCATAATCATAATCATAATCATAATCATAATCATAATCATAATCATAATCATAATCATAATCATAATCATAATCATAATCATAATCAAAATCATAAAAAATTTCGGTCATCGCCAATATCATTCGTCGGTTACCATCTTCGTTCTCGCTATATATTAGAAGTAGGAAACGAACCATAACAGCAGAAAAATAGTAACCTTGATAGTGTTTTGATTAGACATAGAAACAGAAACGGCTAGAAGAAGGGAAAAATAAAATAAAATTAAACAAGAGTAGTCATGAGATGTGGATTGTAAAACAGCGGGGTGGTTGTGGGTTTGTTGTTGGTGTTCACAGGCTGCTCATGACTGCACAATAGCAGCAGTTTTGAGTTCTTTCAGCATTCGATCAAACAGAAATTTTGGGTTTGATTGTTCACGAATAAAGAAGAAAATGGAGAGAGAGAGAGAGAGAGAGAGAGAGAGAGAGAAGAGAGAGAGGTGGACGTGGTGATGGTGGTTGAGCTGTGGTGGTTCAAGGTGGGAGGTGAAAGTAGTTGTTCGAAATAGGAATCAGAAGGAAGTAATAGTTGGTGATGGTTTACGGTTAATAGTGGAAAGAAAATAAAACAATGATTACGGTGGTGATAAAGTGGTGGCGGTGGTAGTCGTGTTTGGTGGTGGTGGAGAAAGCGGTGAAGGGTGGCAGCGGTAGAGGTGGTTTCGGTGATGGGTGGTGTTTGCCGAAAGTCTATAAACATGAAACTGATGGTGGCGGATCATGGGTGCTATTGGGGTGGTCTTGGGTGTTTGGTGATGGCGGATAGAAGTGGACGGAGTGGTGGTGAGTGGTGTAAAGGTGGCGGAAGGTGACCTCCGGTTCACAGATTATAGATGCGGTATGTATATAAAAAAAATTGATGGTGTTTGGCTCTTTCATCTCAACCTCCTGATATCTATATGCATATATAATATGTTATCTAATAATTACAATATTAATAATTAATATTAATAGTAATAATAATAATAAAATATAATAAATGAGTCATGAGGTGAAATGAGAATATTAAACAGCTAAGCAGTCGGCCTCTTGTCCTACTCTCAATTCACGGAGTGTTAGATTGTGTCCATTGCTAAACAGTTAGCGTATAAAAGTGTTCTTAAAAATCTCAAATTTTTAGCTTACATATATTTAATTATTTCAATCATTAACTGTTTGAAACCTGATCAAAAAGGTACACTAATTATTTATTTTCTGTTCCAGTTACTATGTACGAAGTACTAAGATTTAATCTAAAAAGGTAAAAATATTTTTATTAAACCTAAAATCTTCGTAATCAATTTACGATCCAACTTTCATTTTAAATCTTCAAAAACTTGTATTAGATATACATGAACACTAACGAAATGCCAACCGAGTATTACAACTGTTTATTATTTAAGCTCGAAATCATTTATTTTTAATATATTCTCTTTCTATATATAAACAGTTTTCAATAGTAAGTTCAACTACTAAAATAAATATATTATATATTTTTAAACAAATAGATTTAATATAATTTTATATATTTACAAGTAGTATTTATATACATATTTATATATCTATATATATCAATATATTTATAATAATAGTTTTCAATACATCGCATATTATTTTACATATTTATTTCTTAAAATTAAATCATATATTATTTCAAATAATATTTCAAATTATTATATATATATATATATATATATATATATATATATATATATATATATATACACAATTAGTTGTTCGTGAATCGTCGAGAACAGCCGAAGGTCAATTGAACAGTTCAATATTTTTGAGACTCAACCTAACAGACATTTCTTATCGTGTCAAAAATATTAAATCGTATCGAGAGTTTGATTTAAAATTAGTCGAAATTTTCCGAGTCGTTACAGTACCTACCCGTTAAAGAAATTTCGTCCCGAAATTTGATTTAGGTCATCATGGTTAACCATAAAAATATTTTTATGACGAATATGAGTTGATAAATATAGTTTTATCATTATTGAGTAATATAGATAAAGCAATTCGATTATGTGAAGAGTACGAGTGAAGCTGTCACAAAAGATTGAGATAGAGATTTAATTGTTGACGAAGTCACGGTGGATTTCCGGAATTCAAGGAATTTAGAGATAATCTTCGAAATCCATAAAAGATTCGGTTCTTCGGTGAATAAGGAAATTAGGATCTTCTTTGGTTAAATGCAATAGTCTGTTTTGATTGCTCTGTCGGATATTTCACTATGAATCCACCCTCTTCATTTCCTTTATATTTTGGAGCTCCATACTTTTGTTTTCTTTTCCCGACGTTAAGTCAAGCGAATAATGGTCCAGAATTCGTAGCTATTAATTTCGGAATGAACATAGTTAATGTTCTAAGAAAGAATTTGTAATAGCATGATCTTGATTGGTTGAATTACCAGAATTCAAGAGAAAAGATAGAACTATCAGGAATGTTTGGAGATTAGGTAGAATGTAAGAGTCGTGTAACATGGCACATGATGACGTTATGGTCTGTGAATCATCACATTCCATTTAGAAACTCAGCATGACTTACTGTAATATAATCATGTTGATCAAGTGTCATTATATTATACTAACTCATTCTTCAGTTCCCAACACTACTTCAAAATCATTCATAATTTAAGCTCGAAGGTTTACAGAATATAGAAACTAAACAGTTTCCTTTATAATGTAACACTGATATCGCGAAGAAATAAATTATTTCAGATAAGAATAATTATGAAAATATCTTCAAAAATATCGAGGATATTTATAATGAAAGATACGATGATATCTTAGAATTTCTAATATCGAAGGATGATGAAGAAGATTTGTGTAGTGACCCGAACTTTTCCATGTTTATATATATTAAATTAAATTGTTATTTACATGATTAAGTGTTTCCAACATGTTAAGCAATCGAACTTGTTAAGACTTGATTAATTGAAATAGGTTTCATATAGACAATTGACCACCCAAGTTGACCGGTGATTCACGAACGTTAAAACTTGTAAAAACTAAATGATGACATATATATGGTTATATATATAGTTAACATGATATTATGATAAGTAAACATATCATTAAGTATATTAACAATGAACTACATATGTAAAAACAAGACTACTAACTTAATGATTTTGAAACGAGACATATATGTAACGATTATCGTTGTAACGACATTTAATGTTTATATATCATATTAAGAGATATTCGTACATCATAATATCATGATAATATAATAATTTAAAATCTCTTTTGATATTATAAACATTGGGTTAACAACATTTAACAAGATCGTTAACCTAAAGGTTTCAAAACAACACTTACATGTAATGACTAACGATGACTTAACGACTCAGTTAAAATGTATATACATGTAGTGTTTTAATATGTATTCATACACTTTTGAAAGACTTCAAGACACTTATCAAAATACTTCTACTTAACAAAAATGCTTACAATTACATCCTCGTTCAGTTTCATCAACAATTCTACTCGTATGCACCCGTATTCGTACTCGTACAATACACAGCTTTTAGATGTATGTACTATTGGTATATACACTCCAATGATCAGCTCTTAGCAGCCCATGTGAGTCACCTAACACATTTGGGAACCATCATTTGGCAACTAGCATGAAATATCTCATAAAATTACAAAAATATGAGTAATCATTCATGACTTATTTACATGAAAACAAAATTACATATCCTTTATATCTAATCCATACACCAACGACCAAAAACACCTACAAATACTTTCATTCTTCAATTTTCTTTATCTAATTGATCTCTCTCAAGTTCTATCTTCAAGTTCTAAGTGTTCTTCATAAATTCCAAAAGTTCTAGTTTCATAAAATCAAGAATACTTCCAAGATTGCAAGTTTACTTCCAAGTTTTCTAAATCCATTCCAAGTAATCATCCAAAATCAAGAAACCTTTGTTACTTACAGTAGGTTATCTTTCTAATACAAGGTAATAATCATATTCAAACTTTAATTCAATTTCTATAACTATAACAATCTTATTTCGAGTGGAAATCTTACTTGAAATTGTTTTCGTGTCATGATTCTGCTTCAAGAACTTTCAAGCCATCCAAGGATCCTTTGAAGCTAGATCCATTTTTCTCATTTCCAGTAGGTTTATCCAAGGAACTTGAGGTAGTAATGATGTTCATAACATCATTCGATTCATACATAAAAAGCTGTCTTATTCAACGTTATAAACTTGTAATCACTAGAACATAGTTTAGTTAATTCTAAACTTGTTTGCAAATAAAGTTAATCCTTCTAACTAGACTTTTAAAATCAACTAAACACATGTTCTATATCTATATGATATGCTAACTTAATGATTTAAAACCCGGAAACACGATAAACACCATAAAACTGGATATACGCCGTCGTAGTAAAACCGGGGGCTGTTTTGGTTGGGATAATTAAAATCTAAGAAGAACTTTGATTTAAAAGCTATACTTCTGGAAAAATGATTTTCCTTATGGACATGAAACTATATCCAAAAATCATGGTTAAACTCAAAGTGAAAGTATGTTTTTCAAAATGGTCATCAAGATGTCGTTCTTTCGACCGAAATGACTACCTCTTTCAAAAACGACTTGTAAATTGTATTTCCGACTATAAACTTGTACTTTTTATATTTAGATTCATAAATTTAAGATCAATACGAAACCGTGGCCACTGGAATCATTCAAAACGGATTAGAAACGAAGAAATGGCGAGTAAAACAAGATTGATAAAAACTACTCATTTTACCTACGTGAAAGTTAGTAATAAATCTATTCCAACTATAACCTAATCAACTTATATTGTATATTATGTAATCTTGAGATACCATAGACACATATACAATGTTTCAACCTATCATGTCGACCCATCTATATATATATATATATTGCGGAACAACCATACACACTCTATATGTGAATGTTGGAGTTAGCTATACAGGGTTGAGGTTGATTCCAAAATATATATATAGTTTGAGTTGTGATCAATACTGAGATACGTATACACTGGATCGTGGATTGATTCAAGATAATATTTATCGATTTATTTCTGTACATCTAACTGTGGACAACTAGTTGTAGGTTACTAACGAGGACAACTGACTTAATAAACTTAAAACATCAAAATGTATTAAAAGTGTTGTAAATATATTTTGAACATACTTTGATATATATGTACATATTTGTTATAGGTTTGTGAATCGACCAGTGGCCAAGTCTTACTTCCCGACGAAGTAAAAAAACTGTGAAAGTGAGTTATAGTCCCACTTTTAAAATCTAATATTTTTGGGATGAGAATACATGCAGGTTTTATAAATGATTTAAAAAATAGACACAAGTACGTGAAACTACATTCTATGGTTGAATTATCGAAATCGAATATGCCCCTTTTTATTAAGTTTGGTAATCTAAGAATTAGGGAACATACACCCTAATTGAAGCGAATCCTAAAGATAGATCTATTGGGCCTAACAAACCCCATCCAAAGTACCGGATGCTTTAGTACTTCGAAATTTATATCATATCCGAAGGGTGTCCCGGAATGATGGGGATATTCTTATATATGCATCTTGTTAATGTCGGTTACCAGGTGTTCACCATATGAATGATTTTTATCTCTATGTATGGGATGTGTATTGAAATATGAAATCTTGTGGTCTATTATTACGATTTGATATATATAGGTTAAACCTATAACTCACCAACATTTTTGTTGACGTTTAAAGCATGTTTATTCTCAGGTGAATACTAAGAGCTTCCGCTGTTGCATACTAAAATAAGGACAAGATTTGGAGTCCATGTTTGTATGATATTGTGTAAAAACTGCATTCAAGAAACTGATTTCGATGTTGTAAACCATTATGTAATAGTCGTGTGTAAACATGATATTTTAGATTATCATTATTTGATAATCTACGTAAAGTTTTTTAAACCTTTATTTATGAAATAAAGGTTATGGTTTGTTTTAAAAATGAATGCAGTCTTTGAAAAATGTCTCATATAGAGGTCAAAACCTCGCAACGAAAGCAATTAATATGGAACGTTTTTAATCAATAAGAACGGGACATTTCAGTTGGTATCCGAGCGTTGGTCTTAGAGAACCAGAAAATTTGCATTAGTGTGTCTTATCGAGTTTGTTAGGATGCATTAGTGAGTCTGGACTTCGACCGTATTTTCTTTAAAAATGATTGCTTAACATTTATGTTGGAAACTATATATTATTAACATGTATATATTATGTGATATATTAATCTCTTAACATGTTTGATATTGTGTGATAGATGTCTACCTCTAGCACAAATCCCATTGACTCACCAAATAATAACGAAGAGTCGAATATATATTGGACTGATTCACAAGTTCCCGAAGAGGAACCGGAAGAAGAATCAGAACCGGAAGAAGAATCAGAACCGGAAGAGGAGGAACCGGAGGAGGAACCGGAGGAGGAAATAGAACCGGTGGGGGAAATAATAAAACGGTTAAGTAAAATAAAATCCTCAACCAACTGATCAAAGTTAATTATGGTCAATGGTGTTTCCGCCAAGGAAGCAAAGTATTGGAAGAATTACCAATTCTCTGATGAATCGGATCCCGACAAGGATTTCGATGATGTTATAGAAATTACCCCAACACAATTTAATAAGGCAAAAGAGAATAATAAGAGAAAGGGCATAAAAATAGAGAAATTTGATTTCAAACCCGATGAACTTTATATGTATTGTCAACACCCGTATTTCTTAAGTTGTGACAATAACCCGGGAACCTCTAAACCACCAGGTTTTTCTAAACCAATGTGGAAAATGACGGTTCGTATTAGAGGAACATCATATATCCCTATAAACTTGGCAAAACGAACCAAAACTGAAGAAGAAGAAACGAGCGAGTTGGAATAAGATAGTTTTATTCGTGTGGTGTAATATATGTAATATAGTGTGCTTATGCTTTATGATATATGTAAAAATTGCTTGTATTAATAAGTATTTTTTTTTTATGAATCTAACTCTTGTCTATTTTACAGTATAAAAACACAAAATGGATAGACAACCCAATATTTTAAGAGACCTACCCGGAGACATGATTGATGAAATCTTGTCTAGAGTCGGTCAGAATTCCTCGGCACAACTATTTAAGGCGAGATCAGTTTGTAAGACATTCGAAGAACGTTCCAAGAATGCCTTGGTTTATAAAAGGCTTTCGTTCGAAAGATGGGGGATATCACATTGGGAAATCCATAAGTTACGATGTGTTTACTTTGAAGCATATATTGCGGGGAACTCAAATGCTATTTTACGCAACGGGTTAAGAAATTATTTTGACTCAATATATCCGAATATAGGACATCGTGATTTAGAAAAAACGGCTAACATGCAACATAAAGAAGCATGTTATGCTTACGGGTAAGTAATGTTCGCTTCTCACCAAAGTGAGAACAAGAACATCGGGCTACAACTATTAAACAAAACGTTCCCACAAGTGACGGAGTCGGTAATTGGGGTAAGAAATGAGGTTTTTAGATTGTTACAGGACTGTTGGTGAAAGGATCCGTTCATATACATTATAAACGATTCACAATAGTTGATTATATCGCGAGGTATTTGACCTCTATATGATACGTTTTACAAACATTGCATTCGTTTTTAAAAGACAAACTTTCTTTACATCAAAAATTGACGGCATGCATACCATTTCATATTACATCCAACTATAATTGACTTAATATTAATCTTGATGAACTCAACGACTCGAATGCAACGTCTTTCAAAGTATGTCATGAATGACTCCAGGTAATATCCTTAAAATGAGCTAATGCACAGCGGAAGATTTCTTTAATACCTGAGAATAAACATGCTTAAAAGTGTCAACCAAAAGGTTGGTGAGTTCATAGGTTTATCATATCAATCATTTCAATATATTAATAGACCACAAGATTTCCGTTTATAAATATATGTACACTCGCAAGTGTATAAAAGTATTCTATAAGTTGTAGGCACCCGGTAACAAGCCTTAACGTTCATGTTTTACCCTCTGAAGTACACCAGATCAGGTGTGTTTAAAATAACCTCGAAGTACTAAAGCATCCCATAGTCAGGATGGGGTTTGTCAGGCCCAATAGATCTATCTTTAGGATTCGCGCCTACCGTACATAGACAAGTAGTTTAATGTTACCAAGCTAAGGGTATATTTCTGGTTTAAACCCATATAGAATTAGTTTTAGTACTTGTGCCTATTTCGTAAAACATTTATAAAACAGCGCATGTATTCTCAGCCCAAAAATATATATAAAAGGGGAGTAATGAAACTCACAATACTGTATTTCGTAGCAATTATGTATATGACGGCACTGAACAAGTGCAGGGTTTGTCTCGGATTCATGAACCTATATTAAGTATATATATATTTATATGTTGGTCAATATCTGTCTAACAATTTAGGTCAGGTCGTAGTGTATCACAATCCTAATGCTCGAGACCGACATGCAAAAGTCAACAAAAGTCAACTTGACCCAAAATGACTTCCAAAATCTATACATGTTTATTATATAACTTATATATAGTCGTTTTATATATTTAAATATATTTATCAGATCTTATTATACTAAATAATACAAGTCATTTATTAATAAATAAAAATTTATATTTAAATTCATATATGATAAAAATATACTTTTATATATCTCAAGTAATAAAATTTATAAAATTCACTTAATATCATAAAAATATAGTGGTATGTATTATTAATGTAATTATATTACGTGTGGTAAAAATATCTTTGTACGCATATTTATTTGATTAAATAATATTGATAATAATAATAATGATAAAAATAATAAAATGATAGTTTCAATAAAAATATTAATTTTTAGTAATAAAAATAATTTTAGTAATAACATCAACTGATAACAATTATAATAATCGTTTTAATAATAATATTAAAATTAATAATAATTCAGTTGACCATATCTTTTAATCCGTTCATCGAACCCACACGATTTCTAAATGAAAAGTTATTAATTTTTATTTAGCTTTTCAACGACATGCATATCATATACCTTATCTCAGTAGCATATGTATCAAATTCGTGATTTATCATAAACTATTTAACGACGAAACTAAGCATACAAACATGTATAATCATATATACTCGAGCACTAGTCAGGGATACACTATTAATATATAAAAGATAAGATATGAATGCTCACGTATCAATATTGTGATTCGATATTGCAGGAAAGTACGTAGACGCAACGGAAATGATAAACGTTAGGTTAACCTCACGAGCAATACCCTCGAACAATATCCATAACCTCCATAGCTATAACCCATAATTTCCTTAGCTCTATCCCGTTTGAAAACTTATTTTGAAATCGTCTGAATATAACTCCGTCGTAGTATTTTATATATACTAATAATATCTTGAAATAATACTAAGTAAATATATATATGTAATTCGATTGAGAGAGTTTAGAGAAATATATTTTCAAGTTTCTATGAAATAATAAAACCTATTGAATTCTATTTATAATAGATTTTTAAATTATTAAAGTGAATTATTAAAGTATGAATTATTAAAGTGAATTATTAAAGTATGAATTATTAAAGTGAATTATTAAAGTATGAATTATTAAAGTGAATTATTAAAGTGAATTATTAAAGTGAATTATTAAAGTTAAAGTAAAGTTAAAGTAAAGTAAAAGTAAAGTAAAGGTAAAGTTAAAGTATAGTAAAAGTATAAAACTATGTACGTATAATACGCGTATAAATATATTTAATATTAATTTAAATCGTTATATCATAAAACATTTTAGAAAAGTAGAATTATATATATTCATAATAGGTTTCAAGTTTTTAAATTACAGTCTGTTGGTGAAGCATGGGATAAAATCCAAAGGTTTAATAAACGTATGAAATCATCTTAATAAAAAATGTCGAGTTACTTAACTTGTCGATATCCAACATCTAAGTTATTTACACTCCACGTTCTTACTTATAGATCACTTTACCATTTTCTGAATATTGTCAAAAAGAATAGATTTCTTAAATCACAGTGGACCTCATAACATTGGCCCGTAATCATATCATAATGTATATGATAATTCAATCATTTGATATTATCTCTTAATTCTGTCGATAAATATATCGAAACAAATACGTTCATGTAAAGTATCATATATATCAAATACTTTGTTAATGTTTTCAGTTATTATATATTATATATACATATCTATATACACATAATTGTTCGTGAATCATCGAATACGGTCAAAGGGTAATTGATTATCTGAATATAGATTTCAACTTTCTAGACTCAATATTACAGATTTTGCTTATCGTGTCGGAAGTATGTAAAGATTAAGGTTTAAATTTGGTCAGAAATTTCCGGGTCATTACAGTACCTACCCGTTAAAGAAATTTCGTCCATGAAATTTGATAGATGTCGTCATGGATAACAATAAGAATGTTTTCATGACGAATATGAGGTGATAATGGAGTTTTATCATTAGTGAGAGATGTCGATAAAACGATTCAATCATGTGAAGCGCACGAGTGAAGCTATCACAAAGGAGTGAAATGAGTAAATAAATATATTCGTTTCAACCGATGACGTAGCTACTATTGACTTCCGGGATTTAAGGGATTTAAAGAAAATCTTACGTAATAAGATTTGGTTCTTCAGCGATCAGGATCTTCTTTGATTTAATGCGGCAATCTGTTTCGATTTCTCTGTCGGATACTTCACTATAAATCCACTCCTTCATTTCCTTATTTTTCACAACTCACATCTCCTACTCTTTCTCCTTTATCCTTACTTCAAGACATTCGTCGATATGCTCCATCCAATTCTGATTCTTGATATACTCCAAATTTTCACATCCGTCATTCTTCTCTTTCATCTACCACCGGAGGATTTTATTTACTTCTACCATTATCTTGGGACTATAGTGTTATTAATTTTCCCATGCCTTTACTTGACAATATGTATTGATATGCACAGTTTGTAGTTTCGAGATTGTTATTGAGTTTTATATCTTTTCTTATATTTCGATGTCCCAGCTTCT